>NC_143250.1:117118653-117429423 GCF_984573655.1 Nuphar pumila
GATTCAAGATCTAAACAAAATAAAGTAGGTGAATGGCGGGGAACCTTAAGTATCTCGGATTATTATTCCTGAAATTATTGTTTGGTTGTATTTTCTTGTTCAATACACCTTTCACACTTTGTAGATTGAATGGTTTTAATTAAGTCTGAAGTTATGGATACGTGATTGCTATTTCACATCATGGTAAAATAAAGATATACCATTCCTATTGGGTAATTCGATTGGATTTGATGTTTTTGAGTGTGGAATGCACTCATATTTATAGTTGAAAAATCTCATACATTGAGGATGAAAGGGGTGGCAAAATAGTCAATTTAGAATGATCAAAATGTTTGAAAAATATAAAGATACACCCTTTTAAAAGTTACAGAAAAACGGCAAAATTAGTCGACTGGAACAATAGTTAGTCGACTATAATATGTTCAGTCGACTGATAAAACCTTCAGTCGACCGCTGCTAAAATTTCCAGGAAACAGACATTATGTTCAGTCGACTGATAAAACCTTCAGTCGACTGATGCTAAAATTTTTCCAGAAAACAGACATTCTGTTCAGTCGACTGATAAAACCTTCAGTCGACTGATGCTAAAATTTTTCCAGAAAACAGATATTCTGATCAGTCGACTGATAAAACCTTCAGTCGACTGATGCTAAAATTTCCAGAAAATTGATATATGTTCAGTCGACTGATAAAACCTTTAGTCGACTGCTTCTAAATATTTCCAGAAAACAGACATTTTGTCCGATCGACTGATAAAACTTTCGGTCGACTAATTTTATGATCAGTCGACTGATAAAACCTTCAGTCGACTGCTGCTAAATTTTTCCAGAAGACAGACATTTTGTCCGGTCGACTGATAAATTCTTCGGTCGCCTAATTTTACAAAAAAATAACGTTTTGCTTAGAAGATTTAAAGCAAAAAGGTTGGTCGACCGGTGAGTCTATTGGTTGACTAATAAACATGAAAAATTAAGAGTTTTCTAAAATGATTTTCATGAAGGGTTCTTTTAGAAAAGTTCTCCTAAAGACTTTTTAGGTGAAATGAAATTGAAATATCTATGAAGAGAATAGTTTTGATGGTAAACTAAATATGTGATTCACATATGAACTTTAGGATTATATCCAATACATGGAACACACATGGTACAGATACTTGCACAATGAAGATCATTTCTTGTTGAGGACAATATAAGAGTTCAAAAATAAACATGTGGTTTCGCTAAATGTTGGGAGTGCCAAACAAGCACTTAAGAAATGATAAAGTTAGACAATGCCATGTTGCGGCGTAACCAGTGGGGGTATGAAACGTACACTCGAGCTCATAAACAAATCTTAAAACGCCGAATGTATAAGTACTCGACACAAAGTTGAACCAGAATTCTGAGAAATTATGGTTGCCGCCTATTGGGCTTCTAGTGGGTAATGTGCATACACTAGATCACCCCGAATGTGGGTTGGGATTTTGGAAAAAAACCCTGTGGTGCAATGACTTGCACATAAGAATAAATAAAATTAAAAATATGCATACATAACCTAAATATGAGATTCTGGGTATACCTGAAAGATGGTATATGTTACTGGTTTCCTAGGGTTCTGGGTACATCTGAAAGACGATGTATGTTACTGGATCCAAACAAAACAAGAATGAAAATTATGCACATATATAATAATTATGGGATTCTGGGTATACCTGAAAGATGGTATATGTTACTGGTTTCCCGGGATACTGGGTATACCTAAAAAAATGATATATGTTACTGGTTTCCCAGGGCTCTGGGTTCACCTGAAAGATGTGTATGTTACCGGACCCCTTGTAGTGCGATAGCTCGCACTTGGTTATAAAGAAAATGTAAAATGAAATATAAAACCTTCGAGACTCTCGGTATACCTGAAAGACGGTATATGTTACCAGATTCTTCGGGCTCTAGGTACACCTAAAAGATGGTGTATGTTACTGGACCCATGGTCTACCTTGGAGAGGGTAGGTGGTATGAACTTCGTGGACGTTCGTGTTTTCGTGAGAGCTAGGCGTCTCACCGTATGGTCTTGGTCTGCTACGAGGTCTATGCCTGTGCGTACCCACAGGGTAAGAGTAAGATAAGCATTAAATAATTTAAGTTGACTAGAAACTTATCTCTGAAGAATTACATTCTGTTGAGTTGACTTTAGTAAAACTTATGGAATCTACAGCTTGTACTAATGTGGATAAATATACCTCTAGTTCAGTCATCTTTTGCACTATATATATCATGAATTAGAAAGCATAATCAACTTCTTAGAATGTTATAAACTTCCATGCTAGTTATATCTGCAGTACTTGCACATATTTGTACACAAGTCACTGAGCACCACATATAAATATAATGCTTCTTACGCATACAGGGGAGTCTGACCCTTCTGCTTTAAATGTTTTTCAGGTAGCAACTAATGGGAGCATCGGGTGTCGTTTTGAATAAAGCCAAGAGATCTCATTTATTCAGTATTTTATGTTTGAACTCTGATTAGTAGATTTACATTTCTGTTATGGGATGTAATTAATGACATTGATGTTTCAATTAATGAATGATATGTTTAGTACTTCTCTGTTTTACCCTGTAATGCGCCCGACTTGTATTTTTCGCACTTCCGCTATTTCAAAAAAAAATTTACTCCAAAATTTTTACTATAAAAAGTTGGGGCGTTACAAATATAGTTGAGGAATTCCTATTTTTTTACACTGCCAAAGACATATAGGACTTTTTGAGAGATATTTACGGTGAGCAGAACAACCTTGCCAGAGTTTACCAACTCCAGTAGAATATCACTCACCTGACCAAAGGTGATAAGGCGTTTCACTCATACCTCAACTCTATGTATGCCATGTGGGATGAAATGAATCTATATTGTCCAATCACTAATGATACAGACATCATCAAGAAGCATGTAGAGGAGGACATGGTGTTCAAGACCCTTGCCGATCTCAAACAAGACTATGACAACATGAGGAGTCAGATCCTCATGTTTAGGGAATTGCCTTGCTTCAATAAAGTTTGTGCCATCATCCAGCGTGAAGAGATGCCAGAAAGTTGTGGGATCTAAATCCAATCCCCACGTCGAAACGCATGAGAAAACTATTTTTTCTAGTAGCTCAAAGGAGAGTTTGACCAAACCCTCACCCGAACATGCGGGGAACGAACACCCACGGGGCTGAGTGAGGCCTCGCTGCAGTCACTACAAGAAACTTGGTCACATAAAAAATAAATGTTGGGACCTTCATGGGTGCCCTAAGCAACAAAAGCCGCAGACCAATAACAATGGCTCAAAAGCAGGAACCACCATGGATGACCTCGTGTAACTTCTACAACAAATCAATAAATCCAACCTAGCGACGATACTCGAGGGTTAACAAAAGGAAGTTATAGGTAACATGTTCACGCTTAGCTCCAAACTTATCAATTCCAGATGGGTCATCGGCACCGTTGCTACTGACCACATGACGGGCAAGGTCGATTTGTTAACAAGCCTCTGATCAGCTAACAAAGGCTCTGTTAGTATCGCTAACAAATCTCAGATCCCCATCCAGAACATTGGTGATGTCTCTCACCTTAATGGCTCAGGCCCCTCAAAAGCCCTATACATTATCTCTTTTTCTTCTAGCCTCATATATGTTAGCAAGATTACAGAAAGTCATAATTATACTACAATGTTTTCCTCTAAGCATATGGTTTTTCAGGATCTGAACACGAGAAAGGTGATTGGTAGAGGACACGCGGTGAATGAGCTCTACCTTCTTGATATGAAAAGTCAGGCCCGCGTTGCTCGTAAGACGACTGATATGGATAGGAAGTGACACTCCAAACTCAGACACCCCTCTCACTAAATTTTAAAAAGGATATTCCATGATATCCTACTATCTCAAATGTCGTGTGATGCATGTCAATATTCCAAACAAACCAGAATTCCTTTTTCTTTGTCTGAAACAAAAAGTGATGAGAATTTTTTACTTATTCACTCTGATGTATAGAGGTCGGCCCCTATTGAATCGTATTCTAGTTTTAGATACTTTATAACTTTTACTGATGATCGCTCACATGTAACATGGGTATATTTGCTCAAATACAAGGATGAAGTCTTTGATACTTATAGGAAATTCGAGAACATGGTCAAAACCTAGTTCAGTGCCAAAATCAAAACCTTTCGTTCGGACAATAGGACAGAGATCAACACCAAGTTTGTTGAACACCTTACTTGTCATAGCATTACCCACCAAACCAGTTGCATCGATAGACCCCAACAAAATCGTGTCATCGAGCATAAAAATAGAACTCTCTTGAACATAGCCAGGGTCTTCATGTTTCATTTGAACGTCCCAAGCGCTTTTGAGTAGACGCTATATCTACTGTCTGCTATGTGTCAAACTATCTAACGAGCCAAGCCATCAACTACATGACCCCCATGAAAATGATTAGGAAAAAAAGTCTATCCTTGTCACATCTACAGGTGTTTGAGTGTAAGTGCTTCATCCACCTACAAGAGTGGCATAGAGACAAATTTGAAAGAAGAGAAACTAAATGCAAATTCCTGGGGTATTCTTCTATAAATAAGGGATACAAGTGTTACGACCCCCTGAGCAAGAAACTCTTTTTCAACCGAGATGTCGAGTTCTTTGAGGAAGAGCCCTACTACCAAGATAAGGACTCATCCTTTTTCAACCACAAGCTCCAAGGGGAGTGCACACCGTAGGAATTGCCCGGTCCTACCCGCCATAGATGTTAGAGATGTATCCCTTACCAAGATCATTGACAATGCGTCATCTAAGCGTCCCAACACCGATGCCTCCACTAGTTTGGGTGCACAGATGCTTGCCGAGAGCCCCGTTGAGTATGTCGTCATACCACAAAAATTCGATAGAGCTACCAGATGCTCCAGCAGATTGAGAGACTTTTACACCTACTTTGCCTCTAGATCTACCAATCACCCTATCGAGAGGCACATATCGTTTGACGGCTTCTCAAATGTATATCTCTCATACCTATGCAACGTATACTTCAATACGGAGCCATCAACATTCAAAGAAGTCAATGCACAAGAAGTGTGGAGAGTAGTGATGGATGAAGAACTTGCAACTCTAAAAAAACATGGGACATGGGAAGTCGTCTCCCTCCCCCTAGGAAAAAGACCGGTGGGTTGCCGATGGACATACAAAATCAAGTATCACAATGACAGAACTATTGAACGGTATAAGGCGAGACTAGTCGTAAAAGGGTACACCCAGGTGGAAAGGATCGAATATCATGAGACGTTTGCTCCAGTTGCCAAAATAAATTTCATCAGGATTCTCTTGTCTGTCACCGCAAATCAAAGATAACCTCTATATCAACTTGATGTCAAGAATATTTTCCTACATGAAGTACTTAAAGAAGATGTATATATGGAGTTACCACCAGGACACCCGAATATGGGCAACAAAAACCTCACATGCAGATTAAAGAAAACCATGTATGGTCTCAAGCAGTCATCCCACGCATGGTTCACAAAACTTAGTGACGCCCTCACACAGTTTGATTTTCAAAGAAGCCCATTTGAGTACTCCATATTCAGAAAAAAGAGCACCGTAGGCATTGTCATTATCCTCATCTACGTAGACGACATCATCATAACAGAGGATGATCCCAGGTTAATTAATGCAGTAAAGGACCATCTCCATCAAAAGTTTAAAATCAAAGACCTTGGAAAACTCTGCTACTTCCTTGGAATAGAAGTCATGAAGTAAGATAAGGGAATATTCCTGTGTCAAAAGAAATACGCCATGGACTTACTCAAAGAAGTCGGCATACTTAGAGCCAAGCCCATCAGCACGTCGATTAACCAGAACCATAAGGTCAATAAGGATGAGGAAGAACCTGTACGTGACATCAACAACTTTCAAAGACTCGTGGGATGCCTAATCTACCTCATCATTATGAGACCCAACATCACCTATGTGGTCAATCTTATCAGTCAATTCATGCATGACCCAAAGATCTCTCACCTGGTCATCCCTCACAGGATCCTGAGATATATAAAGTTGTCACCAATGAGAGGAATCCTCATGCATAGGTACGATCATATGAAAATCACAAGATACTCGGATGTCGACTGGGAAGGAGATCTGAACGACAGAAGGTCCACATCAGCATATTGTACGTTCATGGGAGAAAATTTAGTTACATGGAGAAGCGGAAAATAAAACATTATGGCCAGATCCAGTGCAAAAGCCGAATACTGGGCAATGGCCTCTGCATCCTATGAGCTTATATGGATTAAAGCGCTCCTACATGACATGGGAATTTTCAACCTTTAGCCCATAGAACTAAGATGTGACAATCAAGGGGCCATCCATATTAGGGCAAGTCCAGTTTTTCATGAGCATACAAAACACATTGAAGTTGACTGTCATTTTGTGAGAGAGAAGATTCAAGCAGGGACCATATCCACCACGCACGTCAGGAGTACTGACCAGTTAGCCATTATCCTCACTAAAGTTGTCAGTAGTGATAAACTTCAAGACATTTGAGCCAAGTTGAGACTAGTCAATATTGAATCCCGACTTGAGGGGGAGTATTGAAAAGCACCAACCTGATCACGATGTGATCACGGAGCGTGATCACATCGTGATCCTTCGAGGTCTTGATAAAGATGTTCCCCCAGTAATCGAATCCAGCATATTTGGTTTCACGTTTGTCGTTTGCTGCCTCCATACGCCTTTTTAGCAGTTGGTTATTCTCATCTCTATTCAGTGTATATCCTCGTCGAGTTTTTTATCATCGGTATATTTGGTCCCTAACACCTTTTGCCGACTTCATAAATAATATGATAGTGTGCACTTTCTCCCGTGGATGTAGGCTTAAAGCCGAACCCATTAACTCCCCTGTTCTCTTCTCTTTTTTTTTATTCTTTTTATTTTATCATTGTTAAGACGAATGATGAAGAGACAATGAGAAAAAGTTATAAATTTGATGGACCTGCAAACTTCCACTGAGATCAAAGTTCTAGGAAAGCTAACTGAAACTCCAGATGCCTGAGAGGATTGTTGGACATTATGGGTTATGGGTCCAACCCACAGCGTGACCCGGTTTGACACCCATTAGTGGGTCACATTAGTGGCCACATAATGGGGTTAGTGGGTGGGAGTTACGTGAATGTGGGGTTAGGGGCTATGACGATGATGAGACTTTCATAGCATTTATCCTGCCAAAATAATTTCACATTCTGATATCGTGGAAAAGGGTCCTTGCTCACCGTCGACCTAAGGCCTGACCTCATTGTGGGCGTCGGCCGGTTGAGGAGAACGCCGAATTCCCTACACGCACTCGATGGCGAATTTAGGTACGCTTCCTGTCATTGTTTGTTTTACAGGATTCACCATCAAGGATTTCCCCAGAGAACCCGGCTAACAGAGTCCATTGGAAAGGAGCCAACATTTGGTTATGCCTTTCCTGAGATATTTCTAAACATAGTCGATCGCCATTCGTCACCACCAAAGCTTTGAATTGAGAATCTGTGCTTTAATGCAATCTTTGCCCAGGACGGATGAGGGGATTGAGGAGGAGATTTGCCCCGGCTGTGAGATGCATCATGCTTCTTACAACTCGCCAGGGGAGGACAGGGACACTGACCGCCGGGGGAGAACGAGAGGTGCTGACCATTTCTCATTTATCTGCTACTAAGGATTGAAAATTTGGTACATGATTGTTAACTTCATTATTTGCTTAACTTGCTGTTTTTTTTTTTAAAGATATGAGTCCCTCTAAAAACACTATAGCCAGCTTGCTTTGAGAATCCAATCCATCCATGGGACATGCTTTTTCTCTCTCTTATGAGCTTTTCTCTTCACCCTTATCACTCAACAAACCCAACTCCTACGCATACATACATTATTTTAATATTTATACATATTACACTAATACTTTTCATACTATTTCAATAAAATTACTTTTTTTATTTATTAAGATATTAATAAAATAATTTTTTCTATTACAAATTTGAAAAAACAATATCGCCGTTTCCTATTTAGCATAAAAGGTTTTCTAGCACGCGTGTCTACGTGACATTGTGTTGACATACATGAAAAAAGCAACTGGATAATTGAAGTAACTGTAACCAATAAGATGGAGAGTAGCTTTTATAATAATTATTTATTTTACCCCAACACTGAGCTTACTATTGGGACAAGGTGGGGCCAGCGTTGTTGAGCCTGCCTGCACACCTTGTCCTTTTCCACCACATGGAGCCGTGAAAGCTATGGGCGTTCCCAAAGTCAGGATTTGGCCTTCAAACGGTAGTTTGGACTTTGGGTACGTAGACCCAGTTCCTGTGGGGGGACAGTACTTTTGTTTTGGGTGACCCTCATAACCATGACCTTATTTATGGTAATTTGTAGGACGTGTCCTTTCTTTTCAAAATGACTATGACTGTCCCCAAGCACTTAAAGAATACCAAAAAAAAAGATCAAAAAGACCCAAGTCCCACACCCCGAATTCTCAAGGGTAGTTTGGTCATCGAATTTCAGAGGCAGAAAACAAAAGGCGTTAAATGTTTTGTAATCGAGGAAAGTGTGGGGCCCAGGCAAGATCGGCACCTGGTTTTTGTCGATACAGCAAGGGGTTTTGCAGGCGGTAGACGACGAAGACGCCCCCTGCTGGCTTCCCTGCCAAGAGATACGCTATTTTATAATACCAGAGCTTAGCAGACACGACGCGACACGATATTTTTGTTATTCTATTAACGGTTTCGACTTTCGAGTAATAATTTTAATATTAAATATACTTATTGCATATTATCCAAGTTTGATGCATACATATACTTATTATGCAATAAGGCAGATTGAGAAAGGTAATAGCGAATTTGGATTTTGATTAGCTAGCTAAGTGGAATATACTTATTATGCAATTCGATCAGGATTATCTGTTAGACTTGGATTCAGTTCATATTCAGTTTCAAACTCGAGTATAAAATTGCGTACCAAATGTGAATTCAATTATTAATTGGATGCTATTTACCCTTAATCGGACTACAATAATTCGGATTCATTCGATATCCGAACGGTTGACATCATTCTATTGAATGGCATGGAGCACAAATTGGGGGCGGAATGGCATCCTTATAGTTTAATAGTAAAGGGAGGGTATTTGTATAACGGAGGAGTATTTAATACCCTCGACTTGGCTCGGTTGGCAGCGCGGACAAAATCTACGACGAGCGTTTTTAAAGCGAGCACGCTTCGTAGGCATTTCGGAGAAATTTTCCGGCAAGTTACCGCCGGAGAGAGAGAGAGAGACCCCACGTTTTCCGGCGAAGATGCTCGCCTACCTCGACCCAGTACTCCAGAGGGACAACTATGACGCCGACGCCGATCGTTCGTCCCCTCCTCCATCGGGAGGCGGCGACGACGCGGTGAGGGCGGCGCCGGTCCACCCCGCTGACGCCGAGGCGGTGGAGGTCCTCCGGAAGATGGAATTGGACGGTACCATCGATTTCACCTCCGCCACCCGATCCGGCCCAGCGTCGAGGGACTTCGGCGGGATGCGGCGGTGCCGGCCGCTCGCCGTCGTCTCTCCGGCCACCGTCGACGATATCGTGAGAGTGGTGAGGTCGGCGGCTGGAAGCCTGAGCCTGACGGTGGCGGCGAGGGGAAATGGGCACTCGATCAATGGGCAGGCGCAGGCGGAGAGAGGGGTGGTGGTGGAGATGTCGGCTTTGAGGAGGGCGGTGGCTGTGGCTCCGGGAGGCGGAGCGGTGGACGTCTGTGGAGGGGAGATGTGGGAGGAGGTGCTGAGGGGTTGCCTGGAGTTGGGTGTGGCGCCGAGGTCGTGGACGGATTACTTGGGGCTGACGGTGGGTGGGACGCTGAGCGTGGGAGGGGTGAGTGGGCAGTGCTTCAAGTATGGGCCTCAGATATGCAACGTGGCGGAGGTGGAGGTGGTGACGGGAAAGGGGGAGGTTCGGGTGTGCTCGACGGAGGAGAACAAGGAGTTGTTTCTCGGGGTGCTTGGTGGGATGGGCCAGTTTGGGATCATCACCAGGGCTCGCATCCTCGTCGAGACTGCTCCCAAAATGGTGCTTACTTTTATCTGAAATTTGTTCTTCTTCTCTCTCTAGGGTTTTCAGAGAAACGCCATTTTGTTTCTTTTTCAATTCCCTCGAGTGATAATAGAGCTCAATCATTTTATCCACGATAACGACTCTCTCTCTTGGTGGGAAGATTTCTCTCTGAATAACGTCCTTTTCTGATTCCTTTTTCTCATAGGCAGACAAAATCCCTGAAATCTGCGGCATTATGAGGCTTTCATTGCGAGAGCATTGATGGCAGCGGTTGAGACTTGAGCGTTTCCTTCTCTCACAATTCGCAATACGAACCACCCCACTACCTTTTTTCCCCTTTTTGTTAGTTTTGGTACTCTTCCTATATTATTGATTATTGAATCCTACGAGGCTGTGGGACTCTCTCTCTCTCTCTCTCTCTCTCTCTCTCTCTCTCTCTCTCTGTCTCTCTCTCTCTCTCTCTCTATATATATATATATATATATATATATATATATACACAGGGTGGGGGTCCCTTCTCAATAATGCCTTCCCTAATACCCTTCCAAGTTCCATCCAAGCTTGGGCTCCACCTCTTCCTCAGCTTCTTGTCTCACTCGCTTTTTAATCCTGCTGATAATAATTGTCTCTGTGTACTTTTTTTTCTCTTTTCTATGTTAAGAGAACTAATGTTGCCTTGGGCTTCTCTTTAAAAGGTCCGTTGGGTGAGATTGGTCTACGCTGATTTTGATGAGTTTTCCGGCGACCAAGAGTCCCTCATATCTCCCCCTCTCTGCAACTCCGTGGACTACCTCGAGGGCTTCGTCTTCACCAACAATAACGATCCGGTCGACGGCCGTCCCACCGTTCCCCTCCGCCCGGACGAGATCTTCGACCCCAAATGCATTCCTGAGAAATCCGGACCCGTTCTCTACTGCCTCGAGCTGGCCTTTCACTTCCGAGACGATGATGATCCGCAATCGATGGACAAGGTTAAGTCTCTCTCTCATTATTTTTCTTTCTTTTCTTTCCTGTGCAAGTTTGCAATTTGACTCGTAGATGTATTGAGTAGTTTAGATTTGTTAAGAATCGATTGTTGGATTCTGCTTTTTTGATATTTTTTAACTAAAAAAATGCATTTATGAGTGTCGATTTTTTATTAAAAAAACCTGCAGAGATATAAGTCACGTTCACTAAAAAGTGCATAAACAATAAGATAGGACTCATAGATAGTACTCATAGATTTCTAACTATTGATACTTTTTACACGTTCCCAATATATATATATATATATATATATATATATATATATATATATATATATATATATGTGTGTGAGATTACTATGTAAACCAGGCATTTTCAACACTTTTTTGGCAAATCCAACCATGTAGTTGTCGTAATGTGAATTTGTTGGAAATCCATACTGCTGCATCATGTGTGAATTTGTTAGAAATCTACTGCTGCATCATGTATTTTGGATGAAAAGTGGATTTTGGATGTTTGAATATTTATGAAGATTAAGAGCCAATTGATTTTAATGCCTTAAAAATGTTATTTATGCATCACAAGATGATTATGGTCTTTATAAAACTAAGCATGTAGATCACATCTTTATAGTTAAATTTAAGAAAAAGAACTATATATATATATATAGAGAGAGAGAGAGAGAGAGATTGAGCTCGTGGAGATTTTGCAGGGTAGATCTTGCGATGGATTTTTCAGATTGGTACGGTACGTAAATTTTGGTATCGAGTTCTCACCAAAAGTACGAGCTTTTGTCATTGAAGCAGTGGATTCTCTTCACGCCTTTCAAGGGATGTGGTCCCCTTTTTGCCACCTGTTTGTTCAAATCACGTGACGCATCTGCCCTCCACTTTCTTTCAGAAACGACCAACGTATCCCTTCCCTAGTATCTTTTTAGTGCTTTTGTGGGGATATATTTGATGCTTTATAATCAAATCCCAAAGAGCAGGACAGAGATCAGCACCACCACAACCTCGTTTCCTTTCTTTTTGTATTTAATTGCTTCGATGAGTACCTTGAGTCATGGTGGGCATTTTAGTCAATTCAGTGAAAAGGTGAGTCATTATCCAATATCCAACGAGTTGGTAAAAATAAAGTTAAAAGAAAAACAAAAAAATGGGATTCTTTTTCGGAAGAGAGTGAGGAAAAGCAATGTTATTTTTTGTAGTACGCGTCTGTATATTATCCCGAGGTTGATTGATAGGAACAAAACATGGCATTTCTTTCTTCGAACGACTAATTTACCCTCGTCACTTTCACAATCTGACCGTTAACATGTTTACTTTCCCGTCCCCATTCGATTCCAAATTGACCAAAGGAACGCTTTACAGTTCACACTTAATTTGGTTCACACATACACGATGAGTGAGTTACAATGCCTGCCATTTGTTTGATTGATTGCATCTTGTGCTGCGCTTGTGATAACTAACAACAACGACAGAGGGTGAGGGAGAGGGTGGAGATTCTGAGGTACCGACGGGGGCTGAGGTTCGAGTGGGACGTGGGGTACGTGGAGTTCCTGCAGCGGGTTAAGCGTGCGGAGGAGGCGGCCAAGGCCAACGGCTCGTGGGAGTTGCCGCACCCCTGGCTCAATATCTTCGTGGCCAAGCGTCACATCCAAGACTTTGATCGCAACGTCTTCCGCAGGATCCTACGGGATGGAATCGGAGGCCCCATGTTGGTCTACCCATTGCTCCGGAGCAAGTGAGTCTCTCTCTCTCTCTCTCTCTCTCTCTTATATATATATATATATAGGAAAGGAACATTGTCCAATCAAAAGAAATTATAAATTGTTCAGTACTTTTAAAAATCATATTTAAAAGTACTTTTTGGCAAACCCGACCACACAAATGTGTTAAAAAACCTAAGAACTTATTGCAAACTTGTTTAATGCATAGATTATATTCTTATAGTCTAGAAAACTTTAAAATTTTCAAACTGTTGATTTTTAACACATTATAAAATCCTATGTATACATAAAAATAATCGCTACAATAGCCGGTTCTTGGATTTTTTACCATGAAGATAGCATTCTTACAATCATATTTGCAAAAAAAAAAAATTTACTTTTCAAAACATTAATTTTTGAAAGTGGTTTGGATGGTTTGTATTTGTACATACATTGTATATGGTGGAGGGATGGATTGCTTAGTGCATTACCTTTAATTAGTTTGTTATTTATCGCCAAGTTGGTCTCAGGCGACTAGAGCGCGGCAGCCTCGTAATAGTGTCTAATTAATTTTCTTGAGTCTCTGGGCTGTTGGTATCCGGTAGGTGGGTCCTGTGCATTATCTGTTTGGACTGGCGTCCAATCTTCTTTCTTTATAAAACGTTAATTTTAGCACGTTATCGCAAGTCCTTTTCTTGGGGAAGATAATCTTTCTTGTAGTCAGTAGAGGTATAGAAGACATGACTCTTTTATAATCCTTCGTGGAACTGGTAGGGTCTGCCTAACCCCAGTTTGCCTATCTAAGAAAAAAAAGGTATAGAAGACATCTCTCTCTCTCTCTCTCTCTCTCTCTCTCTCTCTCTCTCTCTCTCTCTCTATCTATCTATATATATATATATATATATATATATATATATAAGCTAACAAGTCAACAAACATTTTTTTATTCCCTAATAAAATTCCAAGCTGTATTTGCTGAGTTTGCACCGGCAAAGATATCATTATAAAATCATGTAACGTTTGATTTTGGGCCCTTGAAAGTGTTCAACACAAAAGGCATGTGATGTTTACCATGTCTGGAAAGTTTTACTTTGGTAAATTCTTGCAGCTCACATATGTGTGAGTTGACACTGACTCGCCTTTCTTGATCTTGGATCAACACAGATGGGATGAGCGCATGTCCACCGCATTGCCTGAGGATGAGATCTTTTACCTGGTGGCGTTGCTTCGGTTTACCCGCGGTGCCTCCATGTTTACTCAGGGCCCATCTGTGGACTCCATAGTAGCTCAGAACCAGGAGATCATCCACTGTTGCATCTCTGAAAACTATGACTTCAAGCTCTATATCCCTCACTACACAACAGAGGATCAATGGTCGAAACACTTTGGAAAACGCTGGGCCGAATTCGTCGAGAGGAAGGCTACGTTCGACCCGCAGGCCATTCTTGCACCAGGGCAGTCCATCTTCCCTCGCAACCGTTTCACTCTGTGATGTCAGCAAACGCTGGGAGCTCTAGAAATGATCATGAAGAGAAGGATGGTCATCTTCCATCAATGATGATTGATCGATCTATATGAGGGCGTTTGATGGCAATTACCAGTTACTGCATAGAATTGAAGAAGAAGAAAAGAATTATTGTTATTTGCTCCTTTTTTCAATTTAAATTGTCATATTATCATTTTCAATAGGTGTAAAAAGGATGCTAAATGTTTTATGAAATTTCACTTGTCCCTTTTTGATGCACTGCTTTTTTTTACTGATTATTTTTGTGCTTGTGCATGGGTGTGCCTTAGCTGGGATTTGTTGTTTTCTTTATTTTGAAAGGAGGAGAATCTTGCTAGTGGAGAGAAACAAACAGAGAGATGGTGACAAAGGTGTCACTAGTCCAATAGGATCACTGAACATCCCACCAGCACCTGAATGCACCCAGTGGTCAGTTTTCCTTTAAAGCAGAGCATATAGAGGAGCAGGGCAGGGTGCAGAGCTGCTGATCAAATCCGATCCTGTCCCCATCTAAGGATGCACCGTAGCTGAAGTTATGTTGTGTTGACTATTTCTTTATTTATTTTTTACTATTGAGTTAAATCTTGTATTCCGTTCATCTTCAGGATTGAATGGGCATCCAAGGTCCATGAATGAATGACTCTTTCAACAATGCCTTACTTGTTGACCCATGTGAAATGATCTAAAAAATGTCATTATTAATTTCATCTCAGGATTTTATTGATATAAAACACCATGCTAGTTGATCTTTTGATAAAATGTTCAGAAAATAGCACTTCATAAAATAACACACAAATTATGTAAAACATAAAAACTTTTTAACAAAATTACAAAAATCATCATACTACAATGCTGATATTGCTATGTAATATAAATAGAGGAGATTTTCAAACTCTCAGCAATATTTGTCACAGAATTATTAACTTTAACATTCTTATTGATATCAAGTGCCATGCTATTTGAAAAAAGCATGCCCAGATATTTTTTATTGTAAAATTAGGTGCAAAATTCATGGAATCGTGGGAATTCAATCTTCAATGGTGAGACTGGCACGAGGGGCGTTACGTTGGTCACTTTTGTTTAAGGTAGTTTTGGTCCCCCCCACAATGTTGCGAGGGGTTAAGACTTCGGCCTTAGTGATATAATGAGGCAGCCACCACCATTGTACTTCTATTCGGCTTGCACAATCTTTCAAATTATAAATGAGTATACAGAGAAACCATTTAATGAGACTTTAATTTGACAAAATATCAGGATGCATGAACACTATCTCTTTATTGCATATAAGAGAATATTTTCAACAACTCAATACAAAAAACAAAAATAAAAATTATTGAAAAAATAGGAGTATTTGAGAGAAAAGAAAAAGTTGATAAAATTATGATGAGGTTTATCCATTCAAGTGACCTTTTATAATAGAGTAAGGCAAATTTGTCAACAGACACACCCTTTCAAAGTAACTGGTAGTTTTTAAATCTTCCTTGTAACCCTTAAGTAGAGTCACAACCCTTGAACTCATTTGAACAACAATCACGACGGTCAAGAAACAATCAATACAAAAACAAGGCCGAGGCCTAGAGAGGGGCACCAGCCTCTATAAACGGCCTTTCCATCTACACTACAACAGAGCAGTAGATTAGCGACGACCACCTTTCGTCGCTAATCCGTCGCTAATCCGTCGCTAACCATGTTAGCGACGGATTAGCGACAACGCGGCGACAGTATGCTTACGTCGCGAATATTTCGACGCTAACTGGCGACGGAATTATTCCGTCGCCAAGTCCGTCGCTAATTGCGACGGAATAACGAGCGCTATATTCCGTCGCCAATCCGCCGGTACTAAACGGCGACCACGGCGTGGCGACGGATTTAATTCCGTCGCTAAGCCGTCGCTAGATTAATATGAATAGCGACGGAATCATCCGTCGCTAATCCGTCGCAAAAACGAAAAAAAATCAAAAAAAATTTATTTAAAAATTAATTACGGAGAACTGTACAATTTATATTTCCTGTACAATTTATATTTCCTGTAAATAAAAAACAAACCACACAAAAAAATTCATATAACAAGTATCTATAATAATTAATCGTTCCACCTTAAAACTAAGAAGTTTAATTATTTACAATTCAACAATTACAATTAGGAAAAATAAAAAAAATAGAACTTCTTCAACACAGTCCTCTAATCATCGCCAAGATTTTGTGCGTCTTCTTGTTCATTGTCTTTATCTGTCCCTTCAGCTCCACTACCCTGATTATCGCTAGCAGCCTACACAAGAAAAGAACAGTCAGTATTGATAAACAAAATATAATGAAATAAATTACACACTATATGTGATTCTATCATGTGCTCATGTGTGATCTAAGGCAATAAAAAAACTCTATATGTGATTCTATCATGCTCATATGTGTGCTAAGGCAGTCAAAAAATTGAATATGTGATTATAGCATGTTCATATGTGTTCTAAGGCATATAAAAAAACTCTATATGTGATTCTACCATGCTCAGATGTGCTTTAAGGCAAGCAAAAAACTATATATGTGATTCGATCATGCTCGTATGTGTGCTAAGGCAGTAAAAAAATTGAATATGTGAATATAGCATGCTCATATGTGCTCTAAGGCAGGCAAAGCCAAAAATTTTATATGTGATTCTATCATAAATGATATATAACATGTTCATATGTGTTCTAAGGCAGTTAAAAAACTCTATATGTTATTATAGCATGTTCATATGTGTGCTAAGGCAGTCAAAAAACAGAATATGTGATTATAATATGCTCATATGTGTTCTTAGGCAGTAAAAAAACTGAATATGTGATTATAGCATGCTTATGTGTTCTAATGCAATCAAAAAAACTTTATATGTGATTCTATCATGCTCATATGTGCTCTAAGACAGACAAAAAGTTAAATATATATATATGTGATTCTATCATGCTCATATGTGTGCTAAGGCAGTAAAAAAATTGAATATGTGATTATAGCATGTTCATATGTGTTCTAAGGCATCTAGAAAAACTCTATATGTGATTCTACCATGCTCAGATGTGCTTTAAGATAGTCAAAAAAACTATATATGTGATTATACCTGAGAGGGACCTGGAATCGAAGATCCCCTATCCTGAACAGCGGCCTTGATCTCATTTCGGAGAAAGGGGACGACGGTGTATTGGAAGTAGTTATTCAGTGATTCATTAATGATCTCGCGTACATTTATGTTAGCTTCTTTACCAACTGTTTCAACCACTCCACAAACTTAGTTTCACGTTCTTTTTGTACTTCTGCATTAGTGAGATGTGAAACTTTGCTTTGCAACTCCAGATCAAATCGTCTGCAAACCACAAATACTTATATTACCGAGCCATGTATCCACATATAGAACATAAAAGGATTTATAATTGAGTTGCATATACATATACTTACTCGATGTATGGGTCGATCGCTGAACAATTAAAAAGAATATAGATGTGTGCTGCATCTTGCTCTCGATCTGTCAATAGCCTTGATCGGCAACTACCAAATGCATGCCCAAGTCGTTGAAATATCGACAGCTTGTCAGCTACAGTTACTTGTTCTCCATCATCGTTACGGGGCGGGCATGTGTAACGTGTTGAAATATGAGGTTCGAAGTACATAGATGAGAAATTTGAAATCTCTTCTAAAGTGTACGCCTCACAAATAGAGCCTTCTACTCTTGCTTTATTACGAACCTTTTTTTTTAGGTCGAACATGCATCTGACAAGAATATACATTTCAAATTTTAAATATCTGTCATTAAAGAGACAAATATAAAAAAACATATACCTTTCAAATGGGTACATCCATCGATATTGCACAGGGCCACCAACCCTTAGTTCATATGGCAGATGTATGATCAAATGTTCCATAACATCGAAAAATGCTGGCGTAAATATCTTTTCTAACAGACAAACAGTGGTGATGACAGAGTCCTCGAGATTCTTTACATCTGATACAATGACCTCCGATGCGCACAATGTTCTGAAAAATCCGCTCAACTCAGACAATACCCCCCATATAGGTTTGTCTAACATATCATGGAATGCTAGGGGTATCAATCGTTGCATAAAGATATGACAATCATGGCTCTTCAACCCATATAACTATCCATCGTCAATCTTCACAGCCCGAGCAATGTTAGAGACATATCCATCTGGAAATCTCAATTGTCTCAACCATTGACATACATGTTTTATTTGATCAGGTCCGAGCACGTACTTCGCCTTTGGTTTCAGTACTTTGCCATTATACTCTTTGAGTTCCAATTCTGGTCTTTTACATATTAATTTTAAATCCATACGGGCCTTCGGATTATCCTTCATTTTTCCTTTAATATTCATTACTGTATTGAACACATTATCAAACACATTTTTCTCTACATGCATCACATCCAAATTATGTCGTATCAATAGGGTCGGCCAATACGGTAGTTCCCAAAAAATAGATTTTTTCGTCCAATTGTGTTCCTTCCCAAATCCACGGAAGGGTGTAGGACTGCGGGCATCTGTTAATACATTTGGAAAGTATCGCAATCTTCTTAAAATCTCTATGCCAGACAATCTTGAGGATGGACCTTCCATTTCAGTTGTGCCTGCTGTAAATGCATTCTTTTGACGTCGGAACGGATGATCGCTGGGTAGAAATCGACGATGGCAATCAAACCAGCAAGGCTTCCTTCCATGCCTCAATCTAAAAGCTTTGGAATCCTCCATGCAGTACGGACAAGCCAACCTCCCATGTGTGCTCCAACCAGATAACATACCATATGCAGGGAAGTCATTGATTGTCCATAGAACAGCGGCCTTCATGTTGAAATTTTGTTTTTTGTGGGCATCATACGTGGTAACACCGTCATCCCACAGTACTTTTAATTCATCAATCAATGGCCTTAGATATACATCAAGATTTTGGCCAGGTGAGGTCGGACCAGGGATCAACAGAGACAAGAAAAGATTTGGACGTTTCATACACAAGCTTGGTGGAAGGTTGTATGGAGTTACAAATACTGGCCAGCATGAGTATGGAGTTGATCTACCCCCAAATGGATTAAATCCATCTGTACATAGACCGAGTCTAACATTTCGCACTTCCATTGCGAAGTTCTGATGAGTACGATCAAAGTGCTTCCAAGCTTCAGCGTCAACAGGATGCGTGATCTTGTTTTCATCGTGTCGAACTTTATTTGCATGCCATCTCATGTGTTTAGCTGTCTTTGAAGACATATACAATCGCTGCAATCTAGGAGTGATAGGAAAGTAGCGGAGCGACTTGTATGAAACTTCCTTTGATCTCGTGCTACCATTGCCTCTTGTCTTTGGCTTGAACCGAGGATGCCCACATGACGGGCATGATATGTCGTTTTCCTGCTCCTTGAAATACAACATGCAGTGATTTGGACAAGCATCAATCTTTTTGTAACCCATACCTAGAGCGTTGACCATAACTTTCGCACGATAGAAATTTTGTGGCAATTTCTCATCTTTAGGCAACATACTCTTCACAATCATGCACAAACGGTCAAAACATGATTGACTCAAATTATACTCGGACTTCAAATTCATTAGTTGAAGAACTGCAGACAAGATAGTGTGACTCTCACAACCGTTCCAAAGTGGCTCATCAGCATCTTTAAGTAAATCATAAAATCTACTAGCTGCATCGTTTGGTGATTCTTCATCTACGACAGTTCTTACATCACTAGAACTCATAGCAGAACCCAGTTCTGTTCCTGCAGCATCAAATATCAAATTCGTATATGGATTATCGTGCACCACATTCACCCGTGCATCAAAATCGTTTCTAAATTCTTCTCCATGAAACGCCCAGTTCTGATAATCACTCACAAAACCCTTCCTGTATAGGTGATGTCTAACGCCATGAGGTTCTACAAATCGATTATTCTTACAAATCTTGCAGGGACACCTAATCCGACCTGTGGGATCTACCGTACTGACACTCGCCGTTGCAAATTCAATAAAACTATCGACACCATCCATATATTCATGCGATAACTCATTGTCCACTATCCTACGGTACATCCATTCACGGTTTGCAGTCATTCTGTCGTATGATGTTACGAATAGTATCCTAACGAATTAAGAAAAAAACAATCAGAATGCGACGATGAAGAAAATATCAAATTTATCATGCAATATACTATGTCAAACAATAACAAGAATTTTGATGCATGCATTGATAACTTAATATTTTCATGTGCAAACTATTAATGACATGATACAATCATTTGAAGCATGCTTTTATTATAAAATTTCACATGGAAGTCAAAATCAAATTGAAAGTAACTACATGCAAGCATGGATACAATTACATCAAACATTGCAATACATCATAATCATTCATATCAAATAAATGGCAAACATGTACCTGCAGCAAACACACTTCAATATCTCACTAACTACTACCATGCTTAGCATGGACTCCGTACTCCAAAAATAAGAACACTTCCATATTTCTACATTAAAATCATGCTCAGCATGATCTCCGAACTCCAACAAAGCAGTCCTAGATATCAACAACTAAGTGAGTGTGTGAACAATAAAGTGCTGCATTCAATAAATTAAATAACATGTGATACGTTTGCATCACTTACTCACCACGGGTATTTACCCGATTTGCATTGTTTTTGTCATTTACTTACCACAGGTGGCCGAGCACGAGTTGGTTCCGTTGAAAAATCTGCACAAAAACAAAACAAATTAAGTAACAAACTAACTAATCATGAAACAAGATGAAACACTAACTAAAAAAATCGGGTATTTCTCTCAAGGTACGGGCATTTTCTTATGTGAAACGTTTGAGAAATCGGGTAGAGGTAGGATTTCCATGCATGTTTTGATGGAAATCCATGGCGAATCAGTGGATCTACGAATCCACTATGTTATATTGATATTTTTCCTTGTTTTTCATTTTTTTTTTCAAAAAGAAATCCATGGCACGATCGATGTGGTATGGGTGTCGGCTGACAGACCAGCCGAAGTCAAGCCGTGAACCCTCGTTGTTGGCCCAGCCGAGTGATCGGCTGGGTATGATCCCTTTATTTCAAAAAAAAAATCTTTTTATTCACGTTGGTGGCTGTTGGCTGGCTGGCAGCCAGCCGAGTAGCACTCGGCTGACTGCCAGCATGCTGGCAGGTGCGCCAGGCCCAGCACCCAGTCGGCTGGGTGCTAGGCGAGCCTATGACAGGGCCATAGCCGGCCCAGCCGACAAAAATTCTTTTCAAAACAGGGAAGGGGGTTAAACCCCCTGCCGGAAAGGCAGTTCCGGCATGGGGGGTTGACCCCCTGCCGTGCCTTTACGGCAGGGGGGTCGACCCCCCATGCGTTTCCGGCAGGGGGTCGACCCCCCATGCGTTTCCGGCAGGGGGTCGACCCCCCATGCCTTTCCGACAGGGGGTCGACCCCCCTTGCCGGAAACGCAGGGGGTCGACCCCCCCTGCCGGAAAGCACGGCAGGGGGTTAAACCCCCTCCGTTTCCGGCAGGGAAGGGGCGTACCCCCTGCGTTTAGAAGAAGAAGAAGAAGAAGAACCTGCGCTTCGCCGGACGGTGGCGGGAGGTTGACGGGGAGCGGCAGCTGGCGAGCGCCGGCTGGCGAGCGGTGGACGGGGAGCGGCGGCTGGCGAGCGGCGGTGGCCGGACGGTGGCGAGGGCCGACGGGCGGCGGGAGGGTGCAGTACAGCGAAACAGGGAAAAGAGAAAGAGGGATGGGATTAGGGATTTACGCGACATTTAGCGACGGCTTAGCGACGGAAAAATTCCGTCGCGAAGCCGTCGCGAAACCCAAATACCAAAAAAGCGACAGAATATATTCTGTCGCTACTCCATCGCTAATTAGCGACGGAGTAGCGACGACAGAGTTCCCTCTCTAAATCCGTCGCTAAAATGGTGTTCTTGTAATCAAAAGTAGCGACAAAAACATGCAGTCGCTAATCCGTCGCTAAGTAGCGACAGATTAGCGATAAAAGTCGTTTCCTCGCTAATCCGTCGCAAATTAGCGACAGATTCTATCTCTAGCTAATCTGTCGCTAAGTAGCGACGGGAAAAATCCGTCGCTAATTTCCGTCGCTAATTAACAATTTTCTTGTAGTGCTAAGTCAAACCTAGCTTATATAATCCTACTTGAATTCTTCTCTCTTTCATATAGGAATTAACATTTTAGCTTATCAAATAGTTCAATATAAGTCTCAAAAACCATTTTAGCTAAGTTAAAACCATACTATGAAATTGGGCTTATAAAAAAAACGACAAAGTCAACAAGAGAAAAGATAAAACATAATATGACTACAAAGGCTTTTGGATTTTTACAATCAACCTCAAATAAAATTTTAAAAACACGCATGGAGGTTTAGAGTTTTGTTGGGCTAAGCTTTTATGTGATGTGATTTTCTCTCTGTTATGTGATGTAAGTTTTTACCTAGTGGTTTAGTTGTTAAAATCACACCAAAATCAAAATCGAATTTTCAAAATTTGCAAAGATAGAAAAGGTGCTTGCGAAATCCACTCAACACAAAGAAAATGAGGTAAGCCCTATATAAAAATTTCATCTATGTGTATTCACATGTATGCATGTGTGTGTGTGTGTGCACTTCTATGTCTGAGTGCATAAGTTGCATGTTATTCAAACAATCTAACAAGTACTTTGTCAATGTTATGCTTACGTATATATCCCTAAGGCATGAGATTTTCACACTGTAAAGACCCTTTATTGGTTGATCTTTTTAATTTTGTTGATTAGATCCCATTTGACCTGAATCATCATCATCACCATCAAGCCTTTTTTCAATGGTATCTAGTGCCAAAATCATCAACTCCCTCCAAGTCTCCATTTGGTCTTTTTTTGTGTATATTTCGTGCTTGTCTGCTATAAAACTTACCGCCATTATTGTCAAAATGTTCTTTGAATGACTGTAAATTTCTAATTTCTTCATTTTTGGTTTTTTATTGGTATAGAAGTACCTGTAGCATGACAAAATCATATAATTTTTACAAATGCTTGAGACATGAAAGTAAATCTTGTATTCCATTTATTTTTTAAGCTATATGCTTACAGTCCTTTGTGCTTGCTGAATTCCATTTGTGCCAACCAGGTGCATACCTTACAAGCTAAAGAAAGATGTTGAACAAATTTATACTTTGGAAGACATATTGGAGGTTCTCATGGTTTCTATGCCAGATAGGGATGACCTTGTGTTCTCAAAGGTGTGCATCATATGGTTCAACTCCTGAAGATTTTACAGTACATCAACATTTCATATAATAGAATCAAAGAGATTCAAATTCATCGTGTTCTGATTTATGTGGTCTTTGTGCTGATTTCTTATTAGGGTGGGTGGGAAGATGATGAGTCTGTAGAGTAAATTACATGTCGTGAAGCACTAGAGGAAGCAGGAGTAAAAGCTGATCTTGATGTAAGTGTTTTTCTTATATCCTGTATATGTTTCCCACTTTAATCTAATATATTTAGTTTTTAGTTGTTTTGTTGTTTTTCTTGCTTCTTCATGATGTATGTCCTACACAAAACTATGATTGTAGCATATACACATGCTTGTGCACTGATCCAAAGTTATGTAATTGATCCAAATAACATTTTTATTTGTTAGAATATGGTTCGTGGAGGTTGCAGTGGTCGAGGATCAAGTGAAGGCACTGAGACAGCATTAGGTAAATATCTTTGTTTTATATTTAAATATCGACATTCATTATATTTTTGCTTATATGTTGATATAAAAATTGTTACTTGTTAATCATCTTTATAGGATTCCAGCTCAGTGATCGTCAGTCTTAGCCTTCGTCTTCAAGTACAACTTTGATAGGTATATCATTTAAATAATTATATATTTGATTAGTTTAAATGTCATTGTGTGAATTTCTAACTTATTGTTTTATAGATGATGTTTTAACTGCATATGACCCACCTACATCAGCTGCTCATACACATCACGAGTCAACGTCGGTTGGTATGCATAGTTTCATAATGGTTAAAGTTATTTACGCAACATGTAGATAGAATGTGTACATGGATTTTCTTATTTTTGTATAACAATCCAAGAGAGTTCTATAGATGCTAGGTCTTCTCAGTCTGACACACGATGACTCAATGAAATAGTGTATATCGATAGTCGACTGTAAGTATGTTATTATCACTTATCCAATACTTATCTTATAAATAATGTATATCGATAGTCGATTGTTAATATGTACCAATTCATATGCAGTAAGAGGTTCGAGCCACAAGAAGTGATTCGAGAAATTAGGAAGTCACTACTCCAACATCTTTCAGGACCGATCACTCAATGGAAAGAGTACCCAAAGAAGGTGTTGGACATATTATGGTCCTCATTCATAGTATACAATCATTTATCATAGCTAATGTGTTTCATATTTAATTTTTCGTTATAGTCATATGTACTAACTTTTTAAAATTATTTATAAGCTTCGAATTGCTTCGCGACTGCGAAGGAGAAGTAGGACGTGAGGCTAGTGTGGCAGAAGGTAGCTGTCAGTCGATTTGCCGACATGCTTCACAATATGAAAACTATAGCAATACAAGCAGCTGGTGGGATAGATGATCCACTGCAGTGAAAGGGCCATGACCCTTCTACTATCAGGACAAATTATTAAGATGTAATATGTGATAAGTGGGTGAGCCATGAATTTCGAAATCGCTCGGCAAAGGCTGCACAGAACCGAGCGAAGATGCTCATCTACACACAGGTGGTTGTAGGACTTTTGGGAGCCACCAGAAGAAAATGGTAACTCATCACTATATATATATATAATCAAATTTATAAGTATTTTTGCATACTTTTTAATTGATTTTTTTCTCATTTAACCTTACAAAAAACTGAAAAAGAAGACTTTGTGCCTTACAAGGATGTGTTTGTTGAAACATATAAATGTAAGAGCATGAAAGAGTTCATATTAAAGAAGATGAGAGCGACAACGGTATGTATTTATTGTATTAATAAATATTGTAATATACAAGTTACCATGAATTACATTATCATAAACATTATAATTCTTAATTATTGATTCATATTGTAATCATTACTTTGTAGGAGTCATATGAGCACCAGATTGTAGAGCGATATGGCAGTGACTCCACTCAGCATCTACTTTTTTATCCTACAGTATTGGTGACTGCAACCGGTAAACCCAAAAAAGGTCGTGTGTTCGAGTTTGGGAGTAATATGAACACCACAACAGTCATTGCCTTCGCTAGTTAGGGCTCTCAGAGTTCTCCTGCCAGCATCAACTCTCAACGTCTGATTGACCCTGCTATTTCTTGGGATGGTGTCCGCCAGTTTCTTCAGGACACAATGTATGACTTTTTACATGAAGTCATTCCCAACCATGTCCATAATGAGTTGTGCAACTTTTTCTGAGACAAGAGAACTTCGTCTGCCTTCAACATGAGCTCTGGTGCCCGTCAGGTATGTATAACATTTATTTTAATACATATCTAAAGTTTCATGTCATTAGTTTCATGCCATTAGATTTCAATATGTATATGCTTATAATATTTCATTATGTCATTAGTTTTTAGGGACTCTACATGTACTGTTTGTTGGCCTCTGAATTTTGTTAATGTCCTTCACTTTATTGCTAGTCTATGTGTCATTCAGTCGTGTTACTTTGATTGCCTTAGATTAGGTGCATTGTATATAATTTATTTTATTATATTTTGTTTATCAATACTAACATTTCAGTTCTCTTGTAGGTTGCTGAAGATGATCAGTATAGAGGAGTTGATAGAGGCATGGATGGCGGGGCAAATCGAGACAATGAAGAGGATAATGCTCTGAATCTTGGCGAGGAGTAGCTTCATGTATTGAATTTGTTTCACGTACTTGTTGTTTCAAACAAAACTCTTTGTATATGTTCACCTACTTGTTAAATTTGTTTCACTTATAACTTGTGTTAAATTTGTTTCACCTACTTTGTATATATATTTTTTATGTGTATTTTAGCTTTTATACACAGGTTATATAAATTGTATAACGAGAAATTTTTTCTAGATATTTATATTTCAAACAAAATTGTTTTGCTTTTTTTAAAATTTTGCGATGAATTAACGACGGATATTATTCATCGCTAATATTCAGCGATAGATTTTCTGAAGAAATTCAGTCGCAAAATGGCGACGGTATTTGGCAATGAATAATATCTGCCGTAAATTTAGCGACGGATTAAGAAAAGATATGTATCTATCGCAAAACTAAATCAGTGCTTATTTAGCGACGAACTTGTGACGGTTCATGGCATTCACTAATCCATCGCAAATTAATGACGAAAGTAGTGACAAATCAAATATGTTGTTAGTTAGCGACCAAGAAATTGTAACGGACACTATCCATCGCTAAGTCGTCGCCAATCCGTCACTAAACGAATTTGTGATGGATTAGCGTCTGTCGCTAATCCGCATAATTCTTGTAGTGTTAGGTAGGTGATCTTATCATCACCTTCTTTCTTAACGTTACAGAGTTGGTCTTTTAGTTGAATAATACACAATGATGACTAAGATGCGAAGGATTTTTTCAAATCCATCCATGCCTCACTCAGAGACTGCACTCTTATGAATTGCAAGGACAAATTTTGTAATTGTTGCCTTAATCCAACTCAAGGCAAGTTGATCATAACGTTGTCAAGCTAAAAAATCAAGGGTACAAACATTAGATGACCTTTCAACAAACTTAATTGGGGGCATAGCAGCGACTGAGGGAGAACACTAAACATATCATGAACACAAGATCAATATTTTTCTGCTTGACACTCAAAGAAGACGGCAATTTTATATAAGCTCTGATACCGTGAAAGGTATCTAAAGCAAAGAAAAGATGTAAACCACACAAGAAAATTAGGATTTAACGTGGTTCGGTTTAATGTAAACCTACATCGACAACCACAAAGTCACTCATGATAAACTCTCGTATGTGACAACTCTCAATTTATTCAAATATATATAATCAAGCTAGTTATACAGAGTGTTTATCCTCATCCCTTCCACATAGGTCATTTCCTTTAAACTAGTAAATCTTTATCAGTTGTAACCTCCTTGGATTCATGAGTCTCATGACATCTAGTCTTATCTTTAAGATGGTTATCCAAATCCATTTATCTAGTTGTCGCTAAACTCATCTTGGTCGTCTTTAGCTGATTCAAGCTATTTGGATCTTGAGCACATGGATCATATCCATTTACTTTAATACACATGATATAGTGTTGGATGTGGTAAGCGTTATCTATATGTTGTAGACACACTCCAAAAGAAAAATGAAGCTAGATAACTTCTAAAGTTGGTGACAGCAGGTAATATCACAACCAGAGTTTAAAATTTTCCTTGCGAAAACTATGGGCTGGTTGCTAAGAAATGTTCAGATATTTGATCAAGCTGACCGACCAGATCTTGTTTTCCATGCTAAAAATTTTGCAAATCTTGCATATTGACTAACCTAGATTTGGTTTTCATGACTTTGGGATTTTCATTACCAAAGTTTCAGACATATCCATGGAACACAAGTTACATATGCCTATTGCAAATGTCTTGTCATGAGTCAACTTTTAATTTCAAGGTCTCATCAATCATATACGTACACAACTCAACCTTAATGAAGAAACTTAAAGGCCCCTATTGTTTGATAGGGATTGGTACCCACTTGGATTTTGTGTTCTCAATTTGGTAACCGTTTGTTCTTTCGAAAAACAAATTGGTGACTCTGCATGGTTGTAGATAGCGATCCCTATACAGTTTGAACTCTTTAGATTCTTTTGTCCAAGATTTTCAGAATCCTATATTTTGGCAAAAGTCAACAAAACTGAGTTCTGAAAATCAATTAGATCAAGAAAAATCTGTATTATTAGGGAAAAAATTTCACTTGTTCTGACTTTTTTGCTCCAAATCTATGCATGCAGCGATTAGTATGCCGGTAAGTTTAGGCTACTTGCAGGAAATGCGCTTAGGATTCTTAATTTTGTCAAAGATTCGAGGTGTTCAATTAGTGAATCTGGAAGCTGTTGATATTGATATAAGGATGAAGTTTATAACTTTATATTCCCATATTTGAGCTAAACATATATTTATTACACTGCGTGAACATGCATACGTAGGGATGGCAGTGTACCGGAGGGAAACGGCCCCCGCCCCGTCTCACCCCCTTTGAACGGAGGATGAAGGACATGAAATGGGGATGGAGGCAGGGATAGAGGTTAAAATCAAAACCCGTGCGGGGATAGAGGCGGGGATGGACTTACGCTTTCCCCCGCCATGTCCCCATCCTCGATCCCCGCCCTACTCCATCCCTGATCCTTCTTTAGAGACGGTAGTGGACCGAGGAGAAACGGGTCCTGCCTCACCTAGTTTGAACCGGGAATGGAGGTTAAAATCAAAACCCGGGAATGGAGGGTAAGATTTTGAGACGGGTCCGGGGTGGAGACCTTGTCCCCCGCCCCGGTCCACTGCCATCCCTGTGCATATGGTCAAATTGTGTCTAATTAAGTATAATTTTTAAATGACAACCAAACATTTAGTCTTAATTCATGTATACACCAAAGTTTCTCCTTCTGACTGAGCTTTTAATTACCTCAATTAAGCAAATAAGCTAAGAAGTAACAACCATTAAATTCATATACTAAGTTTCAATGTTTTAAGTTTTTTTTTTTTTTGAAAGAAGGAATGATTCAAGTTTTCAAACATCAAAACGTACCGGCAGATAAAACCCTTGAAAAAGGCGTGAAAACTATGTTAGGTATACCAATCTTGAAAAAGAGTTTGTTTGGTAGTTAAAAATACCAAAGTAAAACTGCAGATCATTAGCATCCAACTGTTTTTTCATGAGGTAATTGAACATCAGATTGGACCAATTAACAATCGCCACTTGCCCTTATTTTAACAAGTCTAGAGGGTCCCTTTTATTCGACTTGCTGGCGGATCAGGTAAAACGTTTTATGTAAAACATTAATATAAAGCGTCACCTGCCCTGTGTAGTGAAACTAGGGATGTCAATGGGTCTGATTTACCAGGACCAACACGGATTAAAACCCGCGCCTGGTATGGTAATAAATAATAAGACCAGATTAAGACCCAGGTTAAGACTCGAAGGTCTGATTAATACATGGATCCGGGTATAGTTTGTGAAATTTTATACCAGACCCGGGCCCAACCCGAGTTCTGATTAAGACCCACAAATTTTTAATGTAAAAATGATAAAAACCTATTATTTTACCGGGTCTGGTTTATGTAGTTCTTATCAGGTCCGGGTATGGTTTTTCTTATAGTGAACCCGATTAGACCCAGATCTGGACCGGACACCATACCCAAAAATTGGGCCCTAGTCTGGTTCTACCTGTGTCTAAACCAAACCCGACCCATTGACACAACAAAGACAGGGGGTGTCATGTCTTGTGTTGGTGTTTTATAATAATTTGTGAAACGTTGTCGTACCTTATCCACTGTCAAGCCATTATATTGGCATAAATTAAGAATGGTTCGTGTGAAATGACATTTTACAAGACTATTGTAAAACGACTTGACACCTACTCTGTTTGACATAAAAAAACCTAGTTAGATCGACTACGTAGGACAGGTGTCACTTATGTGTTGATCGTTTCACATAAAACGTTTTACCAAATCTGCTTTATCGTCTTGAGAATCAACTTTGAGATCAGCAGCACGTGCAGAAGAATCCGTATATCACCATCTTCATGCAATCTTTTTTTTTCCTCCCTCTCTCTACGGCTACCTCTGGGAATGCCTGCTCAAACTCTCAGATTCTTCTCTTTTTTCTTTTGTTGGTTTTGTTTCTCACGCCTATTGAGGAAAAAGAAAGAAGCCTCGATGTGCATGTGAGATGGGGTATCAGATTCTCTATGTTCTCCACATCCACCTTTTTCTTCCTTCATTGCTCTTTTTATACTCAGGTTTTTTTTTTTTCGGTTTCCCCAAAAAAGTATAGACAGATTCATTTTCTCATTCATGCTTGGCTACCAATGAAAACTTTAGGAAAGTTTGCATGTAGGGACCAACTTTTTGGCCCTAAATCTTAAAGAATGGGCCTCACTTTTTTTTAATTTCTTGATTTGGGCCTCATTTTTTCTAGAAACTGCCAAACAAAGGCTATTCCCATCATTGACCATTATTTTGTGTTAAATCACAGTTGAACTCAATGAAATGTCTACCCTTGTCTTTTTTGTGAGCCTAAATAACCTATTTTTCAACTCCAAAGGGCAATGTAGAAAACTTAAAAAGAATCACATTTCTCAAGGTGACGAAGGTAACCTAAGGTCTCTATTTGGCATTTTTCAGAAAAAAACAGAAGCCCATATTAAAAAGTTTTAAAACCGCAAGGCCCTTTTTCAAGATTACGGGTAAAAGGTTGAACCTTTAATAGAATTTGTAGGCTCCGTGTTGTAGGAGCTGTCAGTGAACGTCTCCTTGTGATTGCAGGTTCAAACCCCAGTAGGTACGTTTGAATAACAACTGGTGAGGGTCTGCCCCCAACCCCAGCTTGCCTTTCAAAAAACATAAAAATAAATAGAATTTGTCCAACAATTTATTTGCTGTTCCCACGTTGACAGCATCTATTTTGAATTATAGGAACGTTGGTGCATCAAAAACTAATGTGGCACCAATGGGGGCTCTGGTTGTCTGGTAGGAGCAGCTAGTGCACGTCACCTTGTGTTAGGACGTTGCAGGTTCAAAACCCAATGGTATAGTTGTATAACTGGTAGCTAGGGGTCTGCCTAACCCCAGCTTGGCTTTATAAAAAAAAATAACTAATGTGGCAGCCAGCAATCATCTCTTTTCTCCAAACCCATCTGGCCGTACATTCATCTACATAATTGGTACTGGTTAAAAGAGCTGATGCATTGTTACTGCCAATGTGCAATTGTTTACTGAAACAAAACAAAAAAAAGCATAAAGCTCAATTTGAAGAGAAAGATGTTGGTCAAAGGCCATGATAAAGAGGTCATTCAAGAAAAGTGTCCCTTTATCTATCTAACCCCCATTAAAATTAACTAGGAGTAGCATGGTGAAACTATATAGGATATTCTAAAATGAAATTAAAAAATACCATGCAAATTGACATAATTATGAACAGGCATTTTCATAAAATTAGGAGAAAAATACTATCGACCTAATTTAATCTGATATAGCATAGCATGTTCTTATGCCTAAATAATTTGATGAGGAGTCATTTTGGTTGCTAATTTTGTGATAATACATAAATACAGTGATTGCTCATAGGCTTAAAAGCCATAAAACACTTCATCTGTGCAACATCGAGCGCAGATCAGGTACAATGTGGTTGCACAAAAACATTTGTCCCGCCATATATCTTGCTGAGTGACACTTGTCCAATTCAGACTGTGGCACGTAGGCTGAATCTGACACGTCATTGCATGCATGAGTCTCGGTATCAGCCCCGATTCAGCTGTAACTGCCAGTGAATCGTTATGTATCAACCAAAAAATAATAAAATACGTGTTTGGCTACTGATAGCATTGGTTTTTATGCAATCACATTGCACCTAATCCCTGAACTGCAAGCCAGGCATCGTTTTCATTAATGTCATTAAAGTGGAGATGGGGTGATTCGCAATAGATCCTAAAACAGGGATCTTTTCTATAACCAAACATGAAAAATATATTTTGGGATCTTTTTTAAAAACCTTTTAACATGGGCTTTGACTGATTTCAATAGGACTGGTAAATGAATTTAGCTTCTTGTGGTTCGGCTCAGTTCAGCTCGCCTGAAAGTTGGTTTGAACTCATCAAGCAAACTCGATGGCCGAGCAATGAGGAGCTCATGTAGTGCAAGCGAGCTGAGTACAAACACGCCCATGTCCTAGTTTAGATGGTCTATCTAAGGTTTATGTATCACACTTCAACAAAATTAAGGCAGCACAAGTGTTTCATGGGTATTCATGTGGGTTTTTATTTTACGAGTTGGCTTGTGTTCAGCGCGTCCAAGTCGAGGTCGAGCTCAACTCAGCTTGCACAAGCTAGATAAGCCAAGCTCGAGCAAGGCTTAATTACCTGTAAAAGAGCTGAGCCTGAACATCCTAAGCTTGGCTTGTTTTCAAGGCTTTTCATTTTTTTTTTTAAAGCCTTGGTCAACCCTGGTTGAGAACCAAACAAACTTCTTAGAATTAATTCTGGTAAGGGAAATTTCCATATGGAAGCAACCATTTGAGCCGTTTCTGGGCGAGGGTTCCTCATCACAAGAAAATAATAATTACAGAAAATTTTGATAATTGACTTGATAGGAAGTAGCTGACAAATGGTTTTGTCAAACTTCCAATTTGAGTCAAAGATATCAATTTTCATTCACGAACTTACCAAAAGATGATAGAGATTTTGGATAAAAATCTGCCACACCTTTCACATAGAAAATTCATGGCCACTTTCTGTCATCATCACCTGGCCGCCATGCAACCATTTTTTATATCTAATGATCCCTAACTGTTCACGCATGTGCATTACTCTTGACCAAGTCCAGAGCTTCTCTTGCTCAATCTGATCTCATAGATGAGTTCATCATGATTTGTTTGGAATATCACGGTCATGGATCACATTTTCTTCAAGAAAAATCTTAAATTGTTAATTAATTAATAACATTTTAATATATTGCGAGTTATTGCTTGATGAAGCCTTTGAAAATCCTTCCTACATCACAATCACATGATGTAAAACATATCGTCTATTGTGAATTATTTCATCATTGCATTTGAAAATCCTTCCTATACATCACAATCACATGATCTAAAACATATCTTCTATTATATTTTTCATTGAAAAACACGATCTAACAGTTGATTCCTAGCAAATGAAGCAAGTTTAACACATCTGTTGAGTCCGATTTGCTAAACATGACTTGGAACGGAAAAAAAAGTCGGCAGTGTTGACACAGTATGGATGGTTAGAAGGAACCAATTTTCCTTTTATATACATAGAGATAGAGAGAGAGAGATGAGTGTAGTGTTCACTGTTAGTGAACGATTTTCCGCCACTGATCCTGTGCAGATCATGGCAGCTCCAGTTTTTTTTTTGGCTTTTTAACGAATTAGCAACGATCATGACTGCGCTAATTCAGCATCTTTCCGCCCAGACCTTTTGCAGCAGTACTCGTGAAAGGTCAGAAAACTTTAAAAAAAAATACGTCAATGATTGGGTGTTCGATGATATGCCCAATCATGTGTGTGTATACGAAAAGTGATTGTATTGTACAAATAAAATGATGCATTTTTTAGAAAACCCTGCAATTTTTGAAAATCTGCCCGTGTCCAAAACTATAAATTTTTTGCTATAAAAGACTTTTTCACCATTCATACATGCAAATTTTCTCTGAACTTCACTCTTAAATATCTAAAATATGCAAATTTTCTCTCATATTTATGAATTTTCTCTCAAATATATGAATTTTCTCCCACATTTGTGAATGTCCTTCGGAATGCTTCTACATTTGTGAATGTGTTGACGTTTGCATGCAAATGTCTTCAAACATTTGTGAACGTACATGTGCCCCTTATGAGATTTTTAATAAAAAGAGATTGTTAGGAAAAACTGATTTTAAAAGTGTAATGGGCATTTAGCGATACTTCAAAAGCATCACTAAGGCCTTTAGCAAGGATTCAAAAGTGTGATGGGCATTTAGTGATACTTCAAAAGCACAACTAAAGCCTTGAACTATATTTCAAAAGTACAACTTTAGCTACACTTCAAAAGCATCACTAAATTAAGCCTTTAACAATGCTTCAAAAGCATGATTGGCCTTTGGCAACACTTTAAAAATGCCTCTAAAGCTTTTACTGTTGTTTTACAAGCGTATATTTGAGTAAAAATCACGAAATACAGTACAACATTTGCATATTTGGGAGGATATTCGCATATTCTAATATTTTGAAAGAAAATTTACAAATGTATGAGAGAAAATTTGCATATTTGAGAAGAAATTTGTAAAATAAAGAAAAAAAATTGCATATTTGAATACTTAATAGAGAAGTTTGCAAATCTTGAAGAAATTTGCATGTGCGGAAGATGAAAAAGGTTATTTTTGGTGTACAATACAGGCATTTTTTGATATGAGAGACAGCAAGAAAAGACGGAACATAAGCATGGGAGCATCAAAATGAGTAACCTATTAGAATAAATAAAGACCTAAATACTAATAATTGATGACGCACGTACATTCTAATTAACATTCATTCGAGGTCGTGGTTTTGGAAGTCGACCTGGATTCTTTTGGTAATGTCAAAAATCTTCGATTCACCCAATACATGTTTTAGTCAACCTTCACATCTTATAAACTGCGCATTGGACGCTATCACCAAAAGACAAAAAAGAAAAAAAATAAGAAGATAGTAGTTTGGACATTTCATAGGAGAACAGCAGCACAAGCACATGCAATGGGAGATCGGCGGAGTCCATGCTCTCTCTCTCTCTCTCTCTCTCTCTCTCTCTCTCTCTCTCTATATATATATATATATATATATATATATATATATATATATATATATATATATATATATATATAATGATAAGGTGCTCTCAGAGTACTTACTCTCACCTAATAGTATATACATAGGATCCGTGCTAGGACGGTGAAACATTTTATTAGATTTTTGGTATTTTTTTCAAAATTCCGACCAGACAGATGCATTCAACAGGAATGATTTATTAGAAATCGATACTTAGATCATAAATTTTTTATAAAAAAATGATATTTAGAGCCTACAAAATTGATGAAAATTATAAACTGTTGATATTTGAAAACTTATAAAAACTTATTCACCCATCGAAATCAAATGCTCCAAGAACCAATTCCTATAAAAACAAACATATAGATCACATCTGTACTATCATAATTTTAAAAAACACGATAAATCTAATAAAATATTTCATTTATCACCATGCCATATTTAGCAGGAATCATGTATAATATATATATATATATATATATATATATATATATATATATATATATATATATATATAGAGAGAGAGAGAGAGAGAGGGTGAGGGTGATTTTGTACCATGATACCATACCGTGGTACAGTACACCCTTCTTCACATGGATTTAACCATCAAATGGTATATCTAATCATATAGATGTATTTAGCATGATTTATTTAGCATAAAAGACAGTTCTATCATGCTTAATACACTATACAATTCTATTTTTGAGACTGAAAATTAACAGCTCATAATTCATTAAAAGAAAGGTGGTTTAAAAATAGCATAGAACATCATTTGAGTCAACTTTAATACATAAAAATAATAAATAGAATATACTAAGCATCTGATAGTTAGATTTTGCTTATGGAGCTTAGATCTATGTAAATCAAGTCTACCTGAATAACACACACACATTATATATATATATATATATATATATATATATAATGCTATTTACATTTTTTTTCTCTTGACATTTCCACCATGGGGGTCACCCACGTGGCCAGCAGGGTGGTGCTGAGATGAAGGCACCAGATCAAACCCTGTGTGTCCATAGCTTTTAGAGGTGGTCAACGTAAGGCAGGGTGATCGTGGGGCCTCACTCGGAGTTTTCCTTGGCTTGGTGAGGGTTCCTCGTCATAAAAAACATAGATAGAAACGTAATTCACTATTCTTAAGTAAACACAAACCATGCAAAATTGAATGATGCTTATGGAAGAACATGATTTTTTACTTATAAAGGTTTTATCGTGGAAGACTTTCAAAAGTTTCATGCTAATTCTTCAAACAGTGTACATTAAGTGCAAATATCATTAGTTATAGAAATATACTTATACAATAATTTGTATATACAATCTAGTTGGGACTTCTTGATACAAGTCTTTTGACAGATTGGGATAGTAAATTCTTCATCATGGTCGACTTGTTAGGAATCAATCCTCAAATCTTATTTTTTGATGAAAATTAACATGTTGTCATGAGACATTAATTATTTTGAAGTATGTATGATCGACTATTTTTGGACCGAAAATAGCTGTATTGCCCTTGCAAAATTGTGCATTTTTTGAAATACCTAGCAATTTGACAAAATCTTCTACATATCCAAAATTTTGATACCCGACGTTTTTAGAATATTTTTACCCCTCCACACATGCGAACCTCTTGAGGTTTGCACAATATATAACTACACTTTAGGAAGTTCGCAACCCTTTAATATAAAGGAGATTCAAAGAACATTCACAAATATAGTACAACATTCATAAATATTGTTTCAGATTCATACATTCTGATATGTGAATGTCATTCAATCGATATGGTTAACTTTTCAAGTCAGAATATGGTCACATATTTTTGGATGTGGAGACCTTCACGTGTTATTTTTATGTGGATCTTGCAAGCCTCCAAGATGGACATCTATAAATATGTGACTACTTCTATAAATATGGTTTCAGATTCGCACATTCTGATGTGCAAATGTCATCTAATTGATAATGTTAACTCCTCATTTGCGTAAGTCTCTAAAATGGACATCTGCAAATATGTAACCAAATCTGCAAATATGGTTTCAGTTTGCACATTTTGACATGTGAATGTCATTCAATTGATAAGGTTAACTTTTCAATGCGTGATATCTGCATGAAAATAATGTATGAAGGTTTCTACATTTGTAAATATGTGACCACATTTGCAAACATAGTTTCAGATTTGTATATTCTAATGTGTGAATGCCATCCAATTGATACTGTTAACTTCTTAATACACGAGATCCGCATGAAAATAATGTGTGAATGTCATAACATTCAACCTTTTATGGTGCTTTTAAAACACCTCTAAAGCTCTCAGTTCTGTTTGGACCTTTAGTGGCGCTTCAAAACACCTCTAAGACCAATTGAAAAATGATGGGTGCATCCCTATAATGGCTTTCAACACTTTTGAAGTGCCGCTAAAGGTTTCAGTAGAATTGAGACCTTTAGTGATGCTTCAAAAGCATCATTGAAGAGTCCTTTTGTGTTTTAAAGTGCTTTTGCATATTTTTTGTTTGTTTTTCGACCATGAGTTGTGAAGGTCCCCAAAATGTGTGAACTTCCTTTAACTAAATACTCTTACATTTGTGAATATCTTTTAAAAAATAAAACGGCACAAGCATGGGGACATTCGCAAATATAATACAACATTCACAACTCATGTGTGAATGTCCTGCTTGTGACAGTTTTACGAAGGTTTGCACATTTTAGAGACATTCTCAAGTAAGAATTGTGAAGGTCATATTATATTTGTAATTTATAGAAGGGTAAAAGTGTTCTAAAAAGGTCAAGAACCAAAATTTTGGATGTGTGAAGGATTTTGTCAAATTGCTAGGTATTTTGAGAAACACATCTTTTTTGTAATGATAGTACGATCATTTTTTATTTTTTGGATCATCAAAAAAACTCACATGTTAGAATCTAGTAATCTAAGTGTGAAACCTTATAGAACATGCCATATAAATTATATTTATATTTACACTATAAGATTTACCAAAAAATGATAAAGATGCATATGACCCTGGCTTTTAGTCACAATATTCAGATTTGGTGCAAATATGACAAATTTGGCCAATTGAGTTTTTAGGCACAATATCAAGATTTTTTTTATTAAGTCAACTTATAGAAAGATTTAGAGATAATGGTAAAAAATTGTATATGGTTTTCATAAATTTGAAGAAATCTTACGATAAAATCTCAAAAAATTTAATTTGGTTAGTGTTAAGTAAGAGACAAATCTCTTATACATATATTAAAATAACTAAAAATATGTATGTAGTTAGGGTTGGAAAATGAGTTGAACAAACCAAACAGGGCATATGTTCGGGCTCAGCTCATTTACTAATGGATTGAGCTTGTGGATTGTCTCGTGTTCGTTTTTAGCCGAGTCAAGCTTGAGCTCAGCTTGTTTCAGAATGAGATGCGTCAAACAGGAGTCGGGTGATGTAAAAACATTCTATGCTATTTATACATGGAATATATATTTTTTAATATATTACACTGAAAATATATTTTTTATATTATACAATAGTTTATATTTTATGTATATTTTTCATTCATCCTTCTCTTTATATATATATATATATATATATATATATATATATATATATATATTATGCATTAATTTTTATATATTATACTTAAAATATATATTATACATAAAGAAATTTTTTTATCTATAGGAGCTCTCCATAAAAGCACCCTGTGTTTAGGCTTGACTTGTTTATGCTAAATGAGCTGCTCGTGGCTCAACTCACCAGCTGTATGAATCGATTACGAATGAGTTCATGGCGAGTTGAACCAAGCAGAGTCACGGGCTACTTGGTTTATTTACATGTGGCATGACACAGTTGTTTCTAGTTAAGGTTGGGTTATATCAAGGGTTTGCTTTAAGCCATATCTCTTTACTTTAGTTAGAGATGAAAATATGTCTTGTAAATAGGTAGAAGTCCCTTGGTATATATATTTTGCAGATGATACAGTACTAATTAGTTAAGATAGAGACGATATACAGAAACAACTAAAACTTTTGTAGAGCATGCGAAAAAAAATGGTTTATGAATTAGTAAAACAAAAACTAAATATATGAAAGGCAAGTTTAGTACATAAGCTAGCGATAGCAATGTCATTAGAATACAAGCTATGCATATTAAAAAATACCTTTAAGTTTTGGTATTTCAAGTTTATATTACAATAGAATAGAAGATTTAAAGAAGATATCACTAATAGGATTAATGTCAGTTGGGTTAAATAGAGATATACTGATGGTGTGTTATGTGATAAAAGAATACTTCTACAACTAAAATGACGTTTTTACAAAACTACTATAAGACCAGCACTATTATATGGAGCTGGCGACAAAAAAGACAAGAAGACAAAGTGCATGTTGCAGAGATGTGTATGTTAAGATGAATATCTGAGGTTACAAGAAAAGATAAAATTGTAAATGAATATATTAGAATGTGCCTAAGAGTCAAACCAAAAAGATAAAATAAATGAATATTGTTTGAGATTGTTTGAACATGTTACACAAAGACATCGCACATGCGTGTGAAAAAGATTGACATGGTACAAGTAGAAAGAGTTTGGAAAAGAGAAAGACCAATGAAAACTTGAAATTAGAGGTGACATAAAAGATTATACCTCTAGATAGACAAGAATAGAGAACCAAGAATAATAAAGCTGACCTTATGTAGTTGGGATAAAGGCTTCATGACACACACACACACACACACACACACACACACACACACACACACACACACACACACATATATATATATATATATATAATCACTAGAATATGTAAACCAGTAAACTGGTTTGAACCAACAAGAACTGTTTGATCCAAAGATCTTATGGTTCATGTGTACACTACAAGAAAATGCGTATTAGTGACGGATGTTATCTGTCACTACACAGTCGTTAAATATGTTAGCGATGGATTAGCGACGGATAGTGTCTGTCGCATAACCCTAGTTGCTAAATTGCGGTAGAATTTATCTGTCGCTAAGTAGCGACGGATTGGCAACGGTTCATGTCCGTCGTTAATCTGCCGCTAAATAGAGACGGATTTAGTTATGCAGCGGAATTTAATCTGTCGCTAATCAGTCACTACTATTTAGCGAGGGATACGTATTCGTCGCTAATGTCCATCGCTAATTTGGTGATGAACATTAGCGACAGATTTAGTTTCATCGCAAATCGATGACTGCTTCAAATTGGCGATGGAGTAGCAACAGATATTATCCATCGCTAATTCGTCGCTAAGTTTTAAAAAAAAAAATAATTTTTTTTTTGAAATTTTTTGAAGCTTGAGAAACATTTCTCGTTATACAAATCATATAATCTGCTTATAAAAATACATATACAGGTAGAACAAATGTAACACAAGTTCTAAGTTAGGCAAACTTTAACAACCAAATACAGTCATTGCCAAGTTATAATTAATTACAAGTATGACAAAGAAATTAAACAAATGAATCTAATCCTCGCCAAGATTATGGTCATCATCCTCTTCATTTTGTCGATTTGTGCCTCCCTCCATGCCTACATCAGCTCATCTACGTTGATCATCTCCAGCATCCTACAAGAAAAAAAAGTTAGTATTTATAAACAAAATATAATGAAATAAATTATATGCAATGCACCAAATCTAATGGAATAAAGTAAATGGCTGAATGACACAGAGAATAGCAATAATCTAAAGGACATTAACAGAATTCAAATATGTGCTCTAAGACTGAAAAAAAATGTATAGTGACTCAATCATGCAGATATATGTTATAAGGGTGTCATAAAAATTGTATAATGAATCAATCATGCATATATGTGTTATATGGTGTCAAAAAAAATTTAGTGATTGTTACGACAATGAAGCCATACATGATATTTCAAGTACAAGGTTTTGATGATGAGCAAGTAGAATCAACTGCATTTCAGCTAAGGCTATGAAGAAATTGAAGAATTCGGTGAAGAATCCTTGAAGACTAGTGTGCAAATGTTTAATTCATTAAAAGTCTTAGATTCTTGTAAGAGCCTTACTTAGAGTGCATATTTAGGTTGCATTTCACCTTAAAAGTCTTTAGAAAAACTTTTCTAAAAGAAACTCTTTTGAAAATCTTTTTAGAAAGCTCTTTTCTTAAATTTTCATGTTTATTAGTCGACCAATAGACTTATCAGTCGACTAATCCTTTCGCGCCATATTTTCTAAAAAGTCATTCTTGTCAAATTAGTCGACCGAAGGTTTTATCAGTCGACTGGACAGAATGTCTGTTTTCTGGATAATTAGCAGCAGTCGACTAATGGTTTTTCAGTCGACTGAACAAAACATGTGTTTTATGAAAAATTAGCAGCAGTCGACTAATGCTTTTTATCAGTCGACCGAACAAAATGTTTGTTTTTCAGAAGTTTTTAGCAGCAGTCGACTAAAAGGTTTTTAAGTCTACTGATGATATTATCAGTCGACTAACTTTTCTCAAGTCGACTAAGTTTCAAAAGTTCAGATTTTCAAACGGCTCGATTAACAGATCAATCGACCGACGATAACTGTCAGTCTACTAATAACTAACTATTAGTCGACTAACTGATGTTTCAGTCGACTAATTTTGCCGTTTTCCTGAAACTTCAAAAAGGCGTGTCTTTTCATTTTTCAAACGTTTTGATCGTTCGAAATGGACCGTTTTGACACCCTTTCATACTCTCAACGTATGGAATCTTTTAACTATAAATATGAGTGCATTTTACACTCAAAAACAACAATTCAATCGATTTGAATCTTGTTTTTCACTCTTACAGTCAAGTATTGATTTTCTCACTCACGTGATATTTTCACTTCAGTTTTTCACTCAAATCACTTTGAGAGATAGTGAATTCGTGAGTAAAGTGTTTCAACAACCTCAAAAGCCAATTGCATCTCATTTTCATTCAAAAGGATGGCTCATAGGTTGTATTGTAAGTTGTTATTTCTTTTGTGTAAAAAGAAGGACTCCTTGGTGTAAAGGAGTTGTTTGCTTTCAGTGGGATTGTTACTGAAAGTGGGACCGGTTATGGTCCGTGTGATCTTGTAGTTTACAAGGTTGATAGTGGAAAATTTCAAGCGGGTTTTGCTTGGGGACTGGATGTAGGTCGGGTTTGACCGAACCAGGATAAAATCTTGTGTTCTTTGTGTGTTTGCTTTGAGATTTGCAAAATCCTTCAATATTCCGCAGAAAGTTTTAAAAGCACTATTCACCCCCCCTCTAGTGCTCGTTGCCTCGATCCTAGTGCACTTTCATTTGGTATCAGAGCACAGGTTTGCTATTACTTTGATTTGACCATCAAATAGCATGGCAACTACAACATCTCAGCACAAAGAAGGAAGCTCCTCCGTTCGTCCTCCTCTCTTCGACGGAACAAACTATGGATACTGGAAAGTAAGAATGACAATATTCCTGCAATCCATGGATCTCGATATCTGGAGAGTTGTTTTAGAAAAGTACCAAACTCCATCAACTGATTTCAGCAGATGGACCGATGATGAAAAGAAGACTGCTTCACTGAATGCCAAAGCCATGAATGCATTATATTGTGGCGTTGACAAAGTAGAATTCAATCGCATCTCTCAATGCTCTACAGCAAATGAAATCTGGCATACTCTTCTCGTGACACACGAAGGTACATCAAAGGTAGAAGAATCTAATGAAGAAGTCACCAACATGTGTTTTGTAGCACAAGAGAATTCGGTAAGTCAATTTGACTATGATGAATTATTTGAAGCATTTAATGATTTATATGCTAAATTTAAGAGTCTTAGTTCTAAAAATAAAGAGTTAAAAACTGAAAATTTAACTCTTGACTCTCAAAATAAAGTGTTACTTCAAGAAATAGAAGATCTCAAGAAGGAAAATTCTTGCCAGGCAATTGAGATAAAAGAAATTGGAGTTAGAACCAATCTCTTACAAAAAGAAATATCTAGTCTTAAAGAAAAGTCAAATGATTTTCTTTCTATAGTGACCAAATTTACAAATGGTCAAGAGAATCTAGAAAAACTTCTTGGTTCTCAAAGATGCTCGGTTAATAAAACCGGATTGGGATATAGCTTCTTTGATAATCAAAATAGACCAAACTATGTGGTGAAAAATCAAAGACATTATTCTCAACCTTTTGTTCATAAAACTAAACTTTCTAGTTCTAATAGAAATGCATCTAGAAATGATTATTCTAGAAATGTTTATTCTAAATTCTTTTATAGAAAAAATATTTATTATCAAAGGAAACCAAAATCCAAATGGATATGGGTTCCTAAGACTAACTCTCATGAACCTGAAAATAGAAAGGGGTCAAATGCTCTGTTTTCTGATTTTGTTGTAGGTACACAACATAAGGAGCAAATGGATATTGGACAACGGCTGTTCCAAACATATGACTGGAAGGCCGGAGTTATTTTCAACCCTCCAAAATAAGGATGGAGGAACCGTCACCTTTGGTGACAATAACAAGGGAAAAGTGATAGGTATTGGTAATATTGGTAATCCAAAATTTTCCTTGATAGAAAATGTTCTTTTAGTGAATGGTTTAATGCATAATTTAATATCTATTAGTCAATTATGTGATAAAGGTTTTCATGTTTCTTTTGAAAATGATTTATGCTTAATTTCTGATTTTCAATCTAAAAAGATCATTTTTAAAGGTAAAAGAAGAAACAATGTGTATGAACTATATCTAGATGAATTACCCTCTTTTAATGAAAAATGTCTTATTGTTTCAAATGAAATTCAATGGTTATGGCACAAGAGACTTGGACATGTTAATTTTAAAATTATTTCAAAATTATCCATGAATGATCTTGTAAGAGGCCTACCTAGAATACCATATAAAAAGGATCACTTATGTGATGCTTGTCAAAAGGGTAAACAAATTAAGAGTTCTTTTAAAGCTAAAGATATAGTTTCAACAAAACGTCCTCTTGAACTTTTACATTTAGATCTATTTGGACCATCTAGAATTCAAAGTTTGAATGGTAGCAAGTATGCTTTTGTTATAGTAGATGATTATTCTCGGTTTACATGGGTGATTTTTCTAAAAAGCAAAAATGATGCTTTTTCAGAATTTTCTAAACTTTGTAGAAGAATTACAAATGAAAAATCTACATCTATTATTAAAATTCGTAGTGATCATGGTGGTGAATTTAAAAATGAATCTTTTCTAAAGTTTTGTGATTTACATGTTATATTTCATAACTTTGCTTTTCCTAGAGCGGCTCCACAAAATGGAGTTGTTGAAAGAAAGAATAGAACTTTGCAAGAATGTGCTAGAACCATGCTTCAAGATAAAAATTTACCAAAATATTTTTGGGCTGAAGCAATTAATACAGCATGTTATGTCTTAAATTGTGTTCTTATTCGACCAATTTTACATAAAACATGTTTTGAATTGTATTATGATCGTATACCCAAGATTTTATATTTCAAAATTTTTGGTAATAAATGTTTCTTGTTAAATACTAAAGATAATCTTGATAAGTTTGATTCAAAATCAGATGAATCAATATTTCTTGGATATTCTTCTAGAAGTAAAGCATATCGTATTTTCAATAAAAGAACGTCTTGTATTGAAGAATCTTTACATGTTGCATTTGATGAGAATTGTGAGCAGGTTATTCCTCTAAGCGAAGAAGGAGAAGCAACACTTCAAGAAGAACCCTTGATAGAGAGTACTTCTCAAGAAAATATTCCTCTTCAACCGGTTTGGAAAAAAGTTCCTAATCATCCACATGAACAAGTTATTGGTGAAATACAGAGTGGTGTCCAAACTAGAAGGCAGTTAGAAAAATATATTGCAAATGTTGCTTTCATATCTAAATTAGAACCAAAAAATATCAATGAGGCATGTGATGATGAATTTTGGCTTTTAGCCATGTCTGAAAAACTTAACCAATTTACTATGAATGATGTTTGGGATCTAGTTGATAGACCAAAGGATCATCCAGTAATTGGAACAAGATGGGTCTTCCAAAATAAGCTGGATGAAAATGGTGAAGTCATTCGTAACAAAGCAAGGCTAGTGGCACAAGGCTATAATCAAGAAGAAGGCATAGATTTTGATGAAACCTATGCACTTGTGGCTCGATTAGAGTCAATTCGTATGATGCTTGCTTTTGCTAGTTACATGAACTTCAAGTTATATCAAATTGATGTTAAGAGTGCATTCTTAAATGGACACATCAATGAAGAAGTTTATGTAGAGCAACCCCCAGGTTTTGAAAATGAGAAATATCCAAAAAAGGTCTTCAAATTGAAAAGAGCTTTGTATGGACTCAAACAAGCACCAAGAGCGTGGTATGAAAGACTACGAATTTTTTTAGAACAATCTGGTTTTTCATTGGTCGGGTAGACTCCACTTTATTTATTAAACATTTTAATTCAGATATTCTTATTGTGCAAATTTATGTTGATGACATAATATTTGGTTCTACTAATGATTCTCTTTGTAAAGAATTTGCTAAGGCTATGCAGGAAGAGTTTGAAATGAGCTTGATGGGCGAATTAAACTACTTCCTTGGACTTCAAATAAAGCAAACTGAAGAAAGAATCTTCATCAATCAGGCTAAGTATACAAAAGAACTTCTCAAGAGATTTGGGATGGACTCATCGAAATCAAGAAGGAATCCTATGAGTACAACTACTTCTCTTGATAAAGATGAAAATGGTAAAAGTGTAGATACTAAGATCTACAGAGGTATGATCGGATCTCTATTATACTTAACTGCTAGTCGACCTGATATTATGTTTAGTGTTTGTATGTGTGCAAGATTTCAAGCTAATCCAAAGGAATCTCACTTAACTGCAGTAAAACAAATTCTTCGTTATTTGAAAGATACTTCAGATTTCGGTTTGTTTTACCCAAAATCATCTTCCTTTGATTTAGTTTCATATAGTGATGCAGATTTTGCAGGAAGTAAATCTGATCGCAAGAGTACTAGTGGAACTTGTCATTTCTTGGGAAATTCCTTAGTCTCTTGGTTTAGTAAAAAGCAAAATTCAGTATCACTCTCAACAACTGAAGCTGAATATATAGCGGCTAGTTTAGCGTGTTCACAAGTACTTTGGATGAAACAGACCTTAAAAGATTTTGGTTTGAACTACTCCACAACAACTATTTATTGTGATAACACTAGCGCTATAAATCTTTCAAAAAATCCTATTCAGCACTCAAGAACTAAGCATATTGAAGTTAGACATCATTTTTTAAGAGATCATGTGTTAAAAGGAGATATTTCGTTAAATTTTATTTCCACTAAAGAACAACATGCCGATATCTTCACTAAACCTCTTAAAAATGAAGATTTTATGAGAATTAGGAGAGAACTAGGTATTTGCTCATTTTTGGATTTATAAAAATGCTGATTTTTGAACAAAATCTCAAAATCGCACTACATTAGTCGACCGATAAAATTCTAGTCGACTGATGTTTTATATTTTGGAAAGTATCGCACCATATTAGTCGACCGATATATTTCTAGTCGACTGATGATATTTTTAGAATTAGTCGCATTATTAGTCGACCGATAAAGTTTTAGTCGACTAAGATTTTTAAAACTTAAATGAAGGGACCCGACACCCCTTGGATTTGTTTTTTAAAACCCGTTTTTTTAAAGAAGGCATCGTTTCACTTTGTTTGTTTTTTTTTCACACCTTTTCGTTTTTTTTAACAAAACCCTTAAACCGAAAACCCCTCTTTCTCCTTTGTCTCTCTCTCTCTCTCTCTCTTCCGAAAAACCCTCGGAGTACCGTTCGACTCCATCATCGCCGGGAGTTTCTTACCGTAACAGGGAGACGCCGGAATCTTCTGGTTGTGATCTTCAAACGCCGGAATCATCTTGCAGCAACTGGCGCATCTTCAAAACACTCCGGAACTCTCTTGCCGTGACAGTGCATTACCGGAATCCCCTTTTGGCCGACCTCTCCTCACCGACAGCCACCACATTGTCCTTCGTTTTTTATCGCCGGAAAAGCTTTTTCCCTTTGCCGGACGTCATTTGGAAGCCGACATTTTGGTAACCATGCCTCGCACGAAGTCTACATCTGCAAAAGGTTTAGGTTCTCCTCCTCCTACACCTACTTCAAGACATGGTTTTTCACTAAGATTACTTCGTAACCCTCTTCTCTATGGCACTTTTGGATCAATTTCTGTACCAAGCTGAAATGTTCTATTTCACTTATTTTCTCGTTACAAAATAAGAGAATTATTTCCTGGTATTTCACATCTTTTTGATGCTTGTGCAGATACACTTCACTATCCTTTTCTCATTCATTTGTTTTACACAAATTTACAAATGAATCATGAAACTGGAATTTTATCTTCTCTTGTTCGTGATGTTGAAATCGAGTTTGATTCGAAATTACTTGGAGAAATTCTTGAAATTCCATCTTCAGACACTCTTTTCAACACTATTGAAATGAATGATAAAAGAGTTTTTGAACAAATTCTTCTTTCAGAAGCACCTCACTGCCCTCCTTTCAAAAATACTAATCTTCAAACTCGTGCACGCATTGCTGGACGAATCCTTGCCCACAATGTTCTACCCAAAACTGGTTCTTTTGATTATTATTCCACAGATCTATCTACGGCTCTTTATGTTTTATTTGGGAATATTTCTGTCAACTGGGCCAATGTGTATTTTACAAACTTGTGGAAACAAAAACCATTTCTTCCTTATGGTTGTCTTTTAACCCGTATTTTTAGACATTTTAAAGTTCCTTTAACAAATGAAAAGTACATTGAGCAAAAAGAGTTCTTTGATCAAACAATTTTTAAAAGAATGAAAATTAAATATCTGCCTCCCTTAAATGTTGATCAAACCGAACCATCTGATCCTAATGAACCATCTATTTCTGAACCTTCACCTTCTGCGACACCTTCATCTCATGCAAAAAGAAAGAAATTTTCGACAAATCAAGACCATGATGAAGTTATGCAGAGACTGGAAGCTTTGGAGCTACATCAACACACCTTTCGTGAAGATGTGACTCAACAACTTGCTTCAATTCAGAAGGTTGTAACTGCCATTAAGGATTTGCTAAACTCTCTTTTCTGATCTTTGATCTTTGAAAAACATACTTTATGGGTTGTAATATTTTAAACTTATCTTTATTTCTGCTTATGCTATTTTTGCCCTTACTCTTTTTTATTCTGACAAAGGGGGAGAAAAAGATAAAGATAGCATTACATTGAAATTGCAGGGAGATCTTGAGAAAAAGATGATAGCAATTATATTACAGGAGAGATTTTTCATAAGAAATGCAAAATTAAGAGAAAAAGAAAGCTTTGAATGAATGTATTTCTAAATACATGAATACATGATGAATGGAAATGCAAACCAATCAATATGTGATATATGTGCTTTAAATGTGCTAACTTTTAATGTTTTGCAGCATATTGATAGGGGGAGTAAAATCTCCATCTATGCATCTAAATGCTTCATCTTTGATTAAGTTTGTCATCATCAAAAAGGGGGAGATTGTTACGACAATGAAGCCATACATGATATTTCAAGTACAAGGTTTTGATGATGAGCAAGTAGAATCAACTGCATTTCAGCTAAGGCTATGAAGAAATTGAAGAATTCGGTGAAGAATCCTTGAAGACTAGTGTGCAAATGTTTAATTCATTAAAAGTCTTAGATTCTTGTAAGAGCCTTACTTAGAGTGCATATTTAGGTTGCATTTCACCTAAAAAGTCTTTAGAAAAACTTTTCTAAAAGAAACTCTTTTGAAAATCTTTTTAGAAAACTCTTTTCTTAAATTTTCATGTTTATTAGTCGACCAATAGACTTATCAGTCGACTAATCCTTTCGCGCCATATTTTCTAAAAAGTCATTCTTGTCAAATTAGTCGACCGAAGGTTTTATCAGTCGACTGGACAGAATGTCTGTTTTCTGGATAATTAGCAGCAGTCGACTAATGGTTTTTCAGTCGACTAAACAAAACATGTGTTTTCTGAAAAATTAGCAGCAGTTGACTAATGCTTTTTATCAGTCGACCGAACAGAATGTTTGTTTTTCAGAAGTTTTTAGCAGCAGTCGACTAAAAGGTTTTTCAGTCTACTGATGATATTATCAGTCGACTAACTTTTCTCAAGTCGACTAAGTTTCAAAAGTTCAGATTTTCAAACGGCTCGATTAACAGATCAGTCGACCGACGATAACTGTCAGTCTACTAATAACTAACTATTAGTCGACTAACTGATGTTTCAGTCGACTAATTTTGCCGTTTTCCTGAAACTTCAAAAAGGTGTGTCTTTTCATTTTTCAAACGTTTTGATCGTTCAAAATGGACCGTTTTGACACCCTTTCATACTCTCAACGTATGGAATCTTTTAACTATAAATATGAGTGCATTTTACACTCAAAAACAACAATTCAATCGATTTGAATCTTGTTTTTCACTCTTATTCAGTCAAGTATTGATTTTCTCACTCACGTGATATTTCCACTTCAGTTTTTCACTCAAATCACTTTGAGAGATAGTGAATTCGTGAGTAAAGTGTTTCAACAACCTCAAAAGCCAATTGCATCTCATTTTCATTCAAAAGAAAGGCTCATAGGTTGTATTGTAAGTTGTTATTTCTTTTGTGTAAAAAGAAGGACTCCTTGGTGTAAAGGAGTTGTTTGCTTTCAGTGGGATTGTTACTGAAAGTGGGACCGGTTATGGTCTGTGTGATCTTGTAGTTTACAAGGTTGATAGTGGAAAATTTCAAGTGGGTTTTGCTTGGGGACTGGATGTAGGTCGGGTTTGACCGAACCAGGATAAAATCTTGTGTTCTTTGTGTGTTTGCTTTGAGATTTGCAAAATCCTTCAATATTCCGCAGAAAGTTTTAAAAGTACTATTCACCCCCCCTCTAGTGCTCGTTGCCTTGATCCTAGTGCACTTTCAAGGCAATCATGCATATATGTATGCAATCATGCATATACTAGCTTAAAATCTAACAACATGAAACAAATGACATGAATCTTTATACCTAACAGGCACCGGAGTTCATGTTGAATGCATACGAAGTTCTCCTGTCCTGAAAAAAGTTGCACAACTCATTACAGACAATATTGGGAATGGATTCATTTAAAAAGTATTGCATTTTGTCCTCAAGATGCTGATAGACACCATCCCAAGATATAGCAGGGTCAATCGAACGTTGGGAGTTGATGCTGGTAGGAGAACTCTGAGAGTTGTGGCTGCAGGAGGTAATGACTAGTGTGGTATTCATGTTACTTCCAAACCTGAACACACGACCCTTTTTGGGTTCACCAGTTGCAGTCACCCATGCTGCAAGATCAAAAGGCAGATGCTGAGTGGAGTCATCGTCATATCGATGTATCATTTGTTGCTCGCATGACTCCTACAAAGTAATGATTAGAATATGAATTAATAATTTAGAATTATAATATTTATGATAACATAATTCAAAGTAACTTGTATATTATAATGTTTATTAATACAATAAATACATACAGATGTCGCTCTCTCCTTCTCTAATACAAAATCTCTCATGCTCTTATGTTCATGTGTTTCAACAAACACATCCTTGTAAGACACAATGTTCTTTTTTCTGCTTCTTGCAATGTTAAATGATAAAAAATTGATTAATAAGTATGTTAAAATATTTACGAATTTGATAATATATATATATTGATGAGTTATCATTCTCTTGTGATGGCTCCCAAAAGTCCTAGATTCACTTGTGTGTAGATGGGCATCGGGCATCTTCTGTCGATTTTGTGCAGCCTTTGCTGAGCGGTTTCAAAATTCATTGCTTGCCCATTTGTTGCACATGCCCTCCCAATAATCTCTCCTGATAGTTGAAGGCCCATGCCCTTTCTACTGCAGTGGATCATCTATCCCACCAGCTGCTTTTTTTTTCTGCAGTCTTCATATTGTGCAGCATGTCGATAAATCGATTGACAATCACCTTCTGCCACACTACCCTCGCATCTTTCTCCTCGTTTATAGTCGTGAAGCGATGAAAAGCCTACAAATACTTTCAGAAAGTTAGCACACATAAATTTGAAATATTTTTTGTTATGATAAATGATTGCATACCATCAATGAGGACATTAATCTGCCCAACACCTCTCTCGGGTACTCTTTCCATTGCGCTACTGGTCCTAGAAGATGATACAATAATGACTTTGTAATTTTTTTTATTACTTCTTATTGTTCAAACCTCGTACTGCACATGAATTGATACACATTAACAATCGATTATTGATATACACTTTTTATAAGTTAAGTATTGGACAAGTGACAATGAAATACTTACGATCGATTATCGATATACACTATTTGAATTACTCATCGTATGTCACATTGAGAAGACCCTGCATCCGGCGTAGGTGGGTCATGTATAGGCAAAACAGCACCTACAGAACAATGAGTTAGAAATTCACACAATGCATATTTAAACTAATCAAGTATACAATTATTTAAATGATATACCTATCAAAGCAGCCCGTGAAGATGAAGGCTCAGACTGGCTATCACTGAGTGCTCGACGATTGTGACCTCCACGAACCATATTCTAACAAATAAAAAATGTCATGCAATACATTCAAACATTGCAATACATTTCAATACATTCAAATCATTCACATCAAATATTGTAATACATTAAAACATAAGATATCTTCATGGACCTACATTAAAACAAAATATTGCAATACTTATCCTTAACTTGCAAGATAATTGGATCAGTTACACAACTCTATATCTTCATGGATACATAATCAAATCGAAAAAAACTTCATGCAAGAAATTCAAATATTGCAATACATTCAAATAATTCTAACATGTTACAATACATTCAATTCAATAGTTGAAACCTATCAAAGATACATAATCAAATCAAAAATAAGTTCATACAATACATTCAAACATTGCAATACATTCAAATCATTCAGATCAAATACAGGTATATATTACAAGATGTATTTCACTAGCTCAAGAATGATTCATCATCACTTGTTTGACTTTCATACTCTTCTTCTTCCTCCTCCTCTTTGTCATTATCTTCTTCTTCTTTATTTAGCGCCCATCTACTTGGTATATCATTTGGATCACATTCTTTCATGCATGTGCCATCGGACAATGGAGATATGACATGCATACCATGTGTGACATCATAACCATAAGAGAAGTCATGCATATCATCTAATTGATAGTAATCACCCTCTTCGGCAATCTTGTCTTCCTGTAACTGATCATACTCGGGGTATAGTTTAGACTTCACCTTACAAACTGCCTACCATTCATTTCTATATGACTTTCTTGTTCTCGGATATGAAGTATAGTAAACTTGTTGAGGTTGCAAGGCTAATATGAATGGTTCATATGTTTCAAACCTTGATTTATGATTCACCTCCACAATGCTTGAGGCTTTGTCGATTCTTATTGTTGTGGGATCAAACCAATGACACTTGAATAAAGTTAAGCTATTATTTGTGCCTAAGTAAGTCAACTTTATTATTTCTTCTATAACACCGTAGTAGTCATGTTCATTTTCACTGTAGTTGCTACCCTTGACGCACACGCCACTATTCATCATTGACTTGTTGATACCGTAGTCTTTTGTATGGAATCGATAACCATTTATGACGTACCCATTATAACATTGCACAACTTTGGACGGACCATTTTGTAAATCACATATTTCTTGATCTTTAATATCACCATGGCGGACCTACAAGCATAAACAATGATTGTGATCACAACCAATTAAGTATATTATTGTTGTTTAAAGGGAAAGAATGTATACAATCATCCTTACCAATTCTTTCAACCATGCCACAAACTTATTTTCACGTTCTTTCTGTACACTTGCATCAGTGAGATGTGGAAGTTTTCTTCGCAACTCCAGATCAAATTGTTTGCACGTAACAAAAACTTATTTTACTGAACCATGTACGCACATATAGAACTTAGTGTTGCATATTAAGTATACTTACTCGATGTATGGGTCAATTGTTGAGCAATTAAAAAGGATATAGATTTGTGTTGCATCTTGCGCTCGATCTTTCAAGAGTTTTGACCGGCAACTGCCAAATGCATGCCCAAGTGGTTGAAATATAGACAATTTTTCAGTTACAGTTAATTGTTCTCCATCATCATTATGAGGTGGGCATGTGTAACGTGTTGGAATGTAAGGTTCAAAGTACATAGATAAAAAATTTGACATCTCTTCTAAAATGTATGCCTCATAAATAGAGCCATCTACTCTTGCTTTATTTTGAATCCTTTTTTTGAGGTCAAACATACATCTGTCAACAATATACATCTCGGATTACAATAAATTTTTCAATAGCATTGAAAAAAAAATAAACATATACCTTTCAAATGGGTACATCCACCGATATTGCAAAGGTCCACCAACCCTAAGTTCATATGGCAAATGTATGATCACATATTCCATAACATCAAAAAAATCTGGTGGAAAAATCTTCTCTAGCTGACAAATAGTAGTTACGACAAATTCCTCGAGATTCTTTATCTCAGATACTACGACTTCTTATGTGCACAATGTTCTAAAAAATCTACTCAACTCCGACAATACCTCCCATATAGGTTTGTCTAACATATCATGAAATGCTAGGGATATCAATCGTTGCATAATGACATGACAATCATGACTCTTCAACCTATATAACTGTCTCTCGTCTATCTTCACAGCCTGAGCACTGTTAGAAACGTGTACATTTTGCCATTGACATACCAGCTTTACTTAATCTGGTTCAAGCACGTACTATGCCCTTGGTTTCAATATTTTGCCATTATACTCTTTTAGTTCCAATTCTGGTCTTTTATATATTACTTTTAAATCCATACAGGCCTTCAAAATATCCTTCATTTTTCCTTTCACGTTCATTACCGTATTAAACACATTATCAAACATATTTTTTTCTATATGCATGACATCCAAATTATGTCTTATAAATAAGGTCGGCCAATATGATAGTTCCTAAAATATAGATTTCTTTGTCCAATTGTGATCCTTTTCAAATCCAATAAAGGGTGTTGGCCTACGGGCATCTGTCAGTCTACATGGAAAGTATCATAATTTTCTTAAAATCTCTATGCCATACAACCTTGTGGGTGGACCTTCTGTTTCAGTTGTGCTTGCCTGAAACACAGTCTTTTGTAGCCAGAACGGATGATCGCTGAGTAGAAATTGACGGTAACAATCAAACCAGCACAGCTTCTTTCCATGCGTCAATCTAAACGATTTTGTATCCTCCATGCAGTACGGACATGCCAACCTCCCATGTGTGCTCCAACCAGATAACATACCACATGTAGGGAAGTCATTGATTGTCCATAGAACAACAGTCTTCATATTGAAGTTTTATTTTTTGTGGGCATCGTACGTGACAACACTGTCATCCCACAGTATTTTTAGTTCATCAATCAATGACCTTAAATATACATCAAGATTTTGGCCCGGAGACGTCGGACCAGGGATCAATAGAGACAAGAAAAGATTTTGACGCTTCATACACAAGCTTGGAGGAAGGTTGTATGGGGTGACAAATACCGGCCAACACGAGTATGGGGTTGATCTACCCCCAAATGGATTAAATCCATCTATACATAAACCTAGCCTAACAATTCTTACTTCCAAAGCGAAGTTCTGATGAGTACGGTCAAAGTGCCTCCAAGCTTCTGCGTCAACAGGATGTGTGATCTTGTCTTCATCATGTCAAACTTTATTTACATGCCATATCATTTGTTTAGTTGTCCTCGAAGACATATAAAGTCGTTGCAATCTAGGGGTGAGAGGAAAGTAGCAGAGTGACTTATATGACACTTCTTTTGACCTTGTGCTACCATTTCTCTTTGTCTTTGGCTTGAATCGAGGATGTCCACATGATGGACATAATTTGCTATTTTCTTGATCTTTGAAATACAACATGAAGTGATTGGGACAAGCATCTATCTTTTGATACCCCATACCTAGAGCATTGACCATAACCTTCGCACGGTAGAGATTTTGTGACAATTTCTCATCTTTGGACAACATACTCTTCACAATAGAGCACAGACGGTCAAAACATGATTGGCTTAAATTATACTCTGACTTCAAATTTAGTAGTTGAAGAACTGCAAACAAGATAGTGTGACTCTCGCAACTATTACACAATGGCTCATCAGCATCTCTAAGTCATAAATTATACTAGCTGCATTGTTTATTGCTTCTTCCTCTACCTCAGTTGGTGCATCACTATATCCCATAGAAGAATCCATTCCTGGTCCTACGACATCAAATATCAAATCCACATATGGATTATCGTGCACCATATTTACCCGTGCGTCAAAAATATTTCAAAATTCTTCACCATGAAACATTCAATTCTGATAACCACTAATAAAACTCTTCCTATATAGGTGATGTCTAACGTCATAAGGTTCTGCAAATTGATTGTTCTTACACATCATGCAGGGACATATGATCCAACCGATGTGATCCACTGTACTGACACTTGCCGTTGCGAATTTAATAAAGCTGTCAACACCATCCATATATTCATGCGACACCTCATTATCAACTATCCTACGGTACATTCATTCACAGTTTACAGTCATGTTGTCCTATAATATTACAGATATTATCATCACCAGTTAAAAGAGAATCTTAATAATCCTATGATGAAAAAAAAGTATCTAATTTATTTATTAATTCTTGTTTGGTGATTGTTTGTGAGCAATTTTTTGAATACATAAATTTTCATGTGTAACACCATCACATCATATTTATACACATCATGAGGATATTTAGAAATATGAAATCACATTTCATAAAATGATACATTTATTTAAAACATGTTTTTAGGATACAATTTTACATAGAAGGCATAATTGAATAAAAAATAACTTCGTGCAAGCATGGATACAGACACATCAAACATTGTAATACATTCAAATCATTCATATCAAAACATATACCAAACATGTACCTGCAGCAAACACACTTCAATATCCTGCTAACTACTACCATGTCGAGCATGGAATCCGTACTCCAAAAATAAGAACACTTCTATTCTCATACATTAAAATCATACTCAGCATGATCTCAAAACTCCATCAAAGTAGTCCTAGATATCCACAACTAAGTGAGTGTGTGAAAAGAAAAGTGTTGCATCCAATAAATTAAATAGCATATGATATGCTTACATCACTTACTCACCACAGATATTTACCTGATTTGAATTGCTTATGCCTTTGCATTTTTTTCTTATTTCTGTTTGCATTGCATTTTTAGCCACATGTGATGCTTAGCACTAAGCATCGCGCAATTAGCTCAGCAACGTACCTGCGAAGCACAAATATATAGTATAATACAAGGAGGTGGGTCGCGGGGTTACCTGCAAGGTCGTCAGAGACGGGGGTAAGGCGTTGGGGATGTCCGAAACACGAGCAGAAAAGAGGGGGAAAGGGAATGTCTGGACGGGGGTGTCGGCCTAGGTCGGGTGCGCCACGGAAGGGGGTCGGCAAGGCTGTCGGAGAGGGAGGGGGTAATAGTGAGTTAGGTAGGAGGGTCGGCGGTGATGTTGTCAGGCCGGGGGGCGGGCCGTGGGGCGACAGGAGGCGGGCCGGGGGATGACGGGAGGCGGGCCGGAGGGTGACGAGAGCCGGGTCAGGGGGCGACGGAGGCAGGCCAGGGAAACGCGGTGGAGATGAAACAGAAAAGAGAAAAAAAGAGAAAAAAATTAGGGATTTACGGGGAAATTAGCGACGGATTCACGATGGCCAAATTTTGTCATCAAGTAGCCGCTATTTGGCGACAACTTAGCGACGAAATAGTTTTGCCACTGATCCGTCGCTAAATGGTAATGGATATGAAGAGGGAATAAAATCAATCGTTAATCTGTCGCAAAGTAGCGACGGATTAACGATAGAATATTTGTTGTCGCTAAAATCACAAATAAACGACAATTTAGCGATGAATATCTTTCTCTTACTAATTCATCGCCAATTTGCGATGAATTTTGTCTGTTGCAAATATCTGTCGCTAATTAGTATTTTTCTTGTAGTGGTAACCCTAACCCAACCATTTTTTCCTTCTTTTTTATTCTCTTCTTTCCCCTTTTCCCTCTTCCTCCTCCCACCACCCTCTCACCACCTTCACCACCCATCCTTCTCTAGCCACCAGCCGTCACCCTATCGAACGGCCTCCCGCAGCCCCACTGGCCACTGAATGGCTCCCTTCACCTCTCGTTGCCCCGTCTCTCTCTCTCTCTCTCTCTCTCTCTCTCTCTCTCTCTCTCTCTCTCTCTCTCTCTCTCTCTCTCTCTCTCTCTCTCTCTCTCTCTCTCTCTCTGTGTGTGTGTGTGTGTGTGTGTCGCCTGATGGCCTCCCACTTTGGTGGTCCTCTGGTGAGGATGAGAGAGAAAGAGAGAGGAAAGATGAGTGAGTTAAAGTTACATAGGGGAACCATATGATCTGAAGATCAAACGACTTCTGTTGGTTCAAGCACGCTTAATGAATGGCCAATGTCCAAAAAAAAATTAACATCAAAAACGAGTTTTGCCGCCTGAACGAGCAATAGCGGCGACAAAAATCATTGCTATTGACCTTTAGCAGCAACTTTTGTCACCACTATTGACCTTTAACAGCCACTTTTATTGTTGCTATTGCTCATTTTGGGAAAAAACTTGTTTTTGATGATGGCAGTCCATCAAGCGCAAGAGATGATCAGCATGTACTAAGTATGTGTCAAGTACCTAATGTTTAAGCACCTACGCACTACTCTCTCTCTCTCTCTCTCTCTCTCTCTCTCTCTCTCTCTCTCTCTCTCTCTCTCTCTCTCTCTCTATATATATATATATATATATATATATATATATATATATAATTTATTTATTTATTTATCTATTTATTTATCTTTGACCATTGATCATGGATAGGTCATAGGCACTATTCTTAGGTAGCCACAACGAATGCAAAGCTGAATCACGCCTATGGAACAATTATATTAGTAACAATAAATAACTGGTAAATATTAAAAATATTCGTTTCCACCCAACACATGCTTAAGTCAAGCTTCACATTTTATAAATTGCATATTAGACACTATAATAATTAAAAAAATTATCGTGGTTTTTGTCTGTCTCTCTGGTTATAAAAGAGTAATAGTTGACCCAAATCATGTGAACTAAGGTCTATAGCTTTTTTTCATAAATATAGAATGATTAGTGAAACAGATAAGATTCAATTTAAATATATATATCTTTTCCAAGTCTTCATCGCATCCTTTAATTTGTTACGGTAGGTCAAACAACAAGTTCATCTTTGCATAATCAGTTGCTCTATTTAATTTTTCCTTACATGTAAAAACACAGGCTGTTGCTCTCAAGTTGTAATAATAATATATCCTAACATCTAATAAGAGAATAAAAGAATAAAATATCCATTATCTTGTCTTATTTGACACATCACTACCTCAAAGATCTCGTTTAGATGTATCCTATGATCGACTCTTTTATCTTTTACGTTGTGGAGTTACAAGGTTTATTGAAAAATGTAATCTACATAGTTTGTACTTATGATCATATGAAATATTAGAGATTGACTATTAAGAGAGCAAATCTCATTGCCTGAAAAGGAAAAAATAAATTTATAAAGGTTGTATGAACAATAAGAAAAGGACATTGAACAATAAAAAAAGGACATGGGACATGCCATTCATGGGTAATTTCTCACTATGAATAGTACATAGGAGGACACGACACGAGAGTAAATAGGAGTATCCCTGTGATAAAGGCGGGCAAGTGGCAGCAACCAATCATTCGTTGATAGGCGATATGGATTTTCTTTGAAAAATCTATACCCTTAAAAAAACATATGGATGAGATGTCAGTGTCAGCAACAAATTTAACAAAAAAAAAAATGGTCATGAAGTGAATTTCTCTGTTCAATTTAAAACCAAGTCCAACGTACCAATCTGCAATATTCTGAAATCTTACTAGATAATTGTCAATCGCAAAACACCATCTGTCTTTGGATGCATGGCAGCACCACATTCATAGCTTTACGGTCATATGGAGTTGCTAACTTCGCATAATAGTAGGGGTGTCAATAGGCTGGGTTTGACCCGTACCAAATCCTATAAGGTCAGGGTTTGGTGATAAATAAGGACCAATTAGAATCCGGGTCAGACCTGAAGAGTCCGATTAATATATGGAGCTGGATATGGTTTGTGAAATTTCATACTAGACTCAGGCCCAACCCTTGCTCTGACCAAGATTCATAATTTTGCAATATAAAAAAGATGAAAAAATATTATTTTATCGGGTATGATCCGGGTTTAGTTCATGTCATCCTTATAGGATTCTGTTATGGTTTCTCTTATGGTGTAACCAATTGGACCTGGGTTCAAGCCCAGTAATATCATCTCAAATCAGGACTGGGTCTGGTTTCACTTGGGTTTGAACCAAACCCAACATGTTGACACCCCTACATAATACACAGGGCCTTAGCTCAGTCCATTTGGACAAGTGAGATCTATGCTATTAGTGAATTTGATTCAGGTTATGTTCAAAATTGTGATGTGCAGATCAATTTGATTTTTGTTTGGTAATATCAAACTCAGTAAATTAAGCAAAGACATACAAAACCATGGCACACTATTACGTAGCAAAACACACAAACAGACCTTGTCACACTAATTCAAAGAAGACGGCAGAACAAAAAAGTCTGATTCATTGCCTTTAAAAAAAAATGTCTGATCCAAACACCATCCTTCCTGTAAGTTTATGTGCTTTTCTATTTATATACGAGAACACTATTCATTGGCCCATCTAGTAGCCACCTTTAATCACCTACAAGGGCTCTGCACACTTGGCTAGATGGGCCGGCTTAAGGCATTCAAGTTGAAGGATGTGGCAAGTTCAATACCCAGGGTGTGCATCCCATGTTGCGAGGTTGAAGCCAATGAGAAATTACCCTGGTGACCAGTGAGGAGTACTTGTGGAGATTTACAATGTGGACACAGAAATAGACACAATTTATGTGACACCTCTCAGCCCGAACAGGGACTCCAAACCGTAAGAGTGGTTCCTAGTTACAAAAACAAATAAAAAAAAATCACTAGTCTTTGCAGCAGAGTGCAAATACTTCACATTTTTATATTTACTTTGTCATGCATCTTGCATTTCTTTCCCTCCGAACGTACCTCCGAGCTTGAAATACTACTAACCTCCAAACCATCAACATTTTTTATCCAACTTGTAATGTTCGGTAAATGACTTATTTACCACCTGTCTCAACATGCAAACTAAGATGAATATTGCCTCAAACCCAATGCATAAAAGAATGAGCATCTCTAAAACATGTACCCTGTTGACTCTTCATCTTCACAACAAAGAATCATAGAATTATTTCTATTTGACGATAGCCATTTTGAGACGTGCCATACATCTTTGATGTAGGAAATGGACTTTTCAATGTCAGAAGAATTGCACTTCCTTTTAAAAGTGATGTTTTTATTACAACACCTACACGCATGTTAAGCACCTTTGATAAAAATGCTTAAAAGATACACCAAGCAAAAACGCATTCTCTACCTACTTTTTTCAAACCACTACTCCCTCACTCTCATCACTTCTTACTCTCACCTATGTTTCCTAAATGTCTGCGCTTCACACCCTAAACACTCATTTCTCACTTCACATTTCGTGTCACTTTTACCCACTTCTAGGTAAAGACACCAACAGGGCCTCCGAGTGGTTGGTCGGAGCTGTCATTGCACATCTCGTTGTGGTGGGACCTTGCAGGTTCAAAACCCAGTGGTACAGTTGAATAACTGGTGGGGGTCTGCCTAACCCCAGCTGGACTTTCAAAAAAAACTGTTACAGACAATGAAACAACACATAAGAACATGTTCACCTTCAAAATCATATTGTGACACATCTGAGTGATGATTGATCTTGTACAAAATGCACCATAATGGACTGGATAAAACCGTGTATTAAGCAAGGGACCTCGGCCATCAGAGTAAAGAAGCATAACTGGTGTCCAATATTGAAAAAAGAAAAAAGAACATACAGAATCAAGCATTTGATATTTCTATTCAACAAAGATGCACCCGTAGGAGGTGTTGGGATAACAAAATCCAACTCTCGTGCCTACTTAAATTACTACCCAAATGAACAGAGTCTTCCTATACAGCAAGTCTAGATATTCTTGTAAAAAATTAGTAGAACAGTTTTGAATGCTTTACACCTATCGTTGTTCTGAGATAAGCTAGCGATACATGGTCTGATTCTCAACTTCTCACTGCAGCAATAAGATGTCCCATGACAACAACATACTGTACAGCTGTGTGCTGTGATGTGTAGCGATCTGTTAGACCGTAATCTGAGAAATTTGGTTCATTATGCACAAAATGGCCTGGCAACGATTTCTTTGACACTGTTTCCTGCCAGAGATCCAAGAATTCTTCCATGATTTGTCGGGCTTTCTCTACTGAAGAAATTGGCATATATTCCACCTGATGAAGACAACAGAGAATGATATATCAGAAATGTGAACAAAGTATATAGGAATATTTCACATTTCAGATGATGCCTTCCCTACAGAATATTAAGACATTCCGGATTAAAGCATTAAATAATTCAAGAATGTTTTATTTTTATATATATTTCTATTACTACCTAGAAGTAGCGATTTGGAAAATGCACACATGCACATGATTAAAACAAGCCTTAAGTTCAGCAATCGTCAAAATGCTAACAATTAACATGAAGTGCTTGGCAGGTGAAAACAGGAACAGAAGAACTAGCAACATGGTCTTGATCTAACATCGCCAGAGCATCTTGCGAGAATATAGTAACCACCATCGGATCTTATGAAAACACCCACCACTCATTTTACCTCTCTAATAACATGAATATCTAATTTCACCTAGCTAGGACAGGCCAAATACCAACTCTCTACAAACACCTAGCCAGTTTTCTGGCTCACAGAGCTGGAACAGCACAAAGTATCTCTTATGTGCAGTCCTAAGGAGAGAACTTCATTCAAGATAATTATATTCCACAATCGAATACAATTCCGGCATAAATATGTGTGGGTCCCATAACATTCTCAACACTCACACAAAAGGTACTCCCCTACTATTACAAATAGTATTCTTAGAAAGGTCAAATCAACTTGATAGGGCTTCAAACTGTTTCCACAGAAAGCAGAGCAATCGTGTGAAACAAACAGGACACCTGCCAAAAGAAATTACATGTTGAGATTCAAGCTTGTCAAAAGAGCCCTTGTTCCTCATCCAAAACAACTAAAAGATGCCAAGAATGGAACTCAATCAGTGTGACACGACCAGCTATGGAATTCCAAGAAGCAAGCTCCTTTGTTACCATCGACAAGAGGCACACTCAAACCATGGTTGAAACATTAATATAATTAAGGTTAAGCCCATATAAGTTCCTAATTTCAACCTTACTTCAATGGATAGTTGGGAAGTTAATGAACAAAGAATTATTAAGAGAGAACAACAACTGGATCTAGATATTGGATCCAGATCCAAATCCAATATGTAGATCCAAGATCCGAAGTCCAGACCCAATATCCAGGTCCAGCATTCAGGAATTGATGACTCTTGCTGTCATATTTATGTATGCCTCCTATTAGTGTAGGTTTCCTATTTGTGTAAGGTTTCTTATGCAAGTTCCTATGTGTACAAGGTTTCGTTTTTTAGTATGTCTCTCGTCTAGAGAATTGTTGTGTTTGGGAAGGTCTGCATTTCATATTCTATAAATAAAGGAGAAATCACATGATTTTCCTATTGGGAATCATAAGATCAGTGAAACAGCAGCCCCAAGCTATACCGTCTCCCTTTCTTCTTCATAGTTGTTCTGGACACACACAGGTACCAAATTTATTATGGTATCAGAGCAGGAGCATGTCTCATTGTGTCTATCAAGGTAAGTTCTAAGAGATCTTGGATTTTTCTATCTATTTGCCTCTTTTCAGGTTTTCCCAATTTCTGATCGTTGTTCTTCTTTTTCTTCTTCTTCTTCTTCTTCTTCTTCTTCTTCTTCTTCTTCTTCTTCTTCCTTAAGATCCCTATTTCAGCACCTAATCCATTTTATGCAGTTGTTCCCAATCATGTTTGCAATTGTTATCGTTGTTTTCAAAAAAAAAAAATCAGCAAAACCATATTTGTTGTTTTCCCCTTTTATTTCTAATTGACGTCAACCACAAAAATTCTTTTAGTATTTCTTTCTTCCTGATCTTGACATCATAAACACTTCTTTGATCTGTTAGTAATGAAAATCTGAATCCTGCATATTGAGTCCTGTATATCTACACTGAATCCAGCACATTAAGCCCTGTTTTTGCAGAAAAGTTAATATATATCACGTCACAGAGTCCTGTATCGTATCAAGTTTTTTAGGTCAGGAACTTCTGGTTTCTGATCAGTTTGTTTTTCATGCTCCACTGCTGTGAAATACCGACCAGAAAAAAAAGGTCGGCTTAGCTTTTAAGTTTTGTTCTTGATACTGACGTGATAGACTGAATATTCTTGCTCCCACTGTTCTTGTTATCCTTCTCATCCATGGATCTGAATTTTCAGCTGTCCCTATCTTCTACCTTCTAAAAAAACTCCAATTTTCTGACTTGGAAGAGGCAAATAACTCCTTTCATTGGGAGTCAAGATCTCTCTGAATACCTTTATGGGTCATTGTCCCTCCGCTGGAATATGTAATCAAAGAGGAAAATGATGATGAAGGGGTTGTGATTTCTTTTGTTCAAGTCAGAAATCCAGATTTTATTTTGTGGATGAAGAGATATCAAGCATTGGTTGTCTATATTATTTTTGCTTTGTCACAAATACTCATTGGGATGCCTGATGATTGGACAACTCTTCAACTCTGGACTAAATTAGTTCAGACATACTCAGATCTCAAAATCCAAGGTAATGTTTTTTAAGAACTTCCAGAATTTAAAGAAAGGTTCCATGTCAGTCATGGAATATCTTAATAAGATGAAGAACATCATTAATCAGCTCGCGATGGTGAGGTATAAAGTATCGGATAAGGATATAGTTCAACAGGTTCTCAACGGTCTTGGCCCAAGTCCTTTTTACCACATTGTAGTATTCGGATTTGTTTCCTACACTCAAAATTTTAAGAGCTAAATTATTACACAATGAGATGACCCTTACTACTGATGTTAATGCCTCTAATGATGCTCAGGAAGTTTTGGCCACTAATGTCTCACAAAATCGTGAAAGAGGTAGTCATTTTAGAGGGGACAGGTAACGTAGTCGTGGAGGTAATCAGGGAGGCCGAGGCATTCTGTCCACACCAAATATTTTTCTAATACTACTACCCAAGGGCATCGCCCTATTCTTATTTGCTTCATATGCAAGAAACCAAGTCATATCAAAGTGAATTGTTGGTTCAAGGATGACCCCATATATAATCAGGGGACAACATAGAACAAAAATCAAGGCAATACCCAATTTGGAGGTCAGAGTAGCGAACCAAATAGTGGAGAGAATCAACTTCCAATAGACAAGCAATTATTATTTGTTGCTCTTGCATGACTCGATTTAAAGCAAAATGATCAAGGAGTATGGTATCTTCATTCTCAAGCTATCAATCATATTATAGGTGATGAAGGTAAGTTCTTAACATTGATTCTTTATGATAATAAAGATAGTATAATTACTAGAAAGGGGGCTCATCACCCCATCACACACACTAGAAACGTGTTTATCCCTTTGTCTAAGTACAGTTCCCTACATCTCTCTAATGTCCTTTTTTGTCCCCAACATTAAGAAGAATCTCATTTCAGTTTTTAAACTTGCTGATAATACCAATTTATGTGTGGTATTTACTTCGTCCTATGTTTGTGTAAAGGATCTTCACACAAAGAGGACATTCATTGATGGGAAAAGATCGAGAAACATGTACATCTTCAAGGAAGATCCTGCATCTAAATCAGTTGATTCCATTTTGAAGCTTAGTATAGAGTCATCCAGTCCATCTGCCTTGTTTAACTCTTATGTTTCAAATAAAGCTAATGTTTGGCATAGTCATCTTGCTCATTGTAGTTATGCTTTTATTGAAAGATTGGTCTCTAGTAAGCTTATTCCCGAATCTACTTTAGAGAGTGAGTTTGTTAGTGTTATTTGTCCAAGTTTTCAAATTGCGAAGAGTCATGTTCTTCCTTTCAACTCTTTGAATGAAAGAGCTTCAAAACCTTTTGAAATTGTGCTTTCTGATGTAGTCGTTATTATGTTTCCTTTATTGACATTTTTTCTCGTTATACATGAATATATTTTATGAAGCATAAACATGAAGTATTCAATATATTCACAAAATTTCATATGTTAGTCAAAAATCAATTCTCTATTCATGTTCTTAATTTCTAGTGTGATGGTGGAGGCAAGTACTCTTTTAAGGAATTCATTACTTATCTTGAAAATAATGAAATCTACATAAGAGTATCTTGCTCTTACACACCCTAGCAAAATGGCCTTACAGAAAGAAAGCATCGTCATATTGTTGAAAGTGTCCTAACAATGTTGCATGCCAAAAAGACTCCTTTATGCCTTTGGACAGAAGCTTTTCACTAAGTTGTTCACATAATAAATATGTTGTCCACGAAGGTTTTGAATTACAAGTCTCCATATTATGCCTTGTTTGGAAAGCATCCCGATTATAATTCTTTATGAGCTTTTAGGTGCATTTGAACCTAGAGCTCACATTTGCAAATTTGTTGGTTATGTTGATAATTACAAGGGATTCAGGTGCTATGATATTAAGAATAAATGTACTCGTATTTCCAGCAATGTGGTATTTGATGAGAGTTCCTTTGAGTCTTATTCCAATGCAGAACAAGTTCAAAAAATAGAGGGTAGGGTTGAATATTGTCAGTCATGGTTAGATAAGGAGTTGTTTTCAGGGCCTAATGATATTTTCACACCACAAGGAGTTCCAGCGAACCACAATTAGGAAAAAGAACTTCTAAAAAAATGTAGTTATAAATGAAAGATATAAAGAATGCCATGTCTATACCAGAAGAAATAAAAGGGCAGCTGATTTTGAAGTTGGGGAACAAAGGGAAACTAGTAATTAAGTCATACAGGAGAAAGGAAACGTGGAAAATACTATCACCCAATTTAATGATATGGTAACAAAACCAGAGTTCAGGAGGATCAAACAAGGCCAAACACCCTATTGAAAGGTGGGTAAGTTATGAAAATTTCATCACAGAACATCTACCTTTTCTTATTCAGATAGAAAAACTACTCATATGGAAGCAGTAAAGTAGATTCTAAGGTATTTAAAGGGTACCATGGGTGATGGATTGTTTTATAAGAGAAGAGATCAGAAAGAAAATTTTCTCTCAGTCAGGGCCTATTCAAATGTTGATTGGGCAGGAGACCCAAATGAAAGGAGATCAATTTCAGGTTATTATGTATTTGTTTGAGGTAATTTAATTTCTTGGTCAAGTTGTAAACATAGAGTCGTAGCTCGGTCAAGTACTGAAGTCGAATACGAAGCTATGAAAGCAACTGCCTAAGAATTGACATGGATAAGGAGTTTATTACATAAACTAGATGAAACAGTCCAAGATTAGTTTTATTATGTGACAATCATAGCACCATCAATATCTCCTTGAATCATATTCATCACCTATGTCACATGGGTGCGGGTGCGGGTGCGGGTGCGGGTGCGGGTGCGGGTGCGGGTGCGGGTGCGGGTGCGGGTGCGGGTGCAGGGATTCAGCACTTCCAAAAAACCCGGGTGCAGGGGTGCGGCAGGGGCAAAAATGTAAAATATATATATGGGGGGTCCGGGGGTTCCCCCCGGCGCGGGTCCCATGGGCAACAAAAGCACAAGCGTTCCTAGAAGAATGGTTGTTGACCGAGTCATCGATGAACCAAGTCCTCGGCGTCGATGATTTAGCAAGACAGCGCGCAATGGTTTGGTCATGGATCGACCAACTTGGGAATGTGAGTGTCACAAGTTCCTGCCCATATGAGGATGGTGTTTGTGGGACTCGCATGGGGAGTTGAAGTGGCCAACTCTGGTGCTCAAAATCCAAGCCCTGTTAAAAAGGCAAATACCCACCCCGCGTAACCTTGGTGACTTCTGAGCGGGTCAGCAGTCGCCCCGCCTTGAATACGCACTATGTAGGTTTGACTAACTTGTTTCAAATGATCGACTAACTTATTAAAAGCAAGTCAGACTCAGGAGTCGCCCAAAAGAACCAGTTATAGACTATAGTCGAGTCGAGTGAGTCTGCCAGGATAAAACAAAGAGCTATTTTGAGTGTGGTTGGAGAGTGATGAACTGAAATGAAAGGCTCGAAGAGCGTGACAGCCTGGCACTCTATGGCTTTTTCGTTTCAAAAAGCTGGAAGCGTCGTCCAAAAGCAAAAGCAAAAACAAAAAGGAGGGACTTCCCATACATACAACCAGTGACTAGTTGTCGCGTTACGCCTGTTAGTCTCCCAAGCGTCGAACAAAAAACGTTTCTTTGAAAATGAAAGGTCACATCGACCACGTCACGTAAGTCCAAAGACATATGAGGACGATGGAATGATCATTATCCTGGGCTTGGGCCTGGGCAAAAATTTTTTTAAATTCCGCAGCCCATTTCATAGGGCAAAATTTAAAAAAAAAAACAAAAAAATGGACCAAAATGACCCTGGGTGCGGTCAACGCACCCAGGGTTAGGTTGACCGCACCCGGTGCTGCACCCGTGTCGAGTCGCGTCGACACGGTTGCGACACCCTGCTAGCCGAATCCCTGTGACATAGTTCATCATGGAAAGACCAAGCAAATAGAGATTGATCAACACTTTATCAGAAGCAAAATTGAAGATAGGGAACTTGAAGCAAGATTCATTAGCTTAAGAAAATCAAATAGCAAATCTCTTCACAAAAGGCTTGACAAAGCAAAGGTTTTGGTACTTGAAATCCCCATGGTGATTACCATGTACAACTTGAGGGAGGTTATTAAGAGATAATGACAATTGTACCTAGATATTGGATCCAAATCCAATATCCAGATCCAGCATTTAAGAATTGATGTCGCTTGTCCTATTTATGTATCTCTCTTATTTGTGTAGGTTTCCTATGTGTAAGGTTTCCTACTTATGCAGGTTCCTATTTTTACAAAATTTCCTTTTTTAGTATGTCTCGCTTGTCTAGAGAGTTGTATTTGGGAAGGTCTGTATTTCATATTCTATAAATAAAGGAGCATATCACACAATTTCCCTATTGGGAATCGTAGGATCAGTGAAACAGCAGGCCCAAGATATACTGTCTCCCCTTCTTCTTCGTAGCTGTTCTAGACACACACAGGTACCAGATTTATTAAGAATTACTATCATTAATCATGGAGCCTGAAATTCATCAAGCCCCTCAACAGTAATTGAATTCTTAATTAACCAGCTATATCATGAATACAAAAAGAGAGACTCCATAAAAAAGGTATAGAGGTTCAATGGCCTACGTAAACTACAAATAATAGGGGATTCTTGCACTGCCAACATCAATCTCCTAGAGAGTCTTTTACAACAACACATCAGGAGTATTTGGACTCCTTATTCCTTGTTAATCGCATACTTGAATATCTCGTTAATCAAGACCACCAAAACAGTAGACATGCAAGGTATAACTCAATCAACAAAATCAAAATCAACTAAATGAAATGCATTCTGTTCCTCAGTAGGCTTCAGGCAAGCCAATTTTCAAAGTAATTGACAGTCTAGATGTCACACAATTTCAGGAAGCATATGCAAGTTACCAAAATATACCCCATGCAATTATACATGAACAAAAGCATGCCTACGGCTCAATTCAACATACAAAACAGAAAGAGTATATACTTGCCCTTCATGTTCTCCCTAGCATGCCATTCACGAGGATTTACAAAAGTAAACTTTTTCATAAAAAGATATAATCTCAGAAGTCATGCATTTGCAATTCATGGGGAAAAGAAGTGCATCATCATTCAAATGCACAGGTCAAAAACCTAGACTTCATTCTTCCTCCACTACAATCTAGATGACGTGGTACTTGAGAATTCTTAACCCCATCAAATTTGGACCTCCATCAATTTCCACCACTATGGTTCCAGGGGTGGTTGGGGCATCCAATGATATAGCCAATATGGTTTGTTTGCTAATGAGTTTTTCACTTCAGCTAGATACCCACCACATTAAAATCATCATAACTGTTTTCAGATGAATAAAATTCTGATCTCATCTAATGCTCAAACTAAATTTCAAGCACCTACACCTCCCATCCTTCAGCCAGATGTATAATACAGGCAATGTTGATGAATATAAGAACCACAATAAGAAGATTTCTGAATTCAAAAAGAAGTTCCATAGGATGTGATCAGCTAGAATTGTCAGTTTTTACTTCATGAAAAGGTCCCATGAAATACCTCCAACATACAGATGCGGAAATCAGGTTTGCATTTGAAGTTTGAACCCTTTGTGATCTGACAAAACACCTCATCATAACATATCTAGATTGAGAGCATTGTACTCGAAGTGATAATCTTAAATGTGAATTTTGGATTTTCACAACATTATAGTCCTTACAATTTGTTAGGTTGTATATCCAGGGATTTTTTTGAAATTTATTATGTATTTTAATCTATTCTTTGTTAAGAATCTATATAATTTCTTAAATGAAAGCTCTAACTTCAATAACGATTAATGACTGTATAAGATACTCAGCATGTGGGCGATCCTCCAGTGCTGCAGAGGAAGAATCATCAACACACTAATCAACTTAATATGTCTTGCCGGAACAGTATATGCTTGGAAAAGAGTAACAAATGGCTAATTATATGGAAATGGTGGTTATCTATGGTGTTTTTTTCTACTTGGCTGGAAAGAAATTGGCTGCTCTAAGCGGACACAACTTCCTTATCAATGCAACAAACTTGGGAAGCAAAACAGCTTATGGCTGTGGGCTTATGAACTGCTTTTAATTCCTATTCAAGATAGGCTCAGCTGGAAGACTGTCACCCTTACCAGCATTTCCTTGGGTGACGGCTAATCATCCACATACCCCTTCTCACCTCACTCCCTTTCTCTGGCGCAACATCATAGAATAATAAAGGAACATTTATAGAATGACAAGTAAAAACCTGTGGGAGCACATCTTTTGGATGGATACTCCCAAACTGTGTATTTTGGGATGAAGGCGTAGTTGTTGTTGTTGTTGTTGTTGTTGTTGTTGTTGTTGTTGTTGTTGTAGAGAGAGTAAACCAGAGACAACCTGAATTCCTTGGACCCAAAATAAAACAGACCTAGTAGAAAACCTAGTTCAAACATGCTAAATACACCTCTACAACACTGCATAACAGATAGAATACAAAGGATACATATTGCTCTGAGGCAGCATGAATTGGATGGATCAAAAGAAGGTGCATGCAAGCCATGGTGGACTGGAGGACACCAAAAAGGTGCAGGAACTATGATACTTCATTGATTAGTTCACCAAGGGTTTCTTGAGGTAGGCAATAGCAATAACCAATTACCAATCTACTCAAGAAAATCTTTGCCAGTTAATTGCCAAAAATCACAAATACACTATGACACAACCCCCTTTCTAGACATGAGTTTGAAATGTGTAACAAAACAATGCAGATCAAGGCAAAAGTTCAATCATAACAACAACAACAAAATACCAACAAATAAGAAATTGAGAATCACAATAATACAGATATTGATATAAATACATATAAAATGCACAGTTGGCAAACTTGTGATTCGTATCCAGATTGCCTGTCCCTTGGCCCACAAGTCAGCAGGTTGACTCAGTAACTCAGATGGGTTAGGACTATGCATATTTCGTGTTACTATACAAATAAGGTATGGAAAAAATCAAACTACAAGTGGCGTAATCACTAAATTTAGCACATGAAATTGATGATTAATGTATGATTTAAAAATGGGAAAATATATGGTGGTTTTGTACCATGATACCTTATGGTGGTACAGACCCTTGTTTGTACGGATCTACCCACCAAATGATAAGTCTAACCATATAAATGTGTTTATCATGGTTTATTTACTATGCTAGAAGGCTTTATCATGTTTAATACACCAGAAGATTCATTTTTGGTATGGTGAAAAATCAACAGCTCAAATTCATGAAAATAAGGGAGGTTTAGAAGTGGAATAAAATAAGAGTCAACTTTAACACATGAAAATAGCAAATAGGGCATACTAAATGCCATCCAAAGGTTAGATTTTGCTTTTGGAGATAGAAATATGTAAATCAAGTGTGTTATGGTGGTACAGTACCACCATAGAAGCACCCTTTATGAGCATTATACATTTTGATTCTTTATAACAAGTGTCTTTTTATGAGCAATATGCATTAAAACCACAAAATGCATGACAAAAAACACATAAGAGGCAAGTGGATCAGTGGCCCTGAATCAGTGACCCATTTGGCATCTGATCCAGGTTGACTCGGGCGATTCCCGAGTTGGTTTGCTTTGCTGGGTTTGCCAACTATGATAATAGGAACCATAAGCACCATCAACAAAGTTTTGAAAAGGAGGAAACTGAGAATCACACATAAAACCAAAGATTTTTCATGTAAATGAAGAATGTAAAAAAGAAAAGCAAAATCAAGATTAGAGATAAAAGCAGAAAATATATCTGAAAAATATACAAAGATGAAAGGAGTAAAGATGGGATTCCTATGGGCATGTAAAAGAATATCATCAATTGACATGAAATGAAAAAGCTTATTTGAAATGTACCTCCATAACAATCCCCCTTAAGTTTTCAGAATGAGAAAGAACAACTTTGCCCACCCTTACTTGGAAGTCACCAATTTGGTATTGAACTCCCTAAGGAAAAAAGAAAACAATGCATTATAAAATATAGCATGTAGCCACAGGAAGCATACAAATAAACGATGCAATGAAAAATAAGAAAACAATCAAGCACACAAGATACCGCCTACATTCATGAAGCAAGTACATGAGAGTACAAGGCTCTTGACAACAAGAAGAAATACACTAATATGCAGTGAATACCGATTACCTCGATCTGATAAGTCGGTGCCATTAGCCCGACAAACTGAGACCCTTCCAATGATACCTGTGACTGCACCTCCTTTTTTCTACCTTGTTGTAAGCCCCAACAAAATGTTTTTCACACAAGAACCTTAATCACAATGCACACACCCAACCCAATATTCCAAAACCTCTCTCTTTTTTTATTTTGTTTTTTTACCTCTCATAAGACATCCCATGTTGGAACCAGAGTTACCAGTCGAGGAAGCGGGAGCGGGAAGCGGGAGCAAGAAGCGAGGCACTTTCAAAAATTTAGGAAGCGGGGGACCACTTAGAAGAAAATTATGAACCGTCTCGGAAGCGACCTAGGAAGTGAATCGGAAGCGAACCGGAAGCGAGGGGGAAGCGAAAAAAATGAAAAAAATGAGGAAGCAAGGGGGAAGTGTGCTTCCCATAAAAGGGAAGCGGGTTTCCCAAAAAAGGGGGACGCTTCCCCTCACGCTTCGGAAGTGCGATGTTCGTGCTTCCCCTTTTACCTAGGTGCTTCCGGTAACTCTGGTTGGAACCACCCTCTCATATGAGTTCCCAATTACCATCCACAAAAGTGGGTTCACAAACTACCCTCATGAGAAGTTTCCAAAAAAAAGAGAGAAACTCCCTAATATGTTGGGGTTTCCTTAGAGCGAAAGGAAAAAGGACTCCTGGGTCTCATGTAACAAGTCAAAGTCCCACACCCAACAATCTTCACTTTGGGTTTGGCTTGCCATCAACCATGTCAAAATTCCCTATCACCTTTAATGCCCCCTCTCCCAGGGGCCCATGCTTCTAACTTAAAATATTAACAAAGTCCAAGCAATGTCTGAACTTATCACCGATAAGTGGCTTGGTAATCATATTAGTTGTATTATCCTTCTTGTAAACCTTCACCAAGTCTAATTCTCCATCTTCTATCATATTTTGAATGTTATGATACTACACATCAATATGCTTCGACATGAGATGACTTACTGGATTATATGCCAAAGAAACATGGTTTAGATTAGCATCAAACTTGAAATGTTGTCAACTACGCACATGAACATAAGTAGGACATCCAAAGGCTTTTAAAATAGAAAAATCAATTGGTTTATTTGTTCATATCTCCTCTAGAATCTTGCAATCAATTCCTTTAAATGGTGACATGTTGACAATAAAGCAAGCCATGTTAACTGCCTTTGCCCAGAAGCTTTTCTCCAATCCTGCATTTAACCTCATACTGTGAGCCCTTTCCATAAGAATCTTGTTCATTATCTCTATCAAACCATTTTGTTGAGGCGTATCGGGTGTGGCAAAGTGACGAATGATTCACTTATTTCTATAGAACTCCATAAACTTATTAAACTTGTACTCCCCTCAATTATCTGACCTCGAGTATTTTATCTTTTTTCCTGTTTATGTTTCTACATCGGCCTTCAATTGCTTGAATTTCAACAATCCTTTTGCTTTGCTCTTCATGAAGTAAACCTAAACTTTTCTTAAGTAGTCTTTTACAAAGGTAATGAAATATTCAACCCCACCGTTAGATTTAATTGGTGCAGGCCCCCATAAATTTGCATGCACATAGCCTAAGATGTTAGGACTAGTATGCTTTGCAGTCTTGAAAGTCATCCTGCATTGCTTTCCTAATACACTATTTGCAAAAATTTAGTTTACATGACGTAACATCATTCAACAAGTTTCTTTTATGATGTTTCATTATACCTTTTTTACTCATATGCCCTAGTTGCACATGCCAAAGAGTGGTTTGACCCATGGTTGCCAGTTGAGGAAGCGGGAGCGGGAAGCGAGGCACTTTCAAAATTTTAGGAAGCGGGGAAGCGTGGGACCACTTAGGACCGATTCGGGAAGTGTCTCGGAAGCGACCTCGGAAGCGTCTCGGAAGCGAGGGGGAAGCGAAAAAAATAAAAATAAAAATAAAAAATACAAAAAAATTGAAAAAAACAAGGGAAGCATGGGGGAAGCGAGGAGGAAGCGTGGGGGAAGCGTGATGGGAAGCGCGCTTCCCATTAAAGGGAAGCGCGTCCCCCATTAAAGGGAAACGTGTCCCCCATTAAAGGGAAACGCGCTTCCCATAAAAGGGAAACGTGCTTCCCCCACGCTTCGGAAGCGCAACGTTTCGCGCTTCCGAAGCGCGCTTCCCCTTTTAGCTAGGCGCTTCCGGTAACCCTGGTTTGACCTACAGTAGCCTCTTCATTATGGTCACAACTGCTCCACCTAAAACGATTTTCCCTATCAACTAGCTTGTCATAATTGTCAAAGCTCCTTTAATCACCTTAGAGACTCTACTTGTTGATGTAAACTTGTAACCACTTACATCTTAAGCACCCAAAGAGATTAAACTTTTCTTAAGTTCGGGCATATAGCTCACATCAATTAAGGTTTTTATCACCCTACAACACATCTTGATTTTCATTGTTCATATTTTTGTGATCTTACATACAACATCAATACCCATAAGAACAAAATCGCCATCATAATCCTGATAAGTATCTAACTAATCTCTATGTGTGCACATATAATACAAGCTTTTAGAATCCAAAATCTAGTGAGATGAAAATGGATTCATACTTGCAAAAACTAAAAGAACACTTACACCATCACCTCCATTTATGTTGACTGACACACTTGCTTGTTCGGTGCTATTGCCCTTCTCTTTTCGACGTCCTCATTGTGATTTTTGCAGTCGCTCCTTAAGTGTCCCTGCAATAATAGCAAGTAGGAGTGCTTTTTTTCCTCTCAACTTCTATTGATTCCTATTTCTAGGACCATGTGACTTTGACCTACCTCTTTCTTGACCTGAAATCACTTCTTTTTAAAAGCCTTAGCCTTTTTCCTTAAGGGTTGGTTGGTGTCGAGCTTTTTCCTTATCTCATTCGATAAAAGACTCAGAGTAACTTGATCCAACTCAAGGGTCTCCTTCCCAAATAAAAGAGTAGTTACCAGATGATCATATGATAGAAGAAGAGAGGCCAAAAGTAACAAAGATGGATCTTCTTAATCTTTATTTCAAAACTCAACAACTGAGTCAAGAACCTATTAAAGATATTTAAGTGATCCTACAAATTTGAGTCTTCAACCATCTAAAGATTATATATTTGCTTTTTCAAATAAAGTTTGTTAATCAACGATTTAGTCATATATAAGCTTTCTAATTTCAACTATAACACTGAAGCGGAGTCTATATTCATGATATTATAGAGGACATCATTTGCAAGATTAAGCCAAAAATACTAAATGCACTTTCACATATGTCGTGTCAATCATCATCAGACATATCTTTGGGTTTCTTATCTTTTCCATAAAAGGCTTTAACCAACCATTGTTGAGTCAAGAGATCTTTCACTCAATGTTGTCATAACCCAAAGTTCATCTTCCCATTAAATTTTTTTCAATCTTGTACTTCCGCTTGATCCTTTCATTGCCATCACAAACAAGCCCTAAAATTGGGTCTCACTCTAATACTAGATTGTAGGCACGGAAAGCATATAAACACACAGCGCAATAAAAGATAAGAAAGCAACCAAGTACACAAGACACTGAATTTGCGTGGTTTGGTGAAACCGCCTACGTCCACAGGGAGAGCACGAGTAAAATTATATTTTGCGGCAAGTATGTGAGATTACAAGTCTCTTGACAACAAGAAATACACTAATATGCAGCAAATATTGATTACCTTGATTCGACAAGTCGGTACCGTCAACTTGGCAAATCGACACACTTTGAGTGATACCTATGACTGCACCTCCTGCTTTCTTCTCGTTACAATCCCTAACAAGATGTTTTTCACACAAGAACCCTAATCATCATGCACACATCCAACCCAATACGTCAAAACCTCTCTTTTTTTCTTTTTGGTTTTACCTATGTCACATGGACATTTGTAAAAGGTCGACGCAATGCAGGTTCGGGTGCAGGTGCAGGTGCGGCTATCATAAAATCAGCGCACCGGGTGCAGTCAAACAATCTGGGTGCGGTCAACCGTACCTAGGGTTATAAGTGTCTAGAAATGGACTCAGTCAACTATGACCTAGTCAATTTCGGTCCGAACAAAAAAAATAAAACGGGCTTTAAGGGGTGGGTTAGGGCACATTTGCGTAAAACACTCCCCCTCTTCTCGACCCTTCCTCCACACCTCCTCCTCCTACTACGTACGGCAATCGACAACGCAATGATGGTTCTCTGCCGGCAATAGGTAACCTACGTCCTTCCACTGCCTCCTCCTCTCTTTCTTCTTCTTCCTTCTCCTCCTCCAACTCTCTCTCTCTCTCTCCTTCCTTCCCCTCCTCCCCTCATTACCAAAGGGTCGAACCCATGGTTGGGTTCGGCTCCTAGGTTAAGTTTTGTTGGGTTTAGCATAACCTAATCCCAGGACTGAGTTTAGCTTTGTTGAACCCAGGCCTGCTAGGTTAGGCTCCTGGGTTCAGCAGAACCAAACCCAGGGTTGTTGGGCTCAGCAGAGTTGAACCCAATCTTTTTTTTAAAAGGCAAGATGGGGTTAGGCAAACCTCTACCAGTTATGAAACTATACCATTGGGTTTTGAACCTGCAACGTCCCAACACAAGGTGACGTGCACCTGATGCTCCTACCAGACAAGTGGAGCCCCACGTTATTAACAAATATTGATCCAAATTTGGATCGAAACACAAAAAAGGTCCAATAGATAATACAAATTAATCTTATCCAAATGCATATTTGGATCTTATTTTATGATCTATATTGAGAATAAAGTGGTGGATTAGAGGCCAGACAAGAGCCGATCAATTATTTCTATTGAACCCAGGCCTAGGTTCGACAAAACCTAGGTTCAGAAGAACCGAACCCAGGCTTGCTCGGTTTGGATCTACTTCATAAGAATTGAAACCCTGACTTGGGTTCAAAAGAACCGAACCCAAGCATGTTGGGTTCGGATCTGCTAAACCTAAGTTTGGGTTCGGCAAAACCTGAACCTGGATATGGGTTCAGCAGTATCAAAACCCGGACCTGGGTTCAGCAGAACCTGAACCTAGTGTGGGTTTAGCAAGAACTGAATCCAAGTTTGGTTTAGGTTCTATAATTCTATTCTAAATTTAGCTAGTTATTTTTATCAATTTTATTTTAATAAAATGTTTTTTTTTGTTTTAAGGACAAAAATGGCAGACAAAGGGAAAGAACTCACAAACCAAGAAAAAGGAATTGTGTCATCTTCATCTATACATGCAAGTTTGACTGCTAGTGGTAGTGTTGGTTTTCGTACTTCAGTTGTATCATGTGTTGATGGGCCACTATGGGCACATGTGGAGAGACATGGAAAAGCTAGAGGTGGTGGTGGAAATATCATATTTTGGTGCAATCTTTGTGAAGTAAGTTTTGTAGGGTCTTACACAAGAGTTAAGGCTCATTTGTTGAAGATATCAAGATATGATATTTTTGGATATAAAAAAGTTGATGAGCAATGCAGAGATAATACAAAAAAATACAAGATGAATATGAAAAGAATAAGACCATGACTGAATCTTGTGAAATCAATGAACACCTTTCAAGCCATCAAGAAGATGCTCAAGAAAAAAAAATTATTGTAGGAGGTAGAGGATTATGAACAATACAAGCATTATTCAATACACATATAATTATTTTTATTTCATTAGTAATAGCTTAAAACTGTTATAGTATATATATATATATATATATCCTCCCCACACCCAAGTTTTTTTAAAGGGTCGCATCTCCGCACCCACGCCTATGTGACATAGGTTTTTACCTTTCATAAGACATCACATGTTGGAACCAAACTCATATGTTTCCAATTACCACCTACTAAAATGGCTTCCCAAACTATCCTCACATGGGTAGTTCCCAAAACAAAGTGTTGCAGTTACCTTGGAGCCAAAGGAAAAAGGACTCCAAGTGGACCCCATGTGGAAGTCAAAGCCACACACAACAACATAGCATGCAATGACAACTATCTTGAATGAAACATAAAAGGAAACTCATCATCTCATAGAACAACTTGGCATTCCGTAAAAGGAATACAAGGTTCAAATTTGACCTTACCTCAAAAAAGAGGGACATACGGGATTTATAGGATTGTAACTTCTCCATTATAGTTAAGATAGTAGAATCTGCTTCCACCACAATTCGAGCACTACGAAGAATGAAGTAGTGTTTATTAGGTTGTTCATGAAGTGAGATTCCAAGGAAATCACGTGCATATTCAGCAGGGGCATTTTGGTCTGCAGGTACAAGAGAAACAAATTAAAAACATAATTCCTGAAATACATTAAAAAGTCATAAACTTATAGAGTACAGAATAGGAACCTCGCAACATGGCTTTGTAAAGAGTGATCGAGGCTTTCCATCTCCCTCCTTTGACCCCATTCATGCTCTCAATACATTGAGAGACTTCCATGAGAATTTGGCTGTTGACAGTAGTGCCACTATTTGGTTGCCAATGTAAAATCCTAAGAGCAATAGGCAATAATACAAAATACATTTATCCAACAAATACACCTTTTTGGAAGCCAAAATGCTAAGAAGTTCTCACTTTTACAAACTATAAACTGAGATCAATTATTTTACATACCATACAAAATATAACAGTTCACTAAAATGGAAATTATTCACAAAATACATATGACTATGCAAGGTAACCATCAGTAAGAAACACCATCCATATAAAGTGGTCAGAAGGCCTGAAAATGTCCCATTGCTAAAAGTGCAACCAATATTCCACTCTCATAGGCACCATCAATGACATAAAGTGGACAATATGGCTTAACATAAAAGCAATACAAAAGGAGTAATAAATTGTCATTTCTCTGAGAACACTTCTCTTCCAATGCCAGTATAATCTTTGATAAACAAATTGAGGAGAGGGTGGTCAGGAACATGGTTGCCAGTTGAGGAAGCGGGAGCGGGAATCGATACGGGAAGCGGGAGCGGGAAGCGAGGCACTTTCAAAATTTTAGGAAGCGGGGAAGCGTGGGACCACTTAGGACCGATTCGGGAAGTGTCTCGGAAGCGACCTAGGAAGCGTCTCGGAAGCGACCTAGGAAGCGTCTCGGAAGCGAGGGGGAAGCGAAAAAAATAAAAATAAAAAATAAAAAATACAAAAAAATTGAAAAAAACAGGGGAAGCGAGGGGGAAGCGAGGGGGAAGTGTGGGGGAAGCGTGATGGGAAGCGTGCTTCCCATTAAAGGGAAGCGCGTCCCCCATTAAAGGGAAACGCGTCCCCCATTAAAGGGAAGCACGCTTCCCAAAAAAGGGGGACGCTTCCCCCACGCTTCGGAAGCGCAACGTTTCGCGCTTCCGAAGCGCGCTTTCCCTTTTAGCTAGGCGCTTCCGGTAACCCTGGTCAGGAATAAGCAAAGGCTTTCAAGATCCGTTTGGTCTTGGAAACATCGAGTATCACAGAATTTTTCAAAACTACGGAAGACAAGAATGCAAACTTTCCACAGAAAAGTAGAAAGTTCGTAATCCTGTTTCATATTTTGTGGCAGCAGAAGATAAAAGATGATATAATCCAATAAATGAAAAAATATCATGAAATAAATAGCAATCACACTCCAGCTGCTGTTCTAAGACACAGAAAAAAACTCAGGCTTATTGTGAATTGGTCATAAAAGTTTGACTTATAAGGTTAATATTGCCATTGGAATGAAAGACTAATCAGTATGTCAAAAAGACATGGTTATGATTTATGTTTAGGTGAAACAATACAACACCAAATATGACACGTCATAATACATGTTGGACATGGTCAATGTGCTTCTTTTACCTATCATTTGTCATTTTTCATTATTTTGTTTTTGTTGTTCTTATCCACATAGCATCTGACCTGTTCTATCATGAGAAACCTAGGCACATTAAATCATTTCATAATGGAAAAGGTTGAAGCTAGACTGTTACAGATTGCCCGTGCTTACAGATCTTCAGCTTGCTTATATTCTTCCTAAGGTGGCTTATAGATCATGTCTCCAGGAGATTACACGCATGTTGGGGATGATTGACATCTTCTCCCAAACATGAGGGGAGGGGGAGGGGGTGTTAAAGAGAGCATTTCTGTCCTATTTGTTATTACTTAGGTAGACAAGGGCATTGTTAATTTTTTCCCCATTTCCCATCCAAATTAAGATAGCTGTCTTTTTGTGTTATCCACAGGATATTTTAGTCCAAGAAAGTTAATTTCATAAATGTTACATTAGTCTGCGGGTGAAAAAAAGAGGGTATGATAACAGCCTTAATTCACCTGTTCTTCTCTGCTCTTCTCTCATCTCTCAGTCATTCATCTTCACCCCTCTTTCTACATAATTTCTACTTCTAAAATCTCAGAAATTTAGCCAAGAGGATGAAATACTCTGTATCATAAGATATATCTCCCCTTCAGTAAATGGAAACAGTTTTCCAGTGAGTGTTTTCAATTTTTCCTGCACTTTGAATATATATTGTTTTCAAAAGTAGGGTCTATGCTTCAACTAGGGCACTGTTGTCTATAGATGAGAAAAAGAAAAGACGGGGGGGGGGGGGGGAGAGAAGAAGAAAATCTGCCCCCATTGTGACCTTGAACCTTGACATTTAGTGCCATAACTGCTTGCTGATGCCTTACTTTTCATCTTATTGTTTGACTAAATTTTTGTGTCATTATGAACATATGAACCTAGCTTTTGTAGTGTTTTAACTAATGATGCTTTATTTTTCATCTTATTGTTTGACTACAATTTCCGTTCATGTCATTATGAACATATGGACACTAGCTTTTGTACCATTATTTCATTGAATTCTAAACATTTTCCAAGTCCTTATCACGATTCATATATTTTAATGTCTGTGGATTGGATACGCAATTCCATTATTTTTATAACTAGTCCTGCTTAGTATTTCAAATGTTTATTTTTTTCTTTTGCATTTTTTTTCTTTTCTCTAAAATATATTATTTTTAATTTTTCAAATTTGTTTGTTATTCAACTTTTCTTAAATTACATGATCTTACAAATCTTAAGACCCTTGTAATTCATGATATCTTACAATGTTTACAATATTTAGCTCATGAACATGAATCTTGACAGTCAAATAATTGTGATGATAAGCAATTCAAGTTCACCAAGATGACATGGCACATTAGGACATGTAGCAAGGACCTGGTTCTAAAACATGCATAAGAAAAATAACAGTGCAGCTCTTTATACTAGTGGCTGACAACTTCATAAATTACATAACATAAAATTTTCTTCAGCCAATTCTTGTCTCTAAATCATTCTGGAAAAAATTGTCCTCTCTTTTGAAAAGATAGGGCAAGAGAGATTACAAAAAAATGAAAAAAGGTAGAAGATATAGGAGAACTAGCAAAAAACTACAAGAAAAAAGTTGCATAAATAGTAATCTTCAAGAAGAAGGAAGATGATGATGAATGAAATATCTACAAAGACATACGTGAAATATTAGAAGGCAGGGCTTGAAGGAAAAAACAATGGATATATCATTGATGTAGTATTGAGATATTTACCAAAATATTAAAACAAAATGTCTAACAAAATACATGACTGAATTTGCTTGTTATATTGTACATAATATATAATGAGATGACAACCTCGCTGAGACAATTGTGATCTGTGATAGTGTCATACACATTTTTTGACATTGATTGTTCCTCATATATATATATATATATATATATATATATATATATATATATATATATATATATATATATATATATATATATATATATATATATATAAAATCACATGTATTGACTTCATTAGTAAAATTATAAACCGCAAGGCCCAATGTTGTTAATAAAATATAGGATCATTTGTCGACGAGAATCTCTTTATTTTTAGAAATAAGTTTGAAATAAATATGACACTAGCTAGGTGATGCATTTTAATCTTTTGGTTTCCTTTATTCCTCCTTTTCTTCAAGTCAATTATCACACTTCCTTTGTTCAACAAACTTCAGCTTGAGTTTGGAGTATACCACCACAGAGGGTTTATCAGTCAATAATGCAGATTTATAATTTATCTATAAGGAAAAACATTAAGTTAATTAATGTAACAACTAAACTTAATCACCAGAAAGTCTGCACCCAATCATATGTAAAACTACAAACTTCAATTGTTCGACAACTCTGCTACCCCACACAACAAGGTATAAGAACCACCGAAGGACAACACTTATCAATATGTGACATTCCACTTAGAGAAATAAAAATGTAATCAAAATAAGAAGAAGAAACAGAAAAATAATCAACTAATGTAGCTTCTCCCTAGAAACACTAATTTGATCAACTCCAGACAGCCAAAATATAGAAGAAATCAATTCGTGAAACCTGAGAAACATTAATAACAACCCTCCCCCCCTTCCTCAACCAAAGAAAAAAAAAGAAATATAAGCTTAAGCACAAATTATATATATAGCATTATAATGTTTACCCGCCATAAAAAGTTATATTTAGAGCTCAAATAGTCGCAACACATCTAAAGAAATAGCAAGAAAACCTCAACCAACAGCCATCAACCTAACGAATATTAAATTTAAAGCTTGCCTATTTAGTACCCAATATAAAAGAAATTCAAGATTCTAGAATCTCAGTCATTATGATCCCTCCGACTGATTACGAACAGAATTTTTTTTTTTTGGGAGAAGATTATGAACAAAAAAAGGTTCTATAAGAACAAACAATTTTTAAGATTGAACTCACAGAATCCATTTAAACACGTAATGGAGAGAGTGCTTAGACCTTGTAAAGACTAGTGCATAATTCCTATACTGCAAAAAAAGAGAAGGGGGTTTCACCACAAGGGTTGTGTTTTAGCGTATCATTTCATAGGCATCTTCACTAGACTTTCTTCGAGCAAAGGGGAACTGAATCGCATGAGCGTCAGGGAGAAGACGGGATGCACCTCCTTGCATGCCGACAATCCACCTGGTTGGCCGAGTTGTGAGAGAGCTAACACTGAGGTCGTTCATTTCACCCCTGAAAAGCGAGAAACATATCCTATCTTTCCTATGAAAAAAGGTATCTTTCCCAATGGGCGGTGAGGCAAACGCCCCGTGAGAAAGGATATATGGGGTCCACCACATTTCAGGCAAAAACAGCCAGTTTTGTGTGAAAGTAGTGTCAGATGGCCTTCCCAAAGGTGGAGTCCTATTTGCACGATTGGTGTTTCATAAACGGAGTCAGAAACTTGGTTTAAACCAAGGTTGTCAAACTAAGAAGCGGAAGTGTAAAACGATACGGGAAGCGGAAGCAAGAAGCGATACATTTTAAAATGTATAGGAAGCGAGAAGCGAGGCATAAAAAAATGAAATATAAGAATTGAATGATAATCAAAATGAAACACAAATAAAAACTAAAATAAAAGTGATTAATATTAAATTTCATGATTTTTTTGTGTAAGAATTAATTTTTTGACAAATATAAAAATGATGACTACCAATTTAGAGAAAGCACATGGAAGTTAGTGAGAGTGAGAGAAAACACATAAAAAACATGAAAAGTTGAGTAAGAGAACATATAAGATGAATAGATGAAGCGTGTGGAAACCATAGGAGAAGCATGGGGGAATTGAGGTTCTCATCAAGTTTCGAAAGCGAGGAGTATCGTGATTCCAAAGCGAGTTTTCGGGAAGCGGGCTTCCCACCTATCTAAGAAGCTTCTGACAACTCTCGTTTAAACAAAAAATAAGTAATACAGTTCCTTTAATTGTTGAAGGCCTTCTTAGCTATGAAGACTATAACTAGGAGGCTAATTTGAACAATGACAATCATCCTTAGCTCTTTGATCTTAAAAACTCTCTTTAAGGTCATTATAGAACTTGTGGAAGTGACTAATTATGTTACTCGTTGCATGATTCGCCTTAAGTTAGAGAAGTTCACCTTTAGTCTTGGCCGTCATCTTCTTTCTTTCTCATCAAATTATGTTATGGTACATAGATTAAGATACTCTCGCATGAATTCAAGACATGACAACTTTGTGTTAGGTGTCATAGGTTTCTTTGTTGGTTGATTAAATACTCCATTGCTTTCCTCGGTAGGCCAAATACAATGTAACGGATCTAACAGCTTTCTGTGAGTTCAAGTTATACATTGGCATTAGACGCAAATTAAAGGATTAAGGGTATGTTTGTTGCATCTCATGTCATTTGGAATCACGTGAGATGGAATTAAATGTGATTTGAAGTCATGATTTCAAATCACATATTCCACCATGTGATTTGGAATCATGAGTCACTTCAAATGTGATTTCAAATAACATTAAGTTTCTTATTTGCATGAGATTCCAAATCACATGTTTAGTTATCCGTGCAAATGAAAATCCTTCTCTCATTTGCGTGAGATCTCAAATCACATGTTTGGTTAGTTGTGCAAATGAGATTCCTTCTCTCATTTGCATGAGATTCCAAATCACATTTGAATGCAACCAAACATACCCTAAAAGTAATTTATACTCGTTTACTTCATGTAAGTTTTATGGAAACTGAAATCACTTTCTCTCCCTTTTCCATCATAGATGAAGCAGATATCTAGGCATAAAGGTGGAATTATCTAAAAGTGTCATGCTAGCACAAATGGGCTGCAGTTTTTTCTACCACCTTTCTCTTTCACATGAAAAGTCCTTCATACCTCTTTCTATATAAAAGAACTTTCATTTAAAGGACATGCTCGCAGGATTTTTTACGAAGACATGCAAATTCTCATGAAAAGGTGCTCCTTTCCATGGGAATGAAACAACTGTTAAAATGTAAACTATAATACATATATATTATTTAATATTATTATTTTTTCTTTTTATTATTTTTTTTATTTTCCTTTATTTTCTTTTTTAGCATCTAGTTCAATAGAAACTAGATATTTGATCCAGTCAAGTTCCTGTTGGAACTTGACTGTGCAAATAGTTGTTGGACTGTAGTCCAACAGCTATAATAAGAGTCGTTGGACTAGAGTCCAACGTCTCTTTTGGAGAGCTCAAAATGAGATCTCCTCTCTCTTCCACTTTTTTGTATATATAGGGGTGAACCCCTTCAATGTAAATAATTATGCTTCTTAAGCATTTTGTGCATGAATAAAGTATTATTTATTTTTCAAGTGTTCTTCCTTTTATACCCTTTCAAGGGTCATGCTTGTAGTGTCTCCAATAGATACTTGTCTATGAGTTATTCGTGCATTTGTTGAAGACCACCATTTCATTACATGATGACTCAGTTTTAGCTGTGTCTAGACCGAGGAATCATATTCGTACTTACAAGCCGCCTCATTTTGGAAGGCAAAACGGTGACTTTGATAAAAGAAAAATCATTTGTCATCATTGTCATGAACCGGGGCACTATAGGCCTCAATATCCAAAGTTAAAAAGAAGAGAAAAAAAAAAGAGTTGCAGCTGTTGAATCCGAGTCAAAAAATCAACATGCACCTGTATCTATAGCTCAACTGATGGAAATCCTTCAACCTCTTCTCAAATGGGTATCCTCCTCAATCGAAGCCTCAACCGGAGCGGCAGTTGCATCTTTCTTCGGTCCAGGTAACTTTACTTGGCTTTTAGATTTTGGTGCTTCTTTTCACATGACCCCAAATGTTAATAGTCTATCTGAATGTCTTAAAAATAACTCAAGTGTGTCAAACGTTTTTACAGCCGATGGCACATCTCTTGAAGTAAAAGGAATAGAATGTTTTGAAAATCTTCAAAATCCAAAAAAAAAAATTATCCCAGAAGTTAGATATATCCCTAAACTTAATTTGAACCTCTTATCTGTCTCGCAAATATCTGACTATAGATGTAATATCTCCTTCTCTTCTCATGGTTGTTGGGTACAGGATCGTCAGTAAGGGAAGCTGATTGGGGAAGGTCATAGAGAAAGAGGACTCTATTACATAGACTTTTTGGAATTACCCAAGAATGCATTTTGTTATAATGTTCAAAAATTAGAATTGGATTTATGGCACAAAAGACTTGGCCATCCTCATATATCTAAAATTCAATATTTTTCAAGTTTGAAAAAAAATTGTAATTCTGAAAATTTTTCTTGTAAAGACTACATTCTTGGCAAATGAAAAGGTTATCATTTCTTAGTAGAACTTTTGTTTCCTCACGACCACTTGAGTTAATACATTCGGATGTTTGGGGCCCCGCACCAGTTATATCTAAAGGTGGTTATACATATTATGTCATTTTTGTTGATGACTTTTCTAGACATACTTAGATTTATTTTCTTAAACATAAATCTGAAGTCTTTGCTAATTTCCAAATATTTCATAAAATGATTAAAAATAAATTTCAAAATGATATTTCTGTTTTTCACACCGATTCAGGGAGAGAGTTTATATCCAAAGAATTCAAAGACTATCTCAATTTACATAGTATTACGCATCAAAGATCATGTCCACACACTCCACAGTAGAATGGCCTAGCCGAACGCAAACATCGGCACATTATGGAAACTATTAGGACCTTGTTAATTACAAATCATGTTTCAAAAAGTTTTTGGGTTGAAGCGGTCCTAACTGCCACCTACCTCATCAATAGGATGTCATCTTCCTCATTATAGAATACAACTCCAATAGAAAAACTTGTTAATTTAACTCCAGATTATTCTAGATTAAGAGTCTTTGGATGCAAATGTTTTTTTTCACCAACAAAAATGACAAACTCTCTCCTCGTGCAATCCCATGTGCCTTTTTAGGATATGTTGATAATCAAAAAGGCTACAGGTGTTTCGATTTTCAAAATGACAAATTATATGTGTCAAGAAATGTATCCTTTTTGAAAAAAGAAAGCTTCTTTAAATTTGAAAAATCCAAGGATGTCACTGAATACTCGTTTTTAATTGATCCAACTTCAAAATCCAATGAATGTGATATTGGATGTGACCTTGACAATGATCAAAGTCCTATTGTTATTGAAAATGATGATAATGAAGAGCCAATCCATAGGGATGTTAGTCTACAATATTCAAGACGTAGAGAGCAAAATCTTCCATGTGCATTACAAAAATACTCCGAAGTTTCACCCAGAAGAACGTCTAGAATCTCTAGACCTCCTGAAAAATTGGTGTCTTATGAATCTTTTTCACCCGCATATAGGGCAGTCATTACATTAATACAATCATATGTTAAACCATCATCCTATTCTCAAGCCAAAAATCATATAGAATGGATAGAAGTCATGAAAATAGAATTGGATGCACTAGAAAAGGCCAACACTTGATGATCCAAGATATCCCTCCAGGTAAGAAACCTATAGGTTATAGGTGGGTATACAAAGTCAAAACCAAAAGTGATGGGACCCTGGAAAGGTATAAGGGTCGTTTAGTGGCAAAAGGATATGCTCAAGAGTATGAAATCGATTATGAAGAAACATTTGCTTTTGTAGCCCGTATGACCATTGTTAGAACTTTAATAGCCTTGGCCTCTATTAGAACGTGACCTATCTTTCAATTGGATGTCAAAAATGCTTTCTTGAATGGGAATCTCGTTGAAGAAGTATAAATGGAAGCCCCACCTGGTATTAGTATCCTTAAGAGTAAAGCTCTTCGTCTACAAAAAGCTCTTTATGGTCTTAAACAGGCTCCAAAAGCCTGGTATGACCAATTTAATCATGTTATGCTTGATATTGGTTTTCAACCTTGTTTAACTGACATTGCTTTGTTTGTTAAGAAATTTAATGCAAGCATCATTATTCTTCTTCTCTATGTGGATGATATGATCATCACCAGAGGCGACAAACAGGGAGTTGCAAATATCAAATCTCTTCTTAAAACTCACTTTGAAATTACTGACTTAGGTTTATTAAGATATTTTTTAGGCATTGAAGTTGCTTATTCCCCTCGGGGTATTTGATATCTCAATCTAAATTTGCTTTTGATATTGTTTTCAAGTCTGGAATTACAGATGATAAGAAAGTGGACACTCCAAAAGTTGTCAATGTTAAAATGAAAATTGATGATGGAGAACTTCTTGATGATCCTACTTCTTACATACAGCTTATTGGAGTTCTTTCTTATCTTTTCATTACTAGGCCAGATATAGCTCATGTGGTTCATACAACCAATCAGTTTCAGTATGCTCTCACCTCTGTGCATATGGGAGCAATTTTGCGTAGTATTAGATACTTAAAATCCTCTCTTTCACGAGGACTCTTCTTGTCTGCTTCATATTCATTAAATTTAATTGCATATATTGATGCTGACTGGGGAGGTTATCCCAATAATAAGGACTCAACTACTAGTTTTTGTGTGTTCCTAGGTGAAGCTTTAATTTCGTGGAGGTGCAAGAAGCAGCAGAAGGTCTATCTTTCCTCCACCGAAGCTGAATACAGAGTCATGGCAACCACCACTATGGAGTTTGTTTGGCTCAGACGATTGCTAGCGGATAAGAGAGCTAAAGCAACGCAAGCTTCAAAGATATGTTGTGACAACAAAAGTGTGATCTACATTGCAAGCAACCGGACATTCCATGAGCGCACTAAACACATTGAGATGGATTGTCACTATGTCAGAGAGGAATACTTACATAGAACCATTGATCTGTCATATGTTACATCAGAATATCAATTAGCAGACTTCTCCACCAAGCCTCTGTTTGCTCCCAGATCTCACTTCCTCTTAGACAAACTTTCGCTCATTGTACCGTAAGTTTGAGGGAGAGTGTTAAAATGTAAATTGTAATACATATATATTATTTAATATTATTATATTTTTCTTTTTATTATTTTTTTTCTATTTTCCTTTATTTTCTTTTTTAGCATCTAGTTCAATAGAAACTAGATATTTGATCCAATCAAGTTCTTGTTGGAACTTGACTGTGCAAATAGTTGTTGGACTGTAGTCCAACAACTATAATAATAGTTGTTGGACTCTAGTCCAACCGCTATAATAAGAGTCGTTGGACTAGAGTCCAACAACTCTTTTGGAGAGCTCAACTCTCTCTTCCACTTTTTTGTATATATAGGGGTGAACCCCTTTAATGTAAATAACTATGCTTCTTAAGCATTTTGTGCATGAATAAAGTATTATTTATTTTTCAAGTATTCTTCCTTTTATACCCTTTCAGGGGTCATGCTTGTAGTATCTCCAATAGACACTTGTTTGTGAGTTATTCGTGCATTTGTTGAAGACCACCATTTCATTACAACAGGCCCATGTGTTTAGCCATGTTGAGTGGATTTATGTAGATATCAGATTTTTTTAAGATTGTTTAATCAAGTAAAATTGTCTTTATGTCAGATGAGGTAAAAATGAAAACAGTTATGCTGAATTCTTCAATGTGATAAAGACATGTTTAGCCATGCTAAGTGGATTTATGTTGATATCTGATTTTTTTAAGATTGTTTAATCAAGTAAAATCGTCTTTATGTCAGACGAGGTAAAAATGAAAACAGTTATGCTGAATTCTTCAATGTGATAAAGACATCTAAATCTGTTTGAATTATCTTCATACCTCAAAGTTTTCATCTATCTTTTCTTATAATCCATGAATTCTTATAATCCATGAACATGTTATTTTCTTTCATTAATTCATTGTTTATTGACTTTGTTGTTCAAGCATTTAAACATTAGGAAATTCAAATATATTTTCTTCCGGAAAGTTTGAATGCAAATTAGATACAGAGAATGAAAGAAAAACAAAGGCCTGATATAAACTAACTTTTCAATGCAGACAAATGGATCAAATCAAAGCTGGTATTAAGTTGACTTGTTGAAATAGAAAGTATCTAATATTAGTGTGTATGTTCTTTAGGGTTGTTAGAGCTGTAAAAATGTTGAAAAACTTACTCAAAGGGATTGAATGAGATATCTGGATCGTTAAGTCACATCGTCATCGCCAGGGGTCTAGGGTTTGAATCTCCTAGCCCTCCAGGTCAAGTTTTACTCTGTGAAAATAAGGTGCAATTCGAATCTGGTCAAATCTATTGCTTATAAATCAAAAACCCAAATCAGGACTTAGGATGTGTTTGGATGACAAGAGGGAAAACTCGGTCAGGTTTCTCATAAACCTGGTTTTCTTTAAAACTTATGTGGTTGGGTGGACACCCAGAACCTGGTTACAAACTAGGTTTTGGGTGCTAACCTGTTTTGATGTTTAAAACTGGGTTTGGTAACCCGTTTGGGTGTCAGTCAAACCCGATTTTGATAAAACCAGGTTTTTACAAAACTGAGTTTAAACTCGGTTTTGCAAAAATGACTCAACCTCATCTTGTTTTTTTGTCAAAACCTGGTTTGTCGCGGTCGAACCACCTTCCCCCCTCCTCCCTCATCCGCCCATTTTTCTGGCATCCATTTGCTACAGAGGACGATTTTGGCATTCCAATACTCTCTGTCTCTCTATCACTCTCTATATATTTCTCTCCTCTCTCTCTAAAAGAAGAAGAAGAATGATAGTCAACAGCCGAACAGGTATAGTCCCCCCCCCCTCTCACTCCCTTTTGCATGGGTTTCTTTCAGTAGTAATGGATTGAGAAAATGGGGCAAAGTTGGTAGTTAGGGTTTAGGGTTGCTTCATTTGATTTAGGGTTTCTTTGATGTGGTTTTGGGTTTCTTGAGGGGAAATTTTCGCCAAAGGATGATGGTGTTAGGTTTAGTTTAAGATCTATTCATCTAGGCACTTCTCTCTATTAAGAATCTTGATTTTTTTTTTGTTGTTGTGTTTAATTTCTTGAAGAAGTGGAAATGAGGGTAGTCTAAGCATGATATTATGGACCAACCTATGCTTCAATAAATCTAGAGATTTTTGGTGCAGGTGAGGAAAACATTGGTTTGATTGGAATCAACTGATGCCTCTGTGTATTGACCGTGTTTTTGTGAGCTTTTGCCCCTTTTGTTGAAGGATGAATTGTTTTCTAATTCCTCGCATTTTCTATTGTTTTTTTAGATAAACAAGCTGGGGTTAGGCAGCCCCCTACCAGTACCAACGAAGAAGGGCAGAACAGATATCTGCTTCAGGAAGTCCCCCTTTACCAAAAATGAAGATAATTTGTTTCCATGTAGGGATAACTGTACTGCATGAAATGAAAATGTGATCACATGTTTCTTCATTCCTTCTACATAAAACACACATATTGGCTAATGAGACACCCAAATGCTGCAGTCGCTGTTGAGTCATAAGTTTATTAGCAGTAGCCCACCTAAGTGTCAAAGCTGCCCTTGGGGAATGACTTTTGGTCCATATAAACTTGAAAATAGGAAGGTGTGAGCCTGACTGACGAATAATATTCCAAGCAGCTTTGGTAGTAAATTGGGAAGAGAGATCAGACACCAGAACATCTGGTTGAGTAAGATCTCTTGGATTACCATTAATTGAACTTACGATGTAGGAAGGAAGTTGCACATTTTTGCTAAACATCTGCATTGGTCCTATGATTCACTGTCTAACATATCATGCAACATAACAAAGTGAATCTCATTATATCTGTTCAGATTAAGCGAATCCTCAAGCAATGCTATCAAGGAGAAGTGACCAACCCTAGCCTCCCGAGATATAGCCGATACCGATATTTATGACTATGATTTAAACCATGTCAACTCCTTTTAAAGGTACTTAATACACACTGAGTCCAAGGGTTAGACACACCAGAGACTGGCATCCAGAAAAGCTTAGCTAATAATGCTCAATTAACATGAGTCAGCTGCCTAATAACTAAACCGCCTTCTAGTTTAGGTTTGCAAACCTCTTCCCATGATAGCTAGTGAGTAGATTTACGCATGTGGCTACCACTCCATAAAACGCATTTTCTTGGTGATTCAGAAAATAAGTAGTTGATGTTCCATCTCTCTAAGTGAAAGAGTTCTGCTATTTCTAGCACACTCATTGGAACATAACCTGGGGATCTAATTGTTAGATAATCATTGGCTAGCTTCTCTTTTTTATTGGTGATATCTCTACTAGGTGTGCTCACTGATTCTCTCATATTGAATGCAGTCCATCTAAGATTTGGTCCCTGCCACCTTCTAGTTTTTTTGTGATGGGGAGTTCATCTGTGCTTTGAGCATAAGATCAATGGGTTGAACCTTGAGCTGCATATTATACCCAAATAAACCAACATCAACTCTTTCCTGATAATCTGATACCAGTTATATACTAAGATGCTTTCTCTATGAAAAAATATAGAACAATGGTTTATCTGCTTAACAACAACACCTAAATAACTCAAACTAACAATCTTGCATTATTGTCATGTGCAAATTTAGCTACCTAGTTACGGTCTTCATAGCTAAGAAGGCCTTCAACAATTAAAAGAACTACATGACTCATTTTGTTTTTAAACAAGTTTTTGATCCCGTTTATGAAACACCAATCACACAAATGGGTCACATTTGCGTAGGCTCTCTAACACCACTTTCACATAAAACTAGTTGTTTCGCCTGAAATGTGTTGGGTCTCATATACCCTTTCTCATGGGGTGTTCGCCTCACCACACGTTGGGAAAGATACTCTATTTTATAAGAAAGAGAAGGGTTTGTCTCACACTTTATAGGGTGAAACGAGTACCCCCAATGTTTGACTCTATCACAACTCGGCCTATCGGGTGGATTGTCGGTGTGCAAGGAGGCACATCTCGTCTCCTCTATTACGCTTCTACGATTCGCCTTCCCTTTACTCGAACAGTAGAAGATGCCCATGAAATGGTGTGCTAAAGTACAACCTCTATGGTAAAACTCCCCTTCTTTTCTTTCTTTTTTTTTGCAGCATAGGAATTGTGCACTAGTTTTTATAAAGTCTGAACACTCTCTCTATTGTGTGTTTAAATGGATTTTGTGAGTTCAATCTTGAAATTGTTTGTTCTTGTAGAATCATTTTATGTTAATAATCAATCGGAAGGATCATAACAACTGGGATTCTAGAATCTTGAATTTCTTTGATGTTGGGTACCTAAATGGGCAGGCTTTAAATTTGATATTTGTTAGATTGTTGGCTATTGATTGAGGTTTTCTTGTTATTTATTTAGATGAGTTGTGACTATTTGAGCTCTAAGTATAGCTTTTTAGAGCAGCTAAACATTATAATGTTATCTATATAACTTGTGCTTATACTTATATTTCCTTTTTATATTGGGGGAGTGGGGCTTGTAATGTTTAACGTTTATCAAGTTTCATATATTGATTTCTTCTATAATTTGGCTATCTGGAGCTGATCGAATTGGTGATTCTGGGGAGAAGCCGCTTTAGTTGATTATTTTTTTGTTTCTTCCTCTTATTTTGATTACACTTTTATTTCTTTAAGTGGAATGTCGCATATTGATGAGTGTTGTCCTTTGATGGTTCTTATACCTTATTGTGAAGGGTATTAATTAAGTTGTTGAGCAATTGAAGTTTGAAGTTTTACATATGACTGGGTGCAGACTTTCTGGTGATTAAGTTTAGTTGTTACATTAATTAACTCAATCTTTTTTTGGTCATGTAAGTTATGAATTTGCATTATTGACCGATAAACCCTTTATGGTGGTATACTCCAAACTCAAGTTGAAAGTTTGTTGAACAAAGGAAGTGTGATAATTGACCTGAAGAAAAAAAAAAGGAATAAAGAAAACCCAAAGATCAAAATGCATTACCTAGCTTGTGTCATATTTATTTCAAACTTATTTCTAAAAAGAAAGATCATCTCATTTATGTCAAATGATCATATGGATCATTAACAGCATTAAGCCTTGTTGTTTATAATTTTACTAGTGGAGTCAATGCATGTGATATATATGAACGAGGTGTTAGAAAGTGACTTTGAATACTTTAGGTTCGATAATGAACCCATACACATGCACATTAAGTGCGAATATACCCACTCAAGGGAACAACACAAGCACATCATGTGCTAATACATAAACCCATAAAAGGGGTAAGTATGACTTAAAGTCATAAGTTGAATATTATTGAAGAAATAAGAAGAAGAGGGTAAAAACCCTATACAATGGAGCATAAGCTCCTCCAAGAAGTGTCGAATACAAAGGGAGAGACCCCTATTTATAACACAAGAGAGGAGCCACATAGGGGGCTCCCAAAGGAGTCGTTGGGAGCCCCCAACGGTCACATTTGTGACCGTTGGGGGCTCCCCAACGACTCTTTGGGGAGCCTCCCTAGGTGGCGCAAACCACAAAAAATAATAAAAAAAGAAACTAAAAAATAAAAGAAAAATTACATGCATATTCCAATTGGAATATGCGTAAAATGACAAATTACAAGAATACCCTTGAGGGTATTTTAGGAAGAGAAAATATCTATATTTATATATATATATATGTATACGTATCTTTATATATATATATATAAATATATACTTGTACATATAAGGATTATATTTCAACATATTTTAACACCCCCCCTCAATCTTTGCGGGGAAACGAAAAGATTGAAAAAAGACGCAAGACTCCAAGAGGCTTTCGTAAGGATGCTATTGAAACTTGTAAATGCCTTCTTCCAATTGCCTTCTAATGGTGAACATATGTCCCGATCCATCCGGGGTACTTCCTTTTATCCTATCTCCAAGATCATGTGGAATAACAACAAGGAAACAAGTAAAACATATCTTTGCACTTTACTCAAATAGAACATTTCTAACAAGATTAATTGAAACCATATCGGATGACACATTCGCAAAACAATGGTGCAAAAATATAACTTATGCATAGAAATTTGAAGCACATGATAGGATACTTATTTTAGCATGAAAAGTAAATTTAGAAAACCAAAGTTTCAAAATCATACATCATGTTAAAGAGTGAGCGGAAGCAAATTATGCGGAAATGAATTGCAAGAATGCATAATGCATTCATAAGGTCCAACATTGGACAACCATAACCCCATAATGGGGAATAACACAATGGTCCCCTAAGGGACACCACAGTAAGCCTACGAAGAGGCATAAGTTACATATGCTTTATTGAATGAGAGCCTAAAAAGCCATAAAGAGCATATGCATATACTATCATGAAATGAATTAATACTTAAAGGAATCATTAATGAGCATGCTCCAAACATGTAATGAAGTGCCAAACAAGAGAAACGAAGTCTCCAAGCATACTTTAGACAAAATGAACACAAGAGTTCAAAAGGTATTAAATCCATTTAGGAGGCAAAATAATGAGTGTTATTTGAGTAGAGAATCTTATACATTTAGAAAAATCTCACTCAAATGACAAAAAACTCATTTTTCATATCAAATACAAAAGTGGCCAAAAATATCAATTTGATTTTAAAATATGCATATCAAATATATGATTCACTTGTATCTAAAAGAAAGCGACATATGAATGAAATTTCATAAATTTCAACAATAGTTCATCCATTACAAGCAACTACCTCATTAGTCCTCCAAAAACCCATAAATCAAGTGTATAAGCTACTAGATCAAGAATAAATATAATGTCATTAAAGGCCAAAGACACAAACAAAGGTGAGACAAAGAACATCTTGTCTACATGTAATAATACTTGAAATGAGTGCATCAACGACAAAAACAAGAGAATACCCACCAACATGGACCAAAAGCATCTCTTGTCTACGTAAAAATACACTCAAGACCAAGTATGTTCAGCTACTAGATCAAGAGTATCAAGCCAACCATGGGCTAAAACACAATACGTCTCTTGTCTACATAAGATGGCACTTGAAATGAGTGAAAGAAGCCAACCATGGGCATACATCTCAGCGACTAGAACAAGGACACAAATGCCAACATAGGCTAAAATCACACACCATGGTGTGAATCAACGTGCCTTGTCTACATATAATAACACTCAAGACAAGTGTGTTCAGCTACTAGACCAAGAGAACAAAAAAAACCAACAAAAGGCTACCAACACACGAAGGTGTAATAAAATTCTTGTCTATATATGATGACACTTAGATAAGGGGCATAAAAGGAGAAGACTTTTGATGCAATAAAACTTGTAATGAAAAACATATAAATAAAACCTTGAAATAATATTCTTCAAAAAGAATACCCATAACAATATCATTTTGGAATAAATACACACACCAAGAACACTTGTGCACAAAAGCACAAAACATAAATGTGCAAATGCACTCACAAGATTCATAAACAATAAAAGGTTGGGCAATAATCCCCAAAACCTTGATTTTAATATACCTTAAAACATTTAAGGTTTCAAACATCATATATCTATCACATTTATATATAAATAAGAGCATCCATAAAATCAATGGACAAAAACAAACGAGTAACACACTCATAATTAGAGATCATATACCAAATCATTCTAGAGTCCCAAGGTGCCCATAACTCACCTCAATCACCATCTATAATATGGCAAGTGGACAATCTAAAATGACATAACACAAGGTGCCCATAACTCACCTCAACAATCATCTCTAATATAATAATAAGGCCATAAAAAAGGATTGATGCATCATATAACATGTGATGGATAGAAGATAAAATGCCATAAAAGGCAATGAACTCTTAGGGAAAACATTTTCCAAATATGTGATTTTACAAAGAGGGCCGATTCAAAGGTCCAACATAATTAATCACAACAATATGCTTTATAACAACAATTTTGCATAAACACGAATTATGCTTAATCTTCAAAAGAAGTCATTTATACAAAAAAGACTTATTATGCAACTAACACAATTATGAAATATTAAGCAACATCATGCGTAAGATCCGATATGGAATAATCAAAAAGTCAAAAACAAGCATCAACTATGATAGATATAAAGTGCAATTAAATGCACACCAAATGATAATAGATGCACTTTTATGCAATGCAAGATTTTTAAATGACAATAATCTTGAATGAGCAAATAACAAACTTAGGCCAATATAGGCATTCATAAAGATGGTGAAGTTTGAAAATCTTATGAAATCCACTATTGTAACTTAAAAAATGATGCTCACAACCAATCTCAAAAGATCCACAAAGGGTTACAAGTATTAATGAATCTTCGAAGGATATTATGCAAGGGAAAAGATACTCACAAACAATCTTCTCACAACAACTATGAAATCTTCATAAAAGAGTATATACTCACAATAAGATTATAAGGACCGAAATGCTCCTTAAAGAGAGCTTCAAAAAAACACACAAAATTCCCAAAGAAGTGGGAAACTCCACTAAAGTGAGAGAAATCCCAACAAAGAAGAATAATATATTTGTTAAAAAACCTTATGATAAAGTAAGATTGTACTATGGCATAAATCTATAAAATTAAACATTTATTGAGGAAAAATTCAAAAGCTCTTAAGTTTTATCAAAAAACATGACTTAATAGATTATTACCAACTTCTAATGTAATAAGTACGCAACAAACATTAGTGAAGACCATAAATTTTATAATGAGACAAGCTCTTTAAATCAAATTGAAAAATCTTTTAAGAGTATAAAGATGCAAAGAAAATCACCATATTCCATAAGACTATTTTAAAACTTAATTCAACCGAAAAAAAAAACTTTCTTAATTAAATGTTGCTCATATAAAAAGGACACATTAGGTAAGTGAATCAAAACTTATTGAGGAATTTTTCATATATGCCAAGAATTTTTCGAAAAACTACATCTCACAAACATTTTAATCTTAACATACCTTTCTTTAATGACTTACCATATATAAAAGGTATTCTTATAAACAAAGTTAGGTTTAAAATATAAATTCAAGGCTTCCATGGTCATAAATTTTTACCGACCCATTAAGTTTTGAGCAATCATATATCTAATTTTTCGCCAAACAAGTTATCATTTTAAAAATTTTCAAAGAAAAACATACGAAAAAGTATGTATACGAAAAAGATTCAATAGAGTATCAAGTAACTCAAATTTTTATAAAAAGACATAATGACAAAGAGTACACATAAAAAAAAGAACATATTAAATTCTTCATACAATACTTAAAGAGATAGAATGCATACCGAATAACTTTAAGGAAGAAAAGAGAGAGAAATGAATACTTCACCATTTTTCTTTAAGAACTTCTTGAATACCACGCTTCCCGATGCACCAAAGAGCAACTCGATCTCAACCTTGCTCTGATACCATGTTAGAAAGTGGCTTTGAATACTTTAGGTTCGATAATGAACCCATACACATGCACATTAAGTGCGAATATACCCACTCAAGGGAACAACACAAGCACATCATGTGCTAATACATAAACCCATAAAAGGGGTAAATATGACTTAAAGTCATAAGTTGAATATTATTGAAGAAATAAGAAGAAGAGGGTAAAAACCCTATACAATGGAGCATAAGCTCCTCCAAGAAGTGTCGAATACAAAGGGGGAGACCCCTATTTATAACACAAGAGAGGAGCCACATAGGGGGCTCCCAAAGGAGTCGTTGGGAGCCCCCAACGGTCACATTTGTGACCGTTGGGGGCTCCCCAACGACTCTTTGGGGAGCCTCCCTAGGTGGCGCAAACCACAAAAAAATAATAAAAAAAGAAACTAAAAAATAAAAGAAAAATTACATGCATATTACAATTGGAATATGCGTAAAATGACAAATTACAAGAATACTCTTGAGGGTATTTTAGGAAGAGAAAATATATATATTTATATATATATATATAAATAGAGATACGTATATATATATATATATGTATACGTATCTTTATATATATATAAATATATACTTGTACATATAAGGATTATATTTCAACATACATATATGTGTACGAGTACACATATTTTAACACGAGAGACAGACAACGTCAAAGAATGTGCACAACACAAGTATCACAAATCACAATTATCTCTGATAAATTGTCATCTCATTATATATTATCTACATTATAAGAGGCAAATTCAGTCACGCATATCTTCTGACATTTTGTTTTTTGTTTTAATTTTTCGATAAATATCTCTATACTACATCAATGATATATTCATCATTTTTTGCTTCCAGCACTGCCTTCTAATATTTTGTATATGTCTATGTGTAGATGTTTCATTCTTCATCATCTTCCTTCTTCTTTTTCCTTTTAATGTTTACTATTTCTGCAACTTTTTTCTTGTAGTATGTTTACTAGTTCTCCTATATCTTCTATCTTCTTTGTTTTTTTTTAATATCTATTGCTTTATCTTTTCAAAAGGCATGACAATTTTTTTCAGAATGATTTAGAAACAAGAATTTGACCGAAGAAAAATTTATGTTATGTGATTTATGAACTTGTCACCCACTAGCATAAAAACCTACAGAGTCATTTTTCTTATGCACGTTTTAGAACCAGACACAATAACACCTAAATAACTCAAACTAGCAATCTTGTCATGTGCAAATTTAGCTACCTATAAGAACCATGTGCTAATGGGATAACTAAAATAATGGTTATTTCCTTCTCTTTCTACATTTATTAACTATCTATAAGAATCATGTGTCAATGTGAACTACCCTTGTTTGATTATCAGGTTTTTATTATTACCACCAAATATACCACCACCATTTGGTAAACAAAGTGCCTAATTTGTGGATGAACTTGTTTGGATGAAACCAAGGTTGTCCGTTGAGGAAGCAGGAGCGAGAAGCGATTCGGGAAGCAAAAACAAGAAGCGAGGCTCTTCTAAAATTTTAGGAAGCAGGAAGCGTTGAACGAATTAGAAGCGAAATGGGAATCATCTCGAAAGCGAGAAGAGAAGCAAACTGGAAGTGACATAGGAATCAAGCCGGAAACGAAAAGAGAAGCGGCCTAGGATTGGTAAGGGAAAGTGAAGTGAATAAGATTCGGACAAGACGCAAAAATGATAATTGCTATGAGCATTCAAATTCTCAAATAATAGGAGAACATCAAATCAGCTTAGAGAACATCATTATACGCACTGTACACACTCCCAAATTTGCTGAATTTTATCTCAAAATGCAGAAAATAACCAAAGTAAAAGAAAAGGATCCATACAACTAAGTATTTCTTACGATCTAATATGAAGACCTAATCAGAGCACTAGCAGAACTACCGCATCAGTACCTAGCATGAAGTAGACCAACATTTTAGCCAAAAAAACAGAAAAACAGAAAAATGTCATCCAATGGAAATGGAGATTCAACATTCATTTCTGTTTCGACACCATACCCTGCATTTCTTATTGAAACCTCTCCAAGGAAAACTTAACGAGAAATGTAAACGAAACGTTTCAAGTGGTCACCCTTGTTTCAGTATTTGAAAAAAAAAGACGGAAAAGAAAAAATAAATAATGGAGAAGGTATATGCAATATGTAAAGGAAGAATTTTAGCACTCTGAAAATTAGAGACAGAGTAACAGACAGAGAGAGTCAGAGAGACAGAGACAGTGCGAGAGATAGAGAGAGAGTGGGAGCGAGAGAGACAGACAGAGAGAGTCAGAGCGGGAGAGAGTGAGACAGAGAGAGCGAGAGACGGAGAGCGGGGGAGAAAGCGAGGGAGAAGGTACCTGAAGACAGTATATGCAATATGTAAAGGAAGAATTTTAGCACTCTGAAAATTAGAGACAGAGAGAGAGGGACGGAGAGAGGGGGAGAAAGCGAGGGAGAAGGTACCTGAAGACAGTATATGCAATATGTAAAGGAAGAATTTTAGCAGTCTGAAAATTAGAGACAGAGAGAGAGAGAGAGGGACGGAGAGAGAGAGAGAAGGTACCTGAAGACAGTATATGCAATATGTAAAGGAAGAATTTTAGCATTCTAAAAATTAGAGATAGAGTGACAGACAGAGAGAGACAGAGAGAGTCGGAGTAAGAGAGAGAAAGTGAGACACAGACAGAGAGAGTGGGAGCGAGAGAGACAGACAGAGAGAGTCAGAGCGGGAGAAAGTGAGACAGAGAGAGCGAGAAACTGAAAGAGGGGGAGAGAGAGGGAGATAAAGAGAGACACAGAGATAAGGTACCTGAAAACACCCATGAAGGTCGCCGGAGCTTGCTGAAGGTCGCCGGAGAGAGAGGAGCGAGCAAGAGAGTAGGTTTGGGAATCGAAAACCCCAAACCCTTTCTACTTTATTCTTTTAAAAAATAAAGTTTCTTTTTACTTGTTCAGGTAAATATAATTTTATTAAAGGCTAAAACTGTCTAAGCTCATAAAAAAAACTCAGCTTCTCCGTTAACCGGGAAGTGTGCATCCCATTTATAAAGTAGGGTTGTCAACGGGTCGGGTTTGGTTGGGACTCAGGTATAATCAAATTTGAATTAGATTTTCAAGTATGGTATCTGGTCTGAACCTGGGTCTAATCAGGTCTACTATAAGAAAAATCCTACTTGAATCCGATAAAAATTACATAAACCAGACCATTATGAGTAAAACCATATTTTTTATTATGGTTATGCAATATGTTGGGTCGGGTATGGATAAACCAAACCCGTTGACACTCTTAATAATTTAATGCACTTTTCAAAACGTGTTTTTCCAAAAAGGGCACTTTTCCAATCACATGGCGTTTCCGGTAACGCTGGATGAAACTTTATGAATTTGGATATACGAAGAAACCACTCAGATTAGAAGAGGAAATATGCAAACCGTAGCACATCTCAAATCTCTCCCATTCACTTTTTTTTTTTTTTTGAGGGAAAGAAGAAAATTTATATTAGATCAGAAAACAAAGACGATGAGAATCGTCATACAGAAATGGAAACAAGTTAAGACGCAGATGAGAGTTTAGAGGCACTCCATCAAATAAATAGTCCCAGAAGTTGCGACCCAATCTACGAGTGGTCCTGCTTCGGCCAAGCTGCATAGACCGAATGAAATAAATCTGATTGAATGGTCAAGATTACGCGATCCACATCTTGCTTTTCCCCCCAAGAATATAGCCTGCCATTCCTTTCGTTCCAAGTCTGCCACCAAGCAAAAGAAATACAACATTTTCATACCCAGCCCCAATTTTTTTAGAGAATTTGACAAAATGGGTGCCCAAAACCAGGTCACTCATAGTTGAGTTTGGATGAACCATGACGAGTAAGTAAATCCCTCCATGCAGTCTTACAAATCAATTGAAAGAAGGGGTAGGACCAAAATAAATGTATGGCTGTCTCCGAATAATGCTCACACAATGCATCCCCCATTTTTTTATATGATCTAGAGTATTGACATGACCAGCTAACAAGGTCCAAGTCAAAAATTATGCGTGGGGTGAAGGACCCACTCCCCAAATCGATCCTCTCGCAACCAATCCAGGCTAGGATCCAAACATGTTGCATAACAAGAAGCGATGGAGAACTCTCCATTTGAGTTGTGACACCATTTGATTCTCAATCCATTAACGGATGAAATTATGAAAGATGAGAAAATTTGAAAAATATTTGAATATCACCTCGAATTTTATTTTTTCTCTCCCTACTCTCTTTTGCTTCTCTGTGGGTGTTTCCCAGAAAGGGGAGTTCTGCAGCAGTCGTTCAAAGAGGTTGTCTTCTAAGGGTGATCTACCATCGGAGTGCACCGATCCAGATCGTTGAGGCTATTATATCCTGAGAGAATGACGTCGGACTCTTTTTGCACCGTATGTGGAGGCGAATCTTCTCTAAAGGGAGTATTTTTATACGCCTTAGCCTATTACAGAATATTAACATGATTCTATTTTTGTTCTATGCATATGATTGATCTGTTGTCCTCATCTAGATTTTGGTTTAAAACTAAACATGACATGCTTGAACCATGTTACGATTTGAATCAATTATTATATATGCATATCATGTTGTATTGTAATCTGATTTGCATTATGATATTGTTATTGGTTCTAACAGTCTTAGGGAAGATTCTAAGCATGTCGATTTTATCTAGTTTTATACCAAAAGTAGACATGTCTGGTATGCCTGAAAAATTTGTCAATCAAAATTCTAAGCGCTGACAACAACACATGAAAATCTGGTTCAAGATTATAGGCTTGTTATCTGTTCTAGGGTTCGAATGCCCTTCGGTTTCTGAGATTGATCATGATTCTGGTGTTGTTACTACAGCTGTAGAGTGGAAAGAAAAGGATGGTATATGTCGTGGTTGCATTATGTTGGCTCTGTTCAACACTTTATTTGACGTATAGAGTTTCTCATATACCACTACTAAAGTCCTATGGGATCAACTTGACAAAAAGTATAATATTGAAGACCAAGGCCTTGAGAAGTACTTGATTGTCAAGTTTCTGAAATAGCAGATGGTTGAAGGCAAGTCGATCACTGAACAGACACATGAGTTTCTGTTATTGGTTCATAGTTTGGTTGAGACTAATATGAAACTTCCTAAGAAGTTTCGAGTCATGACCATCGTGAAAAAATTTGGGTAGACTTTAGCATGTCTCTCAAGCACCGTAGAGGAAAGATCTCTCTAGATGATCTTATAGTAGCCATATCCATTAAGGAAGAGCATAGAAGTCAGAAATAAGTTGTGATGCCAATTGAACAGCCTAAAGTGAATATGATGACCGGATCATTTAAAGGCAAGGGTCAAAAAGTTAAACCTGCAATGAAAAATCAATTCAAACCTAAGGAAAAAATCTAGAAAAATACAAAGAACAAACCTTGTTGGAACTGTGGACAGGTTAGGCATTAAGCCATGGAATGTCCTTCCAAGAAGGCCAAGGCTCATGGGAGCACAGATGGTCTCCTCAAGGCAATATGGTGACTGAGGTCGTTGGGACCAGTGATGGGTATGTTTCTGTTAACCCTCAAATCTATCATGTTTATGAGCCAATTGAGTGACTGATTGACATTAAGGCTAATGTGCATGTTTGTGCTGATAAGTTTGTCTTTGTCTCTTACCAGGCTGCTGCAGGCAGATTCGTGACTATGGGCAATTCTATGACTGCAAAGGTATTGTGAATTGGACGCGTGGACCTAAAGTTTTTATTCAGGACGAGTTCTATCTCTACACAAAGTGCATCATGTGTCTGTAGTTAGAAGGAATATTTTAAGTGGTTCATATCTAGTTAGAGAGGGTTATGAGTTTTAACTTTAAATGTAATAAAGTTGTTATTTTACATTCTAGAACATTTATTGGCAAGGGGTATTTAGATGATTGTTTGTTTAAACTTCATATTGAACATGTTTGCAGTAATAAATTAGAGAATGATATTTCTTTTTAATTCATTATTTAATGTTGCTTACAATATAGAATCATCTGATTTGTAGCATAATAGATTGGGTCATGTGAATTTCAATTCTGTAAAATGCATGATGAACTTGAAGATAATTTCTGAACATTACATAGATTAAACTAAAAAATATGAAATTTGTGTGCAAGCAAAACAATGTAGGAAACCACTCCATACGATTGTTAGAGATTCTGAAATATTGAATTTGGTGCATACAGATATCTGTGAGTTTAATAAAGTGTTAACTAGAAATCATAAAAAGTACTTTATCACTTTTATAGATGATGACACTAAATACTATTATGTGTATCTGCTAAAATCAAAAGATGAAGCTTTTGATAAGTTTCTTATTTTTAAGAATGAAGCAGAAACACAAACTGGTAGAAAACTTAAAAGATTATTGTCTGATAGAGGAGGAGAATATACGTCAAACAAACTTGATGAATATTGCAAATCCGTTGGCATAATTCATGAGTTTACTGTTTCATATTCTCCTCAATCTAATGGGATTGTAGAAAGAAAGAATAGAACCCCAACTGACATGATAAATGCTTTACTTCGGAGTTCTGGATTACCTACCTATATATGAAGAGATGCTATGAATACTGCTTGTCATATTCTGAATAAAATTCTCCAGAAGCATAAGGATAGTAACCCATTTGAACTTTGGAGAAATAGAAAATCTAGCTTAAAATACCTCAAAGTGTGGGGGTGCCTTGTAAAGGTACTTGTCCCAGAGTACGACAGGAAGAAGTTGGGTCCTAAAATTGTAGATGTTGTCTTTTTGGGTTATGTAGAGAATAGTTATGCCTATAAGTTCTTAGTAATAAAGTCTGAGATATCTAGCATAGATGTAAACTCTATTGTTGAGCTTCGAGAAGCTACATTCTTTGAGGATGTATTTTCCATAAAAGTTGGAGTACCTCAGAATCTTACTTCTTTAGATGTACCTTTAACTTTTAGTTTCATTCACGAACATGTGGAAAAGATGACAGATGTGAGGATTAAGCCATCTTGTTCTCACTCTGGACCAAATGAATCTGAGGAAGTGGTTGAACCAAAAAGGAGCAAGAGACCACATATTACCAAGGATTTGAAAAGTGATTATATCACTTACCTTATCGAGGATGATCCTCCCACTTTTTGAGATGCAATGGCTTCACTTGAAGCAAGGCATTGGAAAGAAGTCATAAAGTATAAAATAGACTCTATTGTCTCTAATGTCACTTGGGAACTGGTTGACCTCCCTCGTGGTAGCTCTACTATTGGGTGCAAATGGATCTTTAAGAAGTTAAAACCAGATTTATCCATTAATAAGTACAAAGCTATACTGGTTGCCAAGGGGTTCAAACAAAAGGAAGGAATAAATTATTTTGATATATATTCTTCGGTTACACGGATGACTACAATTAGGGTGCTTATTGCACTGACTTCTATTTAGGATCTATCGGTCCATCAAATGGACATGAAGACCGCCTTTTTATATGGTGATCTTGAAGAAGAGATCTATATGGATCAACTTGAGGGTTTTGTGGCTCCTGGTAATAAAAATAAAGTTTGCAGACTTGTTAAGTCATTATATGGATTAAAATAAGCCCCTAAACAATGGCATAAAAAATTTGATAAAGTTATTTTATTATTTGGCTTTGTTGTCAATGAATCTGATAAATGTGTTTATTGCAAAGTTAAAAGTAATGCATTATCATTTTATGCCTGTATGTAGATGACATTCTATTGTTTGATTCTAATATGAGAATTGTAAATAAGACGAAGTCGTTTCTTAGTAGTAAATTTGATATGAAGGATATGGGTATTGCAAATAGGATCTTAGGCTTAAAGCTGACTCGTTCAGCTGATGGAATAGTTATTTCTCAATCTCACTTTGTTGAGAAAGTACTTGAGAAATTTGGCTATAACAAAGAAAGATATGTAGCAACTCTATATGACCCTTCTACTCCTCTTTATAAGAATACGATTGGTGTTCCTGTGTCTCAATTAAGGTATTCCTAGATTATTGGAAGTTTGATATATCATGTAAATTGCACTAGACCAGATATTTTATTCTCTGTAATAAAATTAAGTAGATACACAAGTTGTCCAACTCACACTTATTGAAAGACATTAGACAGGATACTTAAGTACCTGAAATGAATTATTTTCTTGAGTTTACATTACAAGAGATTCTTTGTCGTACTTAAGGGATATAGTGATGCGAGCTGAATAGCTATGAACTCTGAGAGTTATGGGGTAACATGGTATGTATTTATCTTGGGTAGCGGCGCAGTTGCCTAGAGGTCAGTAGAGCAGACCATCTTATCAAGGTCTACTTTTGAAGCTGAGCTCTGTGCTTTAGATATCACGAGAATGAAAGTTGAATGGTTAAAGGGACTTCTAGAGGAACTTCCGTTAATGAACAAGTCAATTCCTGCAATATCTATGCATTGTGATAATATGACCACAATTATAAAGATTAAAAGCACAAAATATAATAAAAATCATAGAAGACACATCCAAGTCAGAATAAAATATGTAAGAGAACTGGTGTCTTAGTTAGTGGTTATTGTGGACTATGTTGGATCCAAAGAGAACACAACTGATCCATTAATGAAAGGATTAGATAAGTCATTAGTCTTGAAATCCAGAGAGGAGATGAGACTGAAACCCATCAGTAGTTCATCTATAGTGGCAACCCAACTTATCTGAGTGGAGATCCCACAAAGTAGGTTCAATGTGGTAATAACAAGTTGTAGGGTGAACTGGATAACACCTTCTTAATGTGATACTATGTATCTATGTCTTTTCCCTTAATTACTCTGGAAAGGTGTTGTAGTTGTAAGTAAAGGAAGAGTGAAAACTCTGAATGGGTTCAAAGCCTTCTAGGCGAGATGTTAGCAGTGCATGTCTGGAGAAGCCCACCTATGTGAGTGCGACTGTGTGAGTGCAGTTTAAGAAATTGGGTTATTCCTGAAGTCACTCATGAAACAGGATTCGGGCGCCTGGCCATTAACACGCCGCCCCTAAAGATTACAACTATAACCTTTATCATGTTGTTGCTAATGGATACTCCTACACCAAAGGTTCAAGTTCAAAATTTTAGTTCACTTCGTTCTTGTGAGGGTAAAGTTAGCCAACTAAGGTAGTGGTTTAGACCGGAAGGTACCATTACTGAAAGCATGATATGTCCTATTGTAGATTACTCCATCTTGCATTTTTGTTTCCTCCTGTTTTCATTCTTTGAATATGTGGGGGAATATTGGATGTAAGAAGAGATGATGAATTAATTCAAAGGAGAAAACAATTTGGGAACCACACCTTTATGGAGTTCTTTTTGGACATTGATGATGTGGAATAGTCCCATATTAAAGAATCTCAAAAAGGTTGTGGGGTTTATAACCTACATGGAGATTCTATCACTTGTTTCAAAGAAAAATGGGATGGGATAGTTACCACACACACACGCGTGCGCGCCCACCCGTCGTGTCGTGCTGAGCTTAGTCAGGCCAGGTTCGGGTTTGGGTAATTGGTCCTTTAGGGCCATATTCATTATCTAAGTCCAATGTTCTTTTTGTCCCGCATTAATTGTTTTATTTGGATTAAATAAAGGAAACTGAGAAATGGATAATGGATCATTCTATTGATGGGTCACATCACTTTGTAACACCGGTAACAAATCTCTTCCACGTTTTAGTACCCATTCAGGGATTATAAAATGTGGTTATAGGGTTGCGGTTACACAGACAGACACTAGTGACTCTCGAATTTTATTTTCTCTCTCCCTGTTCTCTCTTATTTCCCTGTGGGTGTTTTTCAGAAAAGGGAGTTTTGTAGCAGTCGTTCACAGAGGTTGTCTTCAAAGGGTGATCTACCATTGGAGTGCACTGATCTAGATCTTCGAGGCTATTGTATCATTGGGGAAGGATGTCAGACCTTTTTTGTACCGTATGTAGGGGCGAATCTTCTCTAAAGGGAGTATTTTTATATGCCTTAGCCTATTACAGAATATTAACATGATTCTATTATTGTTCTTATTCTGTTCTATGCATATGTTTGATCTGTTGTCCTCATCTGAATTTTGGTTTAAAACTGAACATGACATGCTTGAACCCTGTTATGATTTGAATCAATTATTTTAGATGCATGTCATGTTGTATTGTTATCTAATTTGCATTATGATACTATTTTTATTCTAACATGAAAATCTCTGATCCCACAATGCATGCATGGGAAGCCATTGCGCCAATGGTTCTGAGATAAAATCGTAAGCATCGGATATTGACAAATCTGAGCTCTTTGTCGATTTCCATCGTAATTGATGTTGTCTGTCATTTAGCAAACTAAAGATAGCATGTTCATTTGCTAAATCCATTCCTGAGTGATTATATGAGAGGGGGTTGAGCGTAGGACAATATCCCAACCTCCAGAGACAAATAACCAACATGTCGCAACCAAACTGCACTTATTTCTTATTGCACAATACAGGGAGAGAAAAGTATTCACATGTGGAGCGTTCAGAAGCCACAAATCTTTTCAAAATCGAGTATCCAACTCACTGCCGACCTTAACCATTGAACCCTTTGCGACCTGGTCCACAACCCTGCTCCATGCCTTCCAAATACTTGAGCCTAATTTTCACTTGTGGTTGGGAGTTCACCTCCATGGAAAATGTGAGTTATATTTGGTTCTCATAATGATGGATCAGTCACAAATATGAGCTATATTTGATTCTCATAATGATGACCTAGTCCTTGTCCTCTTTGCTTAACAACCATATCAACTTGATGTGAAATGCCATATTCAACTTCCTGTTGTCTCTAAGCCCAAGCCACTATATATGATCGAAAGATTGATTTTTCAAGATACCAGACATGGGGCATTCCCCACATTAGACCCATTCCAAATAAATTTCTTGAACATTTATGCGATCCTTTTTATTCACATTGTTGGGCATGTTCGGAATCTACATAAGATGAGTGGGAATGACCACAAGCAGGTGACACACCAAAATGAGTCTATCTGATGCCACTAGCCTTCGATCTGATCAACTCTCAACCTTCTAACCAGATTTTCAACTATCGCCTAATGAGCTACTCTAGTGACACTGCTATGGAGACATCTTATTGCATTAGAAAAGACAGATAAAAATGCTTAAAAGATGAACCAAGCAAAAACACAGGCTCTACCTACTTTTTTCAAGCCACTACTCACTTCCAAAATGGTTGTGCTTCACACCCTAAACACTCATTTCTCACTTTACATTTCGTGTATCACTTTTACCCACTTCTTACTTGGTAACTATGTTTCAGGCCTACTTAAATAACTACTACCCAAATGAACAGTCTTCCTACACAACAAGTCTAGATATTCTTGGAAAAAATTAGTAGAACAATTTTGATTGCTTTATACCTATAGTTATTTTGAGATATGTTGGCGAAAATCAACATGGAGAACAAAAACATACCAGAAGTTTCTATAGTCGATCCAGACGAAGCGTGTGTAGACGCAGACACTTCCTTAACCTACCGATGCCCACATTGAGCTTAAGTCGTCAGGTCGAAAGGTGACCATATCCCTTGAACCCAAATGAGAGAGAGAGCTTGTTGGTTGCACTCATCAAGCAACCACGTCTCTCTTTATATAGAGAGAAAGAGTGGGGGTTTGTGATCATCGCAAAATTTTTCCTCTCTCGTGGTTTATCTCTCTTCCTTCTCTTTTCCTTTTCTAACCTCTATTTTCCTCCTTTTTGAAGGGAGAAAAATAAAGGAGAGACAAGAAAGAGAGAAGAGAAAAGAAAGAAAGAAAGATAGAGAAGAGGAACTATTTTGCGCGGTCTCACTTGACCTTTATTTGAAAAATATTTAGAAATTTAACTCGCCTCCGTTTTGAAAATGTTGCGGGAAAATGGAGAGACGGGATTCGCTCGTCGGTACGAGGTTCGACCGTTCCTGGCGCCTTTACCAGGGGTAATCGAACCAAGGATCGAATCTATGCATTTTGCTTTGCTAAAATACAATATAAGAATCTATCCTAAGTCTAAATGCACAAAGAATCATACTTGTGCAATGCAGGAATGTATGCTCTTTTGGAAAAATGTTTTGAAAATTTCCAAGTATTTCGAGATGAACTTGATAAGGGAATGAAGAAGATGATTGAATTTGACTTAGAACTTGAGATAGATCAGAGAAATTCCAAAGTCTTTGGAGTAATTTAGAGTTGAAAAAATAAATTTTGATTTTGAGAAAGAATGATTTGAAGCTTTGAAATGAAAGGAAATGAAGTTTTAAAGTCAGAAATGGATTTTGAATTTTGAATTTGAATTTAAGAAAGGAAATGAATATTTGAGATGGAATTGAATTTAGATTTTTGAAGTTTGAAATTTAGAATGGATCTGAGAAATGGTATTTAAAAATAGAGATGAATTTAAGAAATTCAGAGGTGATCTGTAGGTGGAATTTGGATTTAAAAATTAGGAATGGAATTGAATTCTGGATCCTGAAATAGAATGGATCTGAAGTCTGAGATCCAAATATAGAGTTGGACTCTGGATCCTAAGATGGATTTGGATCTGAAGTCTGAGATCCAATGTGAAATTGGATTCTGGATCCTATAATGGATTTTGGATCTGGAATCTAAGATCCAAAGTGGAATTGGATTCTGGATCCTAAAATGGAACTGGATCTTAAATCTGAGATCCAATGTAGAGTTGGACTCTGGACCCTAAGATGGATTTGGATCTAAAGTCTGAGATCCAAATGTGAAATTGGATTCTGGATCCTATAAGGAAATTGGATCTGAAGTCTGAGATCCAATATGAGGGTTGAATACTGTGTTGAATATTGGATCCTAAAATGGATTTGGAGTTTATATTCAGAAGATGAGTCAAAAGACTTCCAAGTTAGATTTGAACTTGGAAAATAAATTTTGAATATACAGATGAATCCCAAAGTCAATTTGGACCTTGGATTTGAAGTTTGAATTTGAAATTTAGAAAAATGAATCAAGAATCTGAAAGTTAAATTGAACTTTGAGTTTGATTAGGGCTTTTGAAAATGAATTTGAAATTTCAAAGTCAATTTGAACTTTGAAATCTGATTTGAATTTGAATATATAAAAATGAACTTGAAATCTCAAAGTTGGATTGAACTTTGAGATTAAAAATAGAATTTCGAACAATGAAAGGATGAATTGGATTTGAGAAGGATTGAAGATAGATTGAGGAAGATATTTACATTACTTGGAGTTTTTGAAAAAGGAATTTTGAAAATATGATGTAGTTCTATCCTAAATGATGAATGAATTTAAAGAATTTGAAATTGGATTTTGAAAAGCTATTTCATTCTTTGGATGAATTAAAATAAGATTGAGGATATAATACATCCCTGACTATGGTCATTGAATGTATTATATAATAATCTATATTTAAATTCAGGTGAAGAATAAAACACATTTGGTGCTTTTATAGAATTTAAAATAAAATTAACTCTCAATATACCCTGACTATGGCCATTGGTATATATTTTGAATTAATTTTAAGTTAAATTCTGATAAAAGATGAAATATTTGAAAATATGATGATTTTTTAAAAGGATCCAGTGTGGATCCAGTGTTATTTTCTAAAAGATAAAAATCCTAAGTTTTGTTTACATCCTGACTATGGCCATTGATGTAAATCATCAACTTAGGATTAATTACCTCTTACAAAATGGTGCATGTGCCATTCGTGTTTCACCATTTGTGAGAATTTGAGAAATAAATATAAAGATGCATGAAAACAAGCCATTCATAATATTTACAATGCTCATTCATTCTATCTAAGACAGGAAATGTAAATTCTCATTTATACTCTGTCTATTTCATTATTTGAATTGAATTTAAAGTGTTAAGGCTTCTAAACCAAAACAGAAATCCTGCAAAACAAGAGTTAGCCTAAGCAAGAGACAAAATACCTTATAAGAAATATTATAGTGGAAGCTTTTAAAACAACATGATGGAAAGATGGGAAGCGATGTATATACTTGTATACCTACTTATATATATGGGTACATATATATATATATATATATATATATATATATATATGTATGTGCCTACATATGCATATATGATATATATGGTAGTTTATGAATGATGATGACACAGCGGGTACCGTGAAGATGGATGCTGCTATAGGTGGAGATGGAGTACAGCAGGATGCTGCTATGGAGGGAGTTCAGTGAAGTGCGATTTACAACATATGCTGAAGTAGCAGGAAACGATGAGAATTGGCTGGAGGTGGTGGATGATAGAGCTGGGAATGATGATAATGATAAAGAGACGTGGTGGCAGTATAAAGAATGATTGGTTGTGATTGTAGACAACTGGGATACTACATTGGTGTGGGACATATGACAAGAGTGGGGGTATAGCAGTGTGGTAAAATGAGGGTAGGGGGTGTTGCTGGAGGTGATAGAGGCTGGACCGTGCATAAGAGATGCTGCTGCAAGCGGTGTGTGACATCAGTGGGAAATTGGGTTTCTACAGGTAGGAACGGAAGCTACGCGCAGGTCAGTGGGCTGCTGAGCCTAGGCATGTGATTAGAATGCTGGAATGTGATGATGGTCACGAATTGGAGATCTGCTAAAATTTGGTGACAGCAAATGGTGCTACTGGGGAAGATGATAAGCTGTGATATCCCAACTAGGGGGTTTCCCAAAAGATTTGCGAAAATATGGAAGGCTCTATGATTTGAAACTGCTGTCAACAGTTTTCTTCAATTGTTGGGCAAGCTGTCTTCATTGCCCAGCTTTTGTGACCTGGTGTCTTCTCACGGATGGACAAGTATGAAAAGGTTAAAGTTAAGAGAGAAAAAGAAAAAAAATGCGATAAGCATCAAGAACAGACGCCTGAATTTCTCAAAAGCATGCTTCTTATAATGGAAAGCAATAAGACAGCAAAATAATGGAGGATGATGTACAGGGTATTTTGATGAAACAACAATATCATCACCAGGTCTTTCAAGACCATCTATTTGGAACTAGATCTGGCAGGGGAATGAACCAACAGATGAACAAATCTTTATTTGACCCACTCTAAATCATTTCCAGGATATAATCAATAACTAATACAAAATATCACTGAAGGCTCATTATGCACGATTGTGAATTAACTATTGATGATTAGTGCTTGTAGTGAATAGCATGTTGGAGACATGAACACGCAGGAACGACAAAAAGGACAGAACAATCTATGTAGTTGCCATGGACATTATGCTGTGTAAAGGAAAGCTGATGTTCTATGCTACTGTGGTGGATACCGTGGTAAGATGTTATGAATGGTGCTCTTTGCACGAACCTTAGAGATATAAATCCCTGGCTGTGCTGCATCACCACAGGTAAGAGAATTCAATTTGGCTACTAAATTCCGCCTATCTTCGTAGTTGACATGACAATTAGTGGGGCAACTTCTGATTCCAGATCTCTGTAATCTGAAGCTTTGTATACTGGAAATCTTGGCTGGAATGACAAGTATAACCAAGCATTTTACTGATGGAAACTGATGTAAAGGGAAGTGACCTTGGCTCGCCTGGATGGTTGATTCAACACGAGGTCATGGTGAGGCTCAGATTACGATCCCATATAACAGTTGGGGGAAGATAGAACAGCGGAAAGTTCAAGGATTATGCAGTTGAGGGGTTTTGAGCTCTGATGAGGAAAAGAACCGTGCATATATTTCAATTGAGAGCTTCATAACTATCTAACTATTTTAACAATGGCATGACATGCTCATAAAACTTCAAATGGATATCTAAATAAAAAGAAAACCTTAATATCAACATTGCAACATGAAATCAATCTGCTGTACTGACCTTTTTTTTTTGATGAGCATAATATACTAGGTTATCAAAATATATTTGGAACCAATCCCAATCAGGACGAAATTTTAAAGGGATGTGAATGACACCCAATGGATCCAAATGGAGATTTTCCAAACTTATATCCCAAACCAAGCCATGATGAGCTTTTAAGGGGTTCAAAATTTCTTATTATTCGACCCTGCTGATAATGGTCATATCCTCTTCTCCAATCTTCAGATGAGGAGGCGTCAATCAGAGCCTTCCTCTTGGAACTGCTGGCTATTCTGTAGTCAGGACCCATACGGAACAAATATTCTCTCCAGATGCACACAAAAGCCTCCCCCATTCCGATGTATATGGTCAATCACAAGAAAAAAAATATGGAGGGTAAGTTATGAATGTTCAGGGAAAACCAGAGTAATGACAAGTTTGACAACACAATAAAGATACAAACTAAATCTCTACTAAAAGAAAGAACCACAAAGCAATCACAGGTGATCACGATACCATTTAAACAAAGAAAGATAATGTGTGGGATCAATCGATCATGGCAAAAGATTGACCATATAGGCAAAAATGAATGATTCTAACAACAGAACATAGCTAAAATTGATAGACATTGAACCAGGCGAATGAAAGACAGGAGATGCCGTGGAAATGTAGATAATGCAGTTCAAATTATTAATGATCATACTATGCAATGATCTGAACCAAATAAACAGGAGGGAAAGCACTGGATAAAAGCCAGAAAAAGAGACAAAGAAAATGATAAATCGCAAAAACATTATTCCCATATTACAAGTTGCAAAGATATAATCTCAGCAGAGGAAATTGCCAATGCGAATGATATTTTTAGGATCGATATGCCTTCACCCTGATATACGATGCTGACCCACTCATCAAAATCTTCTCAACGTGAGAGATTTATTGATTCAAACAGGGACAATCCATCGGCTAATGATCCTTAAGCAGGGATCGATTATGCCGAATGAAGTGTAGTGGCATTGGTTTTAAAAGAACAGATCCTTCGAAATATAGCAATTCAATTACAAGTGATCCGAAATGAAAACAGAAACCAATAATACAGAAAAACTAAAAGAAAACATATATATATATATAAACAGCAAGGGGGATGTAACCCGTTGAAGGGTGAAGATTTTTATAGCAAGAATGTAGATCAGGGCTGCGATAGGCAGATTGATATTACATTATGTTGCTTTAATAAAATAGAAAAGGAAGATCAGAGAATATAGGATGTAAAAGAAAGGAAATATTCGCTAGAAAAGAGAAGATGGTGCTTATTTACCTGGGTTTTGCAGATTCTCTGAAGGAGGAAGGAAGGGAATGGCGCCGTGGAGAGATGGGAGACCGTGGAAGGGTAAGAGACCAACCTCCATCATTGCAGGGGATGCCTCCTTATATGGGCAACGAGAGGGGGAAGTTCGTTCAGGATGAAGGGAGATTCAGCGGGAGAGGAGGCGATGGAGGGCGCACGGGAGGATGGTCGTTTGCCATCTTCTCCAATTTGCAAAGAAGGGGCTCCTTTTCAGAAATTTCCTAAAAAAATGGTTTTTGTTTTTCAAAAAAAAGGTTTCAAGAGAGGGTTTTAACAAAAAGGTTTTAAAAGGGAGGGTAGATTGCATAGTTTTCTGAAATCTTTGGATTTTTTTATTTTCTTATTTTTTTGTTCTTTTCTTAAATATATTTTTTTTTGTACTTTTTGAAGACAAAATTCTAAAAATTAAGGGTTTTGACTATTTTTACAAAATTTCAAAAATATTTACAAAAGCAGAGCTTTTCTGAAAAGTCAGGTTTATTTTGGGGAGATTTTTTTCAGAAGAATGGGTTTTGGACCCAAGTTTTAAAAAAATGTTCGAGTTTTTTTGAAACTCGAATCGAGAAATACAACGCAATGGATCCAAACGGATACCGAAAGAACTGTCTGAGCTTTTCAAAAAGTTATTTTGGAAATTTCGAGAATTTGATTTTAAACAGTGGACAATGAAGCTCAGATTTGGATCTGGACAATGGATCCGGATCCGAAATCAATTTAAACATACAAAATGAATTTAATTTTAGTAAAACTTGAGAAATGAACTGGAATTTAGATTTAAAAATGACTCATCTGCTCAAAAAATGAATTTAGGGGCAAAAAGGGAATATTTAAAAGATTTTGAAAAATTTGGGGTGTTCATAGGGTTACATGCATGGCATTCATGCATGTGAACCCTTCACATGCCCATATTGAATGTGAACCATTCACATTCATGAAACCTATTCCCTACTTATGTTTTTCATTGAGTGTGTCCTGTGAGGTCATAAGAATACATCATATGAGTCATGAAGATAAACACTTCTATATGAGATGTTATATTTTCATGAATTATGATATTATTCATTTTCAGTGTTTTATCATATTAAGATTACCTTTATGAATATGTTAGTCTCTAACTCATTCTATTGGTCATTTAATATTGTTATTCTATTACTCTCTACCCAAATGAGAAATACTTTATATAAAATCAACTATGCACAAAACTATAGAGAATCAATTTAGTTTCATAAATGTGATCCCATATAACTATAATGTAATATCATACATCAGAATGAATCAAACAGGCACATCCCCATTATATGTTGAAAATATAATCTCGGTGTTAGCTCATTAGTAAGGGAATTCACAATCATTTCCTTCGTACCAATTATATTAACACATACTAAATGATTCTTAGTCATTTCTTTAACAATAAAGTACTTTAACTCCATGCATCGATACGAGGTTGAACTCTTATTGTTATTCCAAAAGGACACGGTAACTTCATTATCATAGAAGATCTTTAGTGGTCTCTTAATAGAGTCCATTATCCCAAGACCCATAATAAAGTTTCTTATCCAAATGGCCTAAGATGAAGTCTCGCATAAAGCAATAAATGTTGCATTTATGGCATGAGTTGCAGTTGTAGACTATTTTCGACTTCTCCATGAGACCACACCACCTGACAGTAGAAAGATATATCTATTAGTAGACTTCCTACTGTCGAGACATCTTCCTAAGTCCGCATCAGAGTATCTAATGACCTCTAGGTGATCTACATTTCTGTAAGTCAATATATAGTCATTCATTTCTTGCGAATAACATATGACCTTAATTGACTTCTAGTGTGCAATGCCTGAATTAGACTGATATCTACCAAGTATTCCTACAACAAATATGATGTCTGGTTGTATGCAGGTCTGCGCGTATTGCAAACTCTTAACAACCAAAACATACAGAATAATTGTCATCTTAGCCTTTTTATTATCATCCTGAGAACAATCTTTTAAGCTCAATTTATCCTCTTTTCACTATAGGTACCAATTTAGGAGAATAATTTTTCATCCTATATCTTTTAATAACCTTAAAGATATAGGATTTCTAAGAGAGGCCAATGACACCCTTAGTTTTATCATGACAAATCACAATTCTAAGGACATGTGCAGCCTCACTCATGTCCTTCATGTAAAAATGAAAGGAAAGAAAATCTTTTGTCTCATGTAGCACACTCAAATCATTAATTGAAAGAAGAATATTATCAACATATAAAACCAAAATTATGAACTTACTCCTACTAATTTTAAGGTGTATGCACTCATCAACAATGTTTTTAGTGAATTCAAAGTTTAAAATTACCTGATTGGACTAATGAGAGGCTTGTTTAAGTCCATAGATTGGTTTCTTCAAGTTGCAAACTAAATTATTTGAGTCATCTACACTAAAACTAGAAAGTTGTTGCATATATACCTCATCTTCCAGATCATCATTTGATATAGCTCTAAATCAAAATGAGCTATAAAGGTCGTGATTATTCTTAATGATTCCTTAGTTAAGACAAGAGAAAAAGTCTTATTATAATTAATACCCTTTATCTGTGTAAATCCCTTTGTAATGAGCCTAGCCTTGTACCTCTATACTCGCTCTTTGAAGTTTGTTTTGATCTTAAAGATACACTTACAACCAATGGGTCTTATTTCGTCAGGTTGAAGTATAAGATCTTGGTTCTTTGTCATAGAGTCAAGCTCTTCTTTCATGTCATTGCTCCAATGTGTTGATAATAGGTGGTTCAAAATAAACATATGCATTCTGTTGTTGTATATCCATATCAACAACATGTTCGACTTGGGATTGATGTTCATTGATCAAATTTATTTAGCATCATCCAAAAGGACAATGATAGAAAAAACTAGGCTTATTTTCTTTGAAGGTATGAAAACTGAATCATGTAATTCCTCAAATTCAAAACTTTAAGATGCATATATCCCAATAAAACTATTTTCAAGAAATTTTATTTTATCTGTTTCTATTATCTATAGTGTATGAGATGGATAATAAAACTAAAGCCCTTTGATCTTTTTGGAAAACAAATGAAAAATCCATTAGTCGTCCTAGGATTAAAGACTTTTATATGTGGGTTATACAACTTAGCTTCAACTGGACTGTCCCATATGCACATATATGACAAGAAATGTTTTCTACCAGTCCATAGTTCATAAGGAGTCTTTTGGATAACCTTCGTAGAAACTTTATTCAATATGTGCATTGTTGTCCTAAGAGCTTCATCCTATAAGGTCAAGAGAAGGTTTGAGTGATTCAACATCACTCAAACCATTTCATTAAGCATACGGTTTTTTCTTTCAACTACACCATTCTAGTAAGTACTATCATTCTAGTAAGCACTACAATTTCTCCTTTCAGGTACAATACCTTTTTCTTTTAGAAATCATGTGAATGACCAATTTTTTTGTCTCATCTTAGTGAAATGATCATAATATTTGTCACCTCTATCAGACCTAACCACTTTAATAACTTTATCGGTTTATTGCTCTTCTTCTTTCTTGAAGTCCTTAAAAACTTAAAAGACTTAAGATTTATCAAATGATAAATAGAGATACATATACCGTGAGTAATCGTCTATAAATGTGATAAAATATTTTGCACCTATATAATACAAAAGAAATGCCCGCAAACATCCGAATACACAATCTCTAATTTTTTATTGCCGTGTTTTATCATTTTTCTTATCTTTGTTGGATTGCTTAGTCTTTATGCAATCATCATATGGTTCAGTATATGTGAAATCAAAGAATCCAAGAATCCTTTCTTTCACAAGTCTTTAGATTCTATCTTTCGAGATGTGTCATAACCTTTTATGCCAAAGCAAATAGGATTTATTATCCTTTAGACTACATTTATTGTCAATCATTATTTTCTCAATGGAGTGAGATTCTCAGATTTGGAATTTGGTTTTCAAACGATACAAACCATCACACACATATGCAAAACCTACATAAATAAATTTTTTAACAATAATAAGCTTGGAGTTTTCAAACTTAAAAGCAAAACCAAACTTATCAAGTTTTGAAATAGAAACAAGGTTTTGACTATAAGATAAAACATAAAAGGTATCAACAAAATCCAAAATAAATTCAGACTCTAACACAACTCTGCAGGTCCCAAAGTTCTTGACATATAAACACATATAGTTTTCTCATAAGATTCTTCTTTTATGCTCTGTTGGTTCTCTTTTATTCAGAAATGCTTGCAAAAAGTTGACAATGTGCACTATGACACAATAATCAACTCACCAATTATTCAATAGAACATGAATTAAATTGCACTAATTAGAAACGAATGACTCGTTACCTCTATTCTTGAGTCATTTCTTATGCTTTAGGCAATCCACCTTTTTATATCTCTTCTTCTTGTAGAAGAAACACTTTATAGAAGAACCTCTTATCTGAGATTTGGCTTTCGCCTAAGAGTTGGAACTCTCTCAAGAAGTTTTTTCTTTTTCTTCTTCTTAAAGAAACCTTTCTTTTCTCCCGGCCTATATTTTTTCTGATGAGAAACCATATGTGGACTCAGCACTCTCTCACCCTTTAATCTTTTTTTCTCTTCAACACACTTGGTCAAGAGGTCACCAAAAGACCACTCATCATTATGTGTGTTGTAAGAGATCTTGAAGAGTCCATATTCAATAGGCAACGAGGTCAAAAATCCGATGGACTAGAAAAGATATGAAATGGCGAACTGAATGTCATTCAACTAAAATGTAATATTTTTCATTTCCAAGATGTGTTGTCGGATGTGACTATCACCAAAATATTTTATAGGCACCAACTTGGATATCAGGGTAGTAGCCCTAGCCTTATTAGAATTAACAAACAGAGCTTCAATGGCTCTAAGGAATTCCTTCATTGTCCTACAATAAGGGATGGCACATCAAATGTTCTTAGCCACTCTTGATTGTAAAAGCAACAAACATCTACAATGGATCTCGATCGGGGGGCTCAAAATAACGATAGGCGTAAAGCAATCAACCTTATATCACTATTCACATCAATAAGTAGAGTGTTTAAGGTGACTAAAGGAGTTTTGATAGTAATTAAAGGTTAGTTGATGTGAAAAATGGTTTTTGATGAAGCAGTTATATCCATCAATGAAGAGGCTAGTGTAGATAAAACCACTCTTTGTCATATGCAACTAGGGCATATGAGTGAAAGAGGTATAATGAATCATCATAAAAGAAACTTTATTCATTAAATTCCCAACTATCCATTGAAGTAAGGTTAAAATTAGGAACTTATATGGGCTTAACCTTAATTATATTAATGTTTCAACCATGGTTTGAGTGTGCCTCTTGTCGATAGTAACAAATAAGCTTGCTTCTTGGAAGTCCATAGTTGTTCATGTCACACTGATTGAGTTCCATTCTTGACATCTTTTAGTTGTTTTGGATGAGAAACAATCATTATTTTGACAAGCTTGAATCTCAACATGTAACTTCTTTTGGCAGGTGCCATGTTTGTTTCACACGATTGCTTTGCTTTCTCAAGTTGATTTAACCTTTCTAAGATACTATTTGTAATAGTAAGAGAGTACCTTTTATGAGAGTGTTGAGAATGTTATGGGCCCCACACATATTTATGCTAGAGTTGCATTCGATTGTGGAATATAATTGCTTGAATGAATTTCTCTCCTTAGGACTGCACATAAGAGCTACTTTGTGCTACTCTAGCTCTATGAGCCAAAAAATTGGCTTGGTGTTTATAGAGAGTTTGCATTCGGCTTGTCCTGGCTAGGTGAAATTAGATAGTTATGTATCACTAGCTTATCTTAGAATAACGATAGGTGTAAAGCAATCGACCATTTTTCTGGCTCATAGAACTGGAGCAACACAAAGTATCTCTTATGTGCAGTCCTAAGGAGACAAATTCATTCAAGATATTATATTCCATAATCGAATACAACTCTAGCATAAATATGTGTGGGCCCATAACATTCTCAACACTCCCACAAAAGGTACTCCCTTACTATTACAAATAGTATCTTAGAAAGGTTAAATCAACTTGAGAAAGCAAAGCAATCATGTGAAACAAACATGGCACCTGCTCAAAGAAATTACATATCGAGATTCAAGCTTGTCAAAACAGCCATTGTTCCTCATCCAAAACAACTAAAAGATGTCAAGAATGGAACTCAATCAGTGTGACATGAACAACTATGGACTTCCAAGAAGCAAGCTTCTTTGTTACTATCGACAAGGGGCACACTCAAACCATGGTTGAAACATTAATATAATTAAGGTTAAGCCCATATAAGTTCCTAATTTCAACCTTACTTCAATGCATAGTTGGGAATTTAATGAACAAAGTTTCTTTTATGATGTTCCATTATACCTCTTTTACTCTAGCCTCTTCATTGATGGTCACAATTGCTTCAATAAAAACTATTTTCCATATCAACTAACCTTTCATGACCATCAAAACTTCTTTAGTTACCCTAAACACTCTAACCTTGTACCACTTACATCTAAAGCACCCAAAGAGATTAAACTTTTCTTAAGTTCAGGCATATAGCTTACACCAATTAAGGTTTTTATCACATTATCATACATCTTGATTGTCACTGTTCATATTTTTGTGATTTTACACACATCATTACCCATAAGAACATAACAACCATCATGCGCCTAAGAGCCTCACATGTCTAGGTGCACTCAGAATAGTCAAAATGGACCTAGACACCTCACACCATTGTGAAGTGCAAAGTGCACCACCAAAGCACTACCTTGCACCTAAAGTTCCCTTGCGCCCAAACACTCTTATGCACATGCATGAGTGTGTACGTGATCAACACATTTGTTCCTGCACGTTCCATAGCAACGTCTGCAAACTACTCTAATACACAAGGGTTTACCAAAGTATAAGAAGTAGAGGAAAGACTCTATTTAAACCACAAAAATTTTCTCTCCCTCTTTGATATCAGACTAAGAACTTTTTAAAGCACTTTTGGTGGAAAGCAATAGATGCACCAAAACTATATAAAGAATGTTTATTTTTTCATCATATAAAATAATATATTTTAAAGCTTTTCTTAACAATCCTCCACTAGTTTCAAAATATGTTTGACTTATAAAAAACATATGCATTAGTGAGATTGCCTTCCAGACTTGAACCCTCAATTAGTCAAACAAAACCTAAATTAACTAAGGTGCTAAGTGGACTTACCTTGAACTTAACACTATATATTGTGAACCTGAATTTTCTATCACACACATATATTCAAAAGTTTAATTTGTGTGGATTACAAGTTGGTACATTTAGAGACTTGTGCTTGTTTGGATTCATGAGTGTTCTAGAGAATTGTCAATTCTCATAAGAAACAACTCACACTTTTATACACATGTAAGTTTGTCTAGGTGTTTTGTAACATGCACAATAGCCTTAAGGCCTACAAATTCATTAAGAGCTATTATCTCAACCCTCATATTTGTTATAACTCGTTAGCACACAACAAGAATCAATTCACATATTTGTACTCAATACCTATCATTCATCAATTTATTTCTCATTTAACCTAGGCATGTGAGATCTCTAATGTTGTAGGTTGAGTATCCCTGGATGATGACTTAATTGACTTAATTCTCATTCCTCTTGATATTTTAATATATCTCTCAAAAGACCTTTCATTAATGGGTTTGCTAAATTTTGACATGACTTCACATTTTTCAAAAAATTAATATTGTCATCAATCATTTGTCTCAGCTCAAACTTCAAAATACATAGATGAGTTTGTCTAGGTGTTCTGAAACACACATGATAGTCTTAAGACCAACAAACTCATTAAGAGTTATTAGCATAACCCTCATATTTGTTACAACTCATTGACACACATCAAGAAGGGGTTCACATAGATGTGCTCATATTTGTCATTCATCAATTCATTTTCCACTGAACCTAGGCATATGGGATCTCCAACGCTCTAGGTTGGGTATCCTTGGATGATAATTTAATAAACTTAATTCTCATTCTTCTCGATGTTTTAATGATGACATCTTTCGAAAGGCCTTTCAATAATGAGTCTACCAAATTTTGACGTGACTTCACATATTTTAAAAATATAATATTATCATCAATTATTTATGTAATATCTTGTATTTTTCCAAGGTTTTTAAATTCAAAATTATGAAATTTTGGCTAAGTACTTTGTTGAATATGATAAAAATCATGAAAAATATCCTCTAAAATAGGTGAAGTCAGCTAAGTTTGGGCGTGGCCTAGGGCCCACTGACAAGACCTAGTTGAGATGAATAATAAGTATATAACTTTTCATTTTTAACCTTTAAATTCAAGAAAAAATTGAGTGAAATTTAGGTTAAATTCATGCAAAATTTGGAAACAAAAATCAAGTAAATATACCGTTAGATGTGTCTCATAATTCTGAGAACATTGGTATTTCATTTTTTTGAAATCGGGTTACAATTGACCCAAAAATCGCATTTTTAAAAAATGACCCGCTTCTATTTTTACCATTTTCTGGATTAGAATGGATCTTAACCAATCTGTTTGATCCAAGCTAATGTGGATCTAGACCCAGTCCAGAACCCATATTGACTAGGATCTGGTCCAGGTTGGGATCCATATAGATTTTAGATATGAATTTAGATCTTGGATCCAAATTCGAACCCAAATCTGAAATCCAAATGTAACCAATTTAAAACTTTAAAATCGATTTAAAGTTTAAATTAAAGGAGAATTCTGCTATGAGAGGACTTTCAGAGGAAAAGAGACACCCTCTGAAATATTCTAAAAATTGTAATTATTTAATAATTATATATTAAATAATTAATAAAAATATTTATTAATTAAATTTCAAAATTTTATTTATTTAGATAAGATAGAGTTCGACATTGTGCAGAACTCTACCTAGATAGGTCCTCTAGAGGAGACATCACCCTCTAGATAGACCTCTAATTAATTAATTAACAAAAAAATATAAGATAATAAGAGGATAAATAAGAGAAGTTAGAGAGAGATAGAGTTCTACATTTGGTAGAACTTTATCCTCTAAAGATAGAGACTCTAGAGGGGACATCACCCTCTAGAGAATTCTATTATAGATAAAAAATAGAAAATAAAATTCTAGAAAGATATATAAAGGGCTAAATTTCCCCCTCTCTCTAGAATTGATATTCTAGAGAGAGAAGAAGCCTAACTCATGGGAGAGAGAGATAAAAGAAATAAAAAAAAGGGGAAGAGAGAAAGAAAGAGAGGAAGGAAGAAAAAGAAGAGGAAGGAAAAAGATCTATTATTTCCATCCCATATCCATCGATTTTTCTGATCTATTTCCGTTTCTAAACTAATGTACGTGTTTCTCTCTAACTCTTACGGGAAGAAAATAGTGCAAATTGGGTTTGATGTATACATATTAGAAGAAAAAGGGAAATTTAAAATTAAATACAAATATATACATAAAAATATGTGTAATGTTGATCATATATATATATATATATATATTGGTCGAATCCTTGGTGAAAATCGATTTTCCTATGTGCGCAAATCTATAAATATATTTATATTTTTAGATTTGTCTATACTTGTGATTTCAAATTTTTACATAAAAATAAAAAATAAAATAATGGAAGCATGTAGATATGTGTTTGATATTTTGTTTATATGCTTGTAATCTATGGTTACTGAGTGTGTTTTTGCTGAATATATATATATATATATATATATATATATATTTATATAAAAGCTTTGGCCTTGCCGATTTTGGTATAGACCTATTTCTATTCTTCATGTTAAAAAAAAGACTACCGACTAGTGTAATATGTTGTTTATTTTTTGCATGTTGTTGTCCTTGCTGAAAATACCTTACCTTGTGTTATCCTTGCAAAATTTTCCCTTGAGCGGGATCCTTTCACATTTCAAACGTTTCTCTATATGAAAATTAACTCGCCTCTCTTTTTTCAAAAGATGGGAAATAGGGACTCGCTCGTCTGTACGAGGTTCAACCGTTCTTGACACCTTTACCAGAGGTAATCAAACCAAGAATCAAATCAATGCTTTTTGCTTTGCCTTAATTTGACTAAGAAATTATTTTAAAATCCTAAATGCATATTGAATCATGCTTGTGTTATAAACTTTGAAAATAATGGTTTGAAATATGATGCATGCTTTTGAATTTTATTTTATTTTAAAAATATTTAGAGAATACTTCAAAATTTTAATTCCAAATGAATTTTGAAATTGGATTTGAAAATACACTTTGAAAAGTGTTTTGAAGTGACTTTAGAAATTTATTTGAAATAAAATTTGAAATGAAAATTGAAATGGAAAATGAAAGTGGAAATTGAAATAAGAATTAACTTTGGATTTGAATTTGATATTGACATTGAAATTGGAATTTAAAAATGAATTTAGAAATTGAAATCTTAGAATTTAAAAGTAAACTTTAAAATTGGATTTCAAAATTCAAATTAGAATTTGAAATCAGACTTGGAATTTGAAATTGAAATTGAAATTGAAATTGAATTGAAATTTGAAAATGTAATTGAAATTGAACTTCAGGATTTGAAAACAAATTTAAATTTATTTTGAAAATAAGTTTTTGAAAATGAATTTCGAAAATCACTTGGAATATTTTGCAAATAAAAAATGATGAAATGAAGTAATTTTATGATGAATGCATTTAATAAAGAAATTTAAAAGATTTTATTTTAAAAGGTAAATTTTTTGTATTTTTGCATAATTTAAAATAAAATTAATCTTTAATACATTCATGACTATGGCCACAAATATATATCGAATTAATTTATTTTAATTTTGATAAAAGAAGAAAATATGATGTTTTTCAAAAAGAACCCAAAGTGTAGGTCAAATTTTATTTCATAAAAGATAAAAATCTTAAGTATTTTTTGCATTCTGACTATGACCATAAATGTGAATCGTCTACTTAGGGTTATTTACCTTTTATTAGAATGTATTACACCATAGTGCCCTTTGAAAAATAAAATAAAAATGAAATGTCATATTCAATTACGAGAATTTAAAATGCAACTACATGCTCATACATTCTAATCTAAATAGAAAGTAGAAATTCTCATTAAATGATATTAATATAATTTTCAAATTAAAAAATGAGTAATAAAATCTTCTAATCCAAAAACAAAACCAACAAAGAGTGCAAAATACAAGAATACAAAATAAAAGATGTGAGGAAAGAAAGTAAATGTAGAATTTAGATGGATATGAATCAGAATGCATTTAAATGAAAAAGATTGATGTTATGAAATTGAAAGTGTAATGATAAAAATGCATAGATGATACAAGAAAATAAAAATTGGACTAAATGCTAATTTACAAAGGAAGATCACTAAATGCAATGCATGAAATGCAAAGAAGATGCAAAACATACAGATATGCAAAACACACAAATATGCTAGCTAAAACAATGTGATGTAAAATATGGCAGCTTGTGGTAGTAGCACTAATATGATCTCTTTGATCATGCCACCGCAAGATCAAATATTTCAGGTTACTAAGATGTTAGGCGATGAGTTTGGAACAACATCAAACATCAAGACAATTTGTTTTGATCACCTCAACTCAACAGGAGCTGAAGCTTTACAATAAGGTTCCTCCAAACGGGTTGGTGTTGTACACAGAAACTATTGTAATAGTTTGGATATATTGCCTTCTGAAATATGTAATCCTATCAATCTACATAAATTGAGCATGGTAAACTATCCCGATCTAACTGAGTTACCTGACAGAATAGGTATATTAAGCAGATTAGAAGTCCTAAGGTTACACTCATGTAAAAATTTAAAAGGCCTGTCAAATTCATTGTGTACACTTAGAAGCCTGAGATCTTTGGATCTGGCTCACTGTTCAAGCATCGAGAGCTTTCCTGATGACATTAGAAGAACTATAACATTTGAAAAGAATTAATATGAGGTGGTGTTTAGGTGTGAACAAATTACCTATATCAGTGATGCAGATGATATCAAATGAAACAAGAACAATGATGATGGGCATGTGCTAACGATGAAAACAAAGTTTCAGAAACTGAAAAATATAACTAATGTAATGAAATCAATAAAGTGTTGGAAATGAAATAAAGAGAATGTAACTCAAAAATATAGAAAATATAGATTGCAACAGTAAATGCAAAATGAGCTTAAAATGCAGATTGCTATGAAATAGGAAATGAGGTGAAACAGAAAATGAAATGATGATCGGATCCGGCCGTGTAATGCAAATCGGCTATGAAATAACTTTTCGGGAGAAGGGACTGTCGTGAACAAGGATCATGTTGTGGAATTAAGCAGTGAATAACAAAAACAAAAAAAACTGCAGAAACAAATACGCACAGCAGAGTGCGTTAAAATGAAAAGGCATGAATGAAAAGAAATGTGAAACAACAAATGAGCTGCTGTGATGAACAAATGATTGAACGATGCTACAGGAAATGCAATGAATGGAAAATGTTTATGTGATGTATAGATTTAAGAGGAAAAGAAGAATAGACGGATGCAACATTATGCACACTGAATTAAAAAAATATATAGAACAGAGGTGCTGATGAAGATGATGTATTGAATAGAAATGATGTATGTGATGATCAATGATGATACTGATCTAATGTAAACTGGAGAACGAAGAAAGAGGGAAAATACCATGCCGTGAAGTGTAAATGAAGCATATGAAAAGGAAATCAACTCAAAACAAAACATAAATGGAACAAAATGTGATCTAATTCATCTTTATTTTTTTTAGTTTTTATTCATCATTTTCTTTTGGTATTCTTCACTTTTCAAATCAGTTAAAATGTTGAATAGAATGAGGCATTGAGCACTTATCACACAACTTAGATCTTCCCTAATCCGATACTTCAATGGAGACCTCTCATTGGTGGAAGAAGAAAGGGGGAGAATATGAGAATCAAGGAAGAAGAAGAAGAAAAGAGGGAAAAAGAGTGAAAGAGGAGGGAAAAGAGGATATCAGAAGGGAAGAGGGAGAAGAGAGGAGGGAAAAGAGGATATCAGAAGGGAAGAGGGAGAAGAGAGGAGGGAAAAGAGGATATTGTTTCCCTCTTTCTTGAAAAATTATCGACCTCCGCTTTTTGAAATTTTTTTGATCGAGACCCTCTCTCCTCTCCTTTACTTGAGCTTATAAAGGAGAGGGAGGTTTTCAAAAATTTAAAAAATTTCAAAAATGCACCCTACTAAATTTTGAAAATTTTAAAAGAGGGCTTTATTTGCGAGGTTTTTCAAAAACCTTCTTTTATTTGACTTAAAGTCATTTTCTTTTGAAAATTTGCTTTTCTTTTCTCTCTCTCTTTTTTTTAGAAATACAATCTAAAATGCAAATGCTTTAGGAAATGAGATCCAGATGGATTTTTAAAAGATTTTACAAAATATTGAATTTAAAATTTGAGGATTTTGCAAAAGAGAGCTTTTGAAATAAAAGAATTAATTTTAAATTTGAATTTTAAAAGCAGATCTGGATCTGAGCTTTTGAGTAAAGATCGAGTTTGGATCTCAAAATGGAAGAAAAATGAGAGGAATGGATCTAGATAGAGATTGAATCTGAATATTTAAGCCACACAGAGAATTGATTTTGAATTTTTAGATTTAGATTGAAAATAGAAGGATCGGGCTCATAAGTGGATTTGGATGTCTGATCTGGATCTGGGTTTGGGTCCAATATAGAAAATGAAATTGGATTTTGGATCTTCAACAGAAAAGTGAATCCGAGAAATGATTAGAGATTGACCTAATTTCTCTTCTGAATGACCCAGAAAGTGGCACTCAAGGTCAGAAAGGATAATTTTTTGCATTTTGGAAAATTTGGGGTGTTTACACCTTGTCAGTTTTATGTGTTCAAATTGTTTTGTTGTGTCATGTTGTTATGCTAGCCAGATTTGTATCAGTTGATTTCACATCATGAAAGTCTGGTTTGACACTTATAAGGTGGGTTGTTATCAAAATTCATTTTATGACTGAAAATCAGATTTGGTTATGCCACAACGTGAACTATTCTTGAGCAGATTCGGTTTGGTCTTATGATTGGTTGGCTCTGGACGATTGTCATCAATTGAGTTTCACTTTATGAAACTCTGTTTTGATGCCCTTTGCGACTGTAAAAAAAATGAGATACACCACTTTGCTGATTAGAGTTATCATCATGTGGTAGATGTAAATTGTTCTACTGATTTTATATATCAAAAACATGTTCTGCTGTTACGTATATCAAAAGTTTTATTTGTTGTTTTGCTTTTTAAGTTGTTTTACTGTTATGAATACCAAACTGTTTGTCTGATTTTGTTTATCAAAATTTTGTTGTCATATATACCAAATTCTGTTACTGTCATGCATAATAAAACTTGTTTGGTCGTTGTGCATACCAAATTGTATTGTTGTTATATATAACAATCTGTTTTGATGTCCAAACTGGTTATGTTATGTTATAGGTTGTCCACCATCAGAATTGTGTATGTGTTGCTATGAAGATTGTTATAACATTTGTATGTGCAAGTCTTAATGACAATTTTCAAAACTAAAAATTTTGCTCAGATGTTGGCTGTCATCGGACCTGTATATGTTTATTTTTTTGTTAGTAGCATATCTGAACATGTTAGCAAGTTGTGGACTGTTAACAACCTTGATTCTTTTTAGCCAAATGTCACTGTCATCAGTATTGACTTACCTCATAAAAATTTGTTTTATGCTGTTGTTTTGGGTTGCCTATAACACTCTTGGATGCGGCTTGTTTTCAACTTCATTTGGCGAGCTATTAGGAGAAGCAGTGTTGCTCCCTTTGTGCAGCCACATAGTGTTGTTCACATCACCTTGATGTGTACATTTGAAGCACATGTTGTGGGCAACATGTTGTTGCTTGCTTTAGTACAACAATGACATGTGGTTGATCGCATGTCATGGTACTGGATAAGACAAAATACATATACATATGTTGAATATTAATTATGCATGTTATACATTCAATTATCATGTTGCAAATGCCCATATCATACGCATTAAAAATTCTGAAATTCATTTTGATGTTTACATAAATATGATCATATGCATGTTTGGGAGCTTATGCATGAATTGGATAATGTAATATGTATTGCAAGCATCTGTTCACATGTATATGTGAATTATTGTTGTGTGTGATCAAATGTGCATTATGGACATGTTTTGAATGAGTGTGTGCATGCTCACTAAAAATTTTGCATAAGATGCATATATTACTTGAAATGATTATGTGGTCAATTGCTAACCACTGAAGGCTGTGTAGGCCAAGAGCATGTGTTGCTCCAAAATTTATTTTTATGCATTGCAAAATTTGTTTATGAAATTATTGGTTTTTTAAAATTAATTGCATTGTTAAAATATGGAGAGCCAAGGCCCGAGTTGGGTTTTGCATGTTGATTTGCAAAATGATTCTTATGTAAAGAACTTTAAAATTTATTTAAAAAGGTAAAAGAGACAAAAAATATAACTAATCTCTTCTTGGATGTCCCTTTCATAGTGTAGAAATCTTGGATGATGATTTTGAAAAAATCGTGATGATACTAAAATTTCATGTGCAATTATACCCCTGAACCCGATGTGGTGGTTCACCTCCCAACCGTGGTTTTAGAAAGATTTCAGCTACTTTGCTTACGGGTGGTGTTGTTGACTCAACTGTTGTTATTGGTATACCATGAAAGTGACATCAGTGGATGCTGATTTCCCTGATATTCTGGCATTAGATGTTAATTTTTAATGTTTCGATGGATGGTATTGATTCCTGATATCGGTTGAGGAACAAATGTGGAACCCAATAATAAAATACAAATTGTGTGTTAAGCAATAATTAAGAACCTAACTTGGACTTTGAGATTTGTTGTGCCCATTTTGAGTATCCACGGGTTTAAGGAAAAGTGAAAAATAAAATTATGTGAATTTAATAAGGACATGCATACAAAAGTAACTATGATAATAACTTAATAAGTTATTAATGCATGTGCATTGAATAATACATCTTTATTGTTCAACATTAGTTCTTGTATTCATACTTATTTCATTTAGTACAAAAATTATTATTGCATGGTACTTGTTTTAAATTCTTGAATGATAAATTGATTATAAAATTATTGTTGTTATATTCCTCTGTATTTATGCATGAATTTGATTTACACTTTTTCTTTTCTGTTTGAATTTTTAGAGAAATTCGTACAAAAAACTTTGGTTCTTACCTTGTATTTCAAAAAATATTTTTCAGGACTGGGAACTCAGTGATGGGGTGACTGCTACATGGAGCCTACGAGTTTGCGTGACATGTTATGATGATTTTGACAAAGTGACTCTATGTTACAGACTATTTATTTATTTCTATTTTTATAACATTCATTTTATTGGTTAATAAAGTTGGTTATTCCTTCGTTGATTCAATGCACCATCTCTTATGGTTTGATATTTATTAAATCTGTGAGACCCCAGATCCTTGGGTTTGGTTAAAAAAAAATACTTTTCACGAGGATAAGTTGGGGTCATTACAATTTGTTTGATAAAATTGTGTCTTAGGCTAGTGTTGACTTTTTCTTATATTTTAAATTACTTGCTTTATATATAGAAAATTAGTTATCATAAATTATTAAAATAGCATATATGAACTTTTCACCTAGTATAATATCCACTAGCATATTTTTAAGTTATATGGCTTCTTTGCAAGTAGATGCTAAAGTAATAAACTTAGATTCTATTGTAGAATGAGTTATACGAGTCTATTTCTTAAAACCCCATGCAACTTCTCCTCTACTAAAGGTGAAAACCCAACCACTAATTGATTTAGAATCTTCAAATTCAGTGTTCTAACTTGCATCAGTATACCCTTTAATAATAACACAAAACTCGATATAGTGAATCCCATAGTCTAAAATATGCTTAAGATATCTAAGAATCATGTGCACGATATTTCAATGTTGATATTCGTGATTATTAATATATCTACACACTTTGCTATTGCATAAGCTATATAAGGCCTTGTGTAGTTCATTGCATACATAAGGCTACCTACTATATTAACATATTTTAATTGCTGGACACTTACACCATCATTAAGAATCAATTTCATGTTTAGATTATATGGAATGCGTGCAAGTGAACAATCAAAATATCTATATTTTATAAAAAAAAATCAATATAATGTGATTGACATAATGTAATACCATTATTATTTTTTTTAATTTTGACTCCTAAAATAATATCTACAATACCCACGTCTTTTATACAAAATATGAAAGTATACAACTTTTTGTTTGGTTCACACACTCAATATTAGAACCCAAGATAAGCATGCCATCATCATATAAATAAATTATAATGATAGAATTATAATATATTTTATTGTAACACACTTATTAACATTATGTATTTTGAAACCATGATTTACCAAAACACTATCAAATTTCTCATGCCATTGCTTAGAGGTTTGCTTTAATCTGTATAAGATTTTTTTAAGCTTGCAAACTTTATTTTCTTGCACTAACACTATAAAGCTTTCAATCTGCTTCATGTATATCTCTTTATCTAATACTCCATTCAAGAAGACCATTTTCATGTCTATTTGATCAATTTCAAGCTTATATATAACAACTATGACAATCAAAATTATAATAGTAGTTATTTTGGTTACAGGAGCAAAACTATTAAAATAATCAACACCTTTTTGTTTAAATCTTTTTGCAACCAAATGAGATTTAAATTTCTTAATTATACCATATGCTTTTAACTTCATTTTGAAAATCTATTTGCATCCAATAACTTTGCAACTGGTAAGTAAATCCACTAATTTTCATATATTATTAGACATAATTGAATCAATTTCATCATTTATAACTTATCTCTAAAAGACAACATCATTCAAGACAACCTCTTGAAAAGACACATGATCATTCTCAATAATAAATCTATAAAACTCAGGACCAAAATTATATAGCTTTTTAATGTATTTATTGTGCCTAACTTCAATTTTAGGTTTATTATCACAATCATTAGAATATTCAATCATGTTATTAACATGATGATAATCAACTATAATACAACTACCACCAAGAAAAGAATCAAATGCATTTTTATGTTGTATAAAAGATACATCTCTAAATTCAATAATAATATCATTAGTAATATCCATAAATTTATATGCTTTACTATGTTCAACATATCTGACAAACACACATTTGAATGCTTTAGGTCAAGCTTTCTTTCTTTTATTTTCTAGAATTTTTATATATGCTAAGCAACCCTAAACATAAAAATAACTTAGATTAGGTTTCTTACTAAACCATAAGTCATAAGGTGATTTATTAGATTTAGAGTAAGGAACTTGGATTATAATATAACAACCAGAAATAGAGTCTCTCCCCATAAGTTGGGATGCATACCCATATTAAGAAGCATATCATTCATCAATTTTACAAGATTTATGTTTTTCCTTTTTGCTGCATCATTATTTTCAGGAGTTTTGAGAGTAGAGCTTTGATGAACCATGCTATTATCTTTACAAAATTTATCAAATATCCACTTAAATATTCACCTCCTATATTTGTTTTTAAATATACAATTTTGGTTTTAAACCTATTTTGCACTTCATTATGATAAAAAAAGAATTTAGAAAATACTTTAGATTTATGTTTTATCAAAAAAACAAAACAAAATTTAGAATAATCATATATTAAGGTTATAAAATACCTATTGCCACCATGTCTTAGAACATTATTCATGGTACACACATCTGAATGCATTAATTCAAGCAATTTATAATTTTTTTCTACACTAGGAAATAAAAATCTAGTTAGCTTAGTTTGAGTGCATGTCTCACACTTATGATTATATTCTATTTTAACATGGCAAGAAAATAATATAAAATTATTCACATTAAGAATGATGTAAAAATTAATGTCATAATCATGAGTGCCAAAGAAAAATTTAGTTAATCATGTAAACAAAAGAAGTAACATATTCATTTATGTTCACTTTGAACATACCACTGATGAAGAATCCTTTGCCTACAAAGATTTTTTCTTTGGTTACAGTTACAATAAAAAAACTCAATTACGATTTTGAAATCATTTCATGACAAAAAAACTGCAGAGATTAAGTTCTTATGAACTTCTAGATCGTAGTGAACATTCTCAAGTATTGGGACTTTCTCGAAGGTGAACTTAATTTCAACACTCCCTTTGGCCAACACTTTAGTTGATGAAGAGTTTCCTATAAAGAGATTACACCCTCTCTCACTACTTCTTACAACTTGAACAAGTTTCCATTGTTTGCTACATGCACAATGCTACTAGTATCCAAGTACCAGTCCCTATCAGCAACCACCATGAAGGTTTCAGAGATTACAACAAGCCTATCCTTTGACACATGTCAAAAAACATGATCCAAGGGTTTGTTTCTACTAAACCAAATATGTTGGTAAGATATGTGCAAAAATTTTCAAAAATAAAAAGCTAATGTTTTTCATCATGGGGTTGGAACCCATGACAATAGGAAACAAATACCCTACAACACATATGCTTGTGTGTGTTGCTACAAAGTTTGTTTTGGGATATGAATTATAAAGAACCATTTGGGTTCAACCTAAAACAAGTCAGCTTTTAAAACAAAAAACTGAAAACCGATCTGATTTACAACCAGATATAAATGTTAAATGGGTTCATGGAAATTAAACAGGGTCAAGCCATAATTGGTTTATTATTTGATCTGTATTGGGCCTACTTACCCAACATACCCTTACGTTGGGGAAGAGTTCAACAAGTTATTATTCGATCTGAGTCTGATAACAATTTCAGTCTAGATCAATAAAGCAAGATCCCAACATGCATTCGACTTCGATTTATTGTTTGCGGGTTGGTTTTTTAAAGCAATATCCCAATATGCATTTGGGTCTTACTAAGGTTTAATTTGATTCAGAACTGAATAGGATTTGAATAAATGTATTAAGTTAGACCTAATTTAGATCTAGATTAAAATCTAATCGTGCAGCTTTTTCACAAGGAAGAAGAATATGCATTTACTATAAATACTATAATCCATGATAATATTATGCAAAATATCATTATTGTCTATAATACTTATAGCAAATATTATATATAATTAAGTGCATAACTTCAATAATATTAAAATATGATAACTTTAAGAATATGTAATTTAAATATTATGAAACTATTATATAATTATATTTGAATAAATTGTATAACACACAAGTATATTAATCACCTATCATATCTTAATTAAGAATATAAATATGTTAACTTAACTAATTATATATGTGACAAACTATTATATATAATGAGGCTAATAATAATATGATGGATATCTTATTATTGTTATTATTTATTATGATGAGAAACCCTCACTGAAGCGAGGAAAACCTCGAGTGAGGCCCACTACCATCCTACCTTATGTGGCCTACCTCTTAAAGTTGCAGACAAACCCATTTGCTAGTAGGATTTGATCGACCCTAATCACTTGGGCTTGAATCCCATCATCTCCATAAAATAGATCTAGGACCACTCCAACAAGTTGAATGCCTTTTCCAAATTACTTTGAACATAAAGGACTTTATCTTGTTGATGTGAATTATGTTCACCATTTCATGAGCAATAGTAATGCACTCATGAATATGCTTCCTGAGTAAAAACATGAATTGTGCTGCTCCACAAAATCTTAGAGATGATCTTTAATACGCTTAAAATTAGAGAAATGGGGCAAAACTTCGAGATTTCATCCACTCAATTCTCTTTGGGCAGCAATGGATTTGCCAAACTCCCTTGGAAGGCGACCATTAGAATGAAATTCCTGTGATATCTGATGTTGGACATTTCGGATCGGGTCCAACCTTGGCTGACCCGGTTTGACACAAGGCACTAATGAAGGCATTAGTAGGGAGTTAGTGGGTAGGGGGTTATAGGGAGTTAGTGGGGAGGGGGTTACATAATTGTGAAGAGTTCATATTCAATATGGCATGTGAAGGGTTCTCATACATGAATGCCATGTATGTAACCCCCACTCTCCTCCCACTATAAAATGAGGCACTATTACTTGATGAGTGAAACCAAGGTGTCCTCTCATTTTGGTTCAGGGTCCTACTCACAATCGACTTGACGGTCTAGGCTCATTGTTGGCGTCTATAGGCCGAGGAGAACGACATGCACTTGCACCAACGCTCCTTTCATCCATGGCGTCTACCAGTATGTGTTCTTGCTTTTAACAATCTGATTTTAGTTTTTAGAACACCAATATTGGGTTATGGGCCAACATCTCGCATTCGCTGCGCGTGGGTGTACTCTGCTGGTTGCTTGTCAATTTTTTTTTTTGGTTTTCTTTTTCCCTCGTCAGACTCCCAGTCTTTGGGATATTGGACTGTGACGAGGAAGAAGAAGGCCGACGCACCATCGCCTATCGATCGATAGCTGTTGTTGCCTTCCTGCGGAGGCGGCGATGGTTGCCGCTGGTGATCATCGCTTTGCCTTTTTTTGAATGCCCTCATGGGGTCTATCGATGTTGCAGATGACCTTGGCATCAAGGGCCGACGTCGACACCGGTGGGTACCCTCGGTTGACCGTCGTTGGCAACGGCCAGGGTGGAGGCTGGTTTTTGCCTGACGCCAAGGCCCCATGTCAGGATCCCCATTTTTCTTTTTTAAAATTTTGTGACCTCCACCGCCGCAATCGTCGGCAGTCGACCCTAAGCGTCGATGGCTAGCTGTCGTCAACAACATGCCATGTCAGGATCCATTGGAACTGAATATGGATCTAGATTGAATCAGATCAGGCCCGAAATAAGGTTCATGTACTATTTAAATCTATAAAGGATTGAACCCGTTTTGTGATCGATACGAGGCATTTTATGATTGGTTCAGAGCCATTTTCGATTGATTTCTATAGGCTTTTCATCAATTTTTGAATATAGAAACCCAGTTTTCATGAATCTATAAAGGAATAGGGATTTTCTCATTCGAGACCAGTTCAGGCCCTTAGTTGACCAGTTTGAGACTGTTTTAGACCAATTTTGTGTATTTTTAGACCGGTTCCAACATAAGGACACTCGTTTGTACCCATAAGAGCATTTTTTCATGCTTTAAAGGTGTTTAATTATCATAAAACATGACTTTTGTGTGTGTCTTATATATGCATTTTATGTTATTTAAGTTATGCATGTTGTTTAAGCATGAATTATGACTAAATTTATGCATATATGATGTGTTTTTATCAAAAAATATTTATGCACATAAGTTGAAGCATGAATTTATATTTTTTGATGACATAATACATATTTATCATGAATATACATGCATTATCATCTGTGTATATGCATGCTTCATAATACAAATATGTTTATTGTAAAAGATCATGATTAATTGACTCATGTAATCACCAAAGTGATCTAAGTTGTGCTGATTAAAGATTCTTTGGACCATGTTAAGATTCAGTATTATGATTGTGTGTGACTTTATGAAATGATGATTCTACCCAAAGGTAGGTCATTGTATTCCAAATTCACACAGGGTGTAATATATATATATATAGCCCATGAAGCATGTTCGTACCCAAAAGTATAATGCTGAATTGTCTTTGATTATATGATCTGTTAGTTTTATCAATTAAAGTCAATTTCTTGTGAATTGAGGAGATGAAGCAACTATGAGTATTATCATTTTTACCAAAGTAGAATGATAATAGCCCAATTATGCTTGTCTCAAAAAAGGTAAATAATAAAGGGTCTTAGTTTTTACCTTTTCAACGTGAGTCACGTTTAAGCAATTATAAGGTATTTTTCTTTCGTTTTTTGTTGTACCGAGTTCTTTCATCATTAATGGTTCTAGTAACATTCCCATGTTAGATGGATCCAATTTCTTGGATTGGAAAGGAATAATATTATTCACTTTGGGTTACATGGACCTGGATTTAGCTCTTAAGATTGATAAACCTTCTGCTATTACAGAGCAGAGTACAACCTAACAAAAAGCTACCTCTAAGAAGTGAGAGCACTCAAAGAGACTTAGCCTATTGCTTTTGCAATCTCGAGTGGCTAAGAACATTCAAGATGCTATCCCTCACTGCAGAACAATGAAGGAATTCCTAAAATTTATTGAGACTCAGTTTGTCAGTTCTAATAAGGCTAAAGCTAGTACACTGATGTTCAAGTTGGTGTCTATAAAATATTTTGGTGATAGTCATATCTGACATCATATCTTGAAGATGAGAAATATTGTATCTCAGCTGAATGACATGAAGTTCGCTATTTTAGACTTTTTTATGGTCCATCAAATTTTGACCTCATTGCCTATTAAATATGGACCCTTCAAGATCTCCTACAACACACATAACGATGAGTGGTCTTTTAATAACCTCTTGACCAAGTGTGTTGAAGAGAAAGAAAGACTGAAGGGTGAGAGGGTGCCGAGTGCACATATGATCTCTCATTAGGAAAAATAGAAGTTAGAGGCAAATAAAAGTTCCTCCAAGAAGAAGAACAAATAAAAACCTTTAGGAAGAGTTCAAACTCTCAAGCAAAAACCAAATCTCAGGTAAGAGGTTCTTTTATAAAGTGTTTCTTCTGCAAGAAGAAGGGACATAAGAAGGTGGACTGCCTGAAGCATAAAAAATGACTTGAGAATAAAGGTAATATGTCATTCATTTTTCTTGAGTGCAATTTAATCCATATTCCATTGCATAGTTAGTAGATTGATTCTGGTTTCACAGTGCACATTGCCGATTTTTCGCTGGCATTTTTGAACAAAAAGGTCAGGCCTGATAGAAGTGGCGAATATTATGCTCATTTCACTGAGATAAAACAAAAGGAAGGGTAATTAATGTGATTTCTAAAAGAAGAAGATATTGTACCTCAAGATATCATGCCTGGTAGTTCTTACTAGAATGATGCGGTTGAAAGAAGAAACCGTACACTTAAACAAATGGTTCAAGCGATATTGAATAACTCAAACCTTCCCTTGACCTTATGGAGTGAAACTCTTAGAGCAAAAATGTATATTTTAAATAAGGTTTCTATGAAGGCTGTCCAAAAGACTCCTTATGAGCTATGGACTAATAGAAAACTTTCTTTGTCATATATGTGCATATATGGATGTCCAACTGAAGCTAAATTGTATAACCCACATATAAAAATCTTTGATCCTAAGACAACTAGTAGATCTTTCAATGGTTATCTAGAAAGATCAAATGACTTTAGGTTTTATTGTCTATCTCATTCACCATAGATAGTGAAAATTGATAAAGCAAGATTTTTTGAAAATAGTTATATTGAGATAGATGCATCTCAAAGTTTTAAATTTGAGAAAATGCATGATTCAGGTTCTATACCTACGAAGGATAAGGGCCTAGTTTTTTCTATCATTGTCCTTTTGAATAATGCCAAAAAAAATTTGGTCAATGAACATCAATCCCAAATAAAACAAGTTATTGATAAGGATATACAACAACAATAGGTTGCATGGTTCATTTTGAACCACCTGTAGCACTTGTATGGAGGTCTACGATGACCAAAAATTCTGCTATCCATACAGACTATGTGATATATTTGCAAGAGCTTAATAATTTTATAGACATTGATGCTAATCTCTTCACCTTTACAGAAGTCATTGAAAGTGAAAGATTAAAACAATGGATCAATGCCATAAAAGAAAATCTTGACTCTATAGCAAAGAACCAAGTGTAGAATCTTATACCTCGGCCTGATGGAGTAAGACCTGTTGGTTGTAATTGGGTTGTTAAGACCAAGACAGACTCCAAAGGGTAAGTGGAGAGGTACAATACTAGGCCCGTTGCAAAGGGTTTCACACAAAATGAGGGTATTGATTATAATAAAACTTTTTCTCCTATCTCAACTAAGGAATTATTGAGGATAATCATGACCCTCGTAGCCCATTTTGATTTAGAGTTATATCAAATGAATGTGAAAACTATTTTCTTGAATAGGGATCCAGAAGAGGAGGTATATATGCAACAACTTTCTTATTTCAATGTAGATGACTCAAATAATTTAGTTTGCAAATTAAAGAAATCAATTTATGAACTTAAACAAGCCTCCCATCAATGGTATAAAAAGTTCAATAAAATAATTTTGAATTTTGATTCACTGAAAACATTATTGATTAGTGCATAAACCTAAAGGCTAGTGGGAGTAAGTTCATAATTTTGAATTTATATATTGATGATATTCTTCTTGCAACTAATGATTTGAGAATACTAAATGAAACAATTTTTTTTTTCATTTCATTTTGACATGAAGGACATGGATGAGGCTGTATATGCCTTTGAAATTGAGATCCATCGTGATAGAACTAAGGGTGTCCTTATCCTCTCTCAAAAGTCTTATATACTTAAGGTTCTTAAAAGATATGTGATGGAGAATTGTTTCTTGGATTGACACCCATAGTGAAAGAAGAGAAATTGAGTCTAAAGAACTATCCTTATGATGATAATAAAAAGGCTGAGATGACAATTATCCCATTTGCTTCAACGGTTGAGAGTTTACAGTATGTGCATACCTGCATATGACTAGATATTGCATTTGTTGTAGAAATGTTTGGTAGCTATCAGTCTAATCCAAACATTGCGCACTGGGAGGCAGTGAAGAAGGTCATGCGCTATTTATAAGGAACACATGACTATATGTTGACCTACAAAAGGTTGACAACCTAGAGGTTATTGGATACTTTGATGTATACTTGAGAGATTTTTTTGATAGTAGAAAGTCCAGTACTGGATACATCTTTTTCTACTAGTAGGTGGTGCCATCTTATGGAGAAGCGAAAAGTAGTCTACAACTGTTGCTCATACTATAGACGTAAAATTCATTGCTCTATACAAGACTTTATCTCAGACCGTTTGGATAAGAAACTTCATTATGAGTCTTGGGATTGTGGACTATATAGAGAGACCACTAAAGATCTTTTGTGATAATGAGGCTGATGTGTCATTCTCAAATAACAATAAGAGCTCTACCTTGTGTCAACAATGGAGTTAAAATATTTTGTTGTCAAAGAAATCACTGATAATCATCTAGTGTGTATTGATAAAATTGGTACAAAGAAAATGACAACTAATCCATTTATTAAAGAGGCAGCACCAAGATTATATTCCCAATATATAAAAAAGATGAGTCTGTTTGATTTCTTCTGATGTATGACAGACAATACATTATGGTTATATATGATCACATTTGTAAAACTAAATTGATTATCTATGACTTTGTGTATTGTTGATTCTACATAAAGGATCTCTCGTTTGGGTAAAGAGAATAGTAAAATAACAATATTAAAAAACCAATAGAATGAGTTAGAGACCAACCTATTCATAAAGAATCTGAGTATGCCAAAGCACTAAAAATAAATTATATTGTAGTGCATGAAAATATGATATTTCATAAAGGTGTATTCGTCTCCATGACTCATATGGTTCATTCTTGTGATATCGGATAACATGTGAACTCACAGAGAAATTAGATCAAGATAACAGTAAAAAACCTCAATTTTGTACCTTTTCATGTCAATAGGTCAAGTAGAATAATGTTGCATATTTCGGATAAGGTCCAACCCTGATGACACGGTTTGACACAAAGCATTGATGAAGACATTAATGAGGAATTAGTGAAGAGGGGGTTACGTGAATGTGAAGAGTTCACATTCAATATGGCATGTGAAGGGTTCACATTCAATATGGCATGTGAAGGGTTCACATACATGAATGTCATGTATGTAAGCCCCCAGTCTCCTCTCATTATAAAATGAGACATAGTTGATTGATGAGTACAATCAAGGTGTATGCTTTCTCTCATTTGGGTTCAGGGTCAGTGGTCTGCTCACAATCGACTTGATGACCTGGGCTTATTGTGGGCATTAATAGGTAGAGGAGAACGCCATGCACCTGTGCCAACACTCCTTTCATCCATGGTGTCTATTGATATCTGTTCTTGCTTTTAACATTCCGGTTTCAGTTTTTAGAATGCCAACATTTAAAGGATGTTTGGTTTACATTCATCCCAATCAAAATGAAAGTATTCAATGAAAAATCCATCTTATTCAGGAGCTTTTTCCTTAGGAATAGACTTAGGGTGAAAGGGCTACCAAAAAATTGCTTGTTGTCATTGCATAGGGTTCGGAAAGCAAACCCTTGCAGAGTTTATTCTTGTGGGCCGTTGGAGGTAAATCTCTTCTTGAAATATTGGGAAGCTTCGGTCATCATGATTTGATCACCAGCATGTCTGACGCCATCAATTAGCATATGCGGAGAGTGATTCACTTTGACACCTAGTTGAAGGACATCAATGAGAATATTTAGAATTGCTGCATGTCCCCTCTTTGATCCATTGAATGTGAGATCTCTGCAACTACTTAATCATCCCCATCACTGGGACCCATCAAAGCATTATTAATGGAGTCTCTCCAAAAATCGTGTAAGAGATAGAGAAGAAGAAAAGAAAGAAAATAAAAGTCTCTTTCTTTTTCATGGATGTAGGTATACATTCCTTAACCACGTAAACTTTCTGTGTTATTTAGGTGTATTGAGTGTCTTTCTTATCTGGATATGCACTTAATAAGCTATATAGTTTTCTTCGCACTTCTTGATAAAACCCTCGTCCATTTTCCCTCCTCCTTACCTTGTTTCAGGAAGAACAGAAATGCTAGGGAGCACACTGCTAGCATCCAGACAATCCTTCAAGGTCTTAGAAAGCATAAAAAAAAAAAACTCACGATTTATGCGTTGGCAACTCTTGGACATTGAGCGGGACTGATATTTCTCTCAATCTTCAGACTAAATCCATTAGTAAACCGGAGTTCACGCTTTTTTCCTGTCGCCAATGCATCCCTCACACATTCCTATCTATCAGGGGGAAGTATCCTATCGAACCGATGTCGATGGAGAGCTGATCTTATAAATATCTCAACCAGTGTTTACAACCACAAACCGTACAAGTAGGGCCCCAGAAGGGTTGTTTAGAAGAAAAATGATAAAATAAAAAGACAAATCCAAACTAGACTGGTTGATTTGGTAAGAGAGTTGCAGTAGTGAAATATACAGGATGCCTGGCCATCGACATTAGAGCTGTAAAACGCTGGGTGAGATTAGCAATCTCACCCAACGTTTACAACCACAAACCCCACCTGAACCAACTATTTTTAAATAAATATAAAAAATACTTAAATTTATTTTTTATTATTATTTTCATAGCTTTTGCACGTGTTACGTTCTCATTGACATGTAATATTTTTTAATTATTTTTTGGTCTATTCAGAACATTCACTTATCAGCATCGGCCAATTCACCTGAATCACTGGCCAAACGATACAAGGCCGATACCGATACTGACAACATTGCCTGGGTCACCTTGAGCCCCTCAAATTGAAAGATGTCACGAGTTTGATACTAATCATGGGCGTTTTAAACGAGAGACTTTTTAGTTAAGAGAGTTTTTTTTTATAGAAAACATCTATGTGTGAGGGATGAAAGAATGTTTTCTACCAAGAAAAAAATTATTTTTATACTCCTCACCACCCATCTCACTGCCACCAGGACCACCCACTATCTCACAATCACTACCACCATCCATTTCAACTTTTTTTTGAAAAACTTCTCATATCAAAAACTCATATAAGCAAAACTTTTTTTTTCTACGAGAGTTTTTCTTTCTTCCAAAAATGCCCTTAAAAGAGAATAATAATTGAGAGAGAGAAAGAGAGAGATTGTCTTATTATCAGGAAAAATGAAAAGTGGGGTAAACTGGCGAAAAAAAAAAGATAAGAAAAATAAGCAAATACTATCATTGTACTTTAGGCTCACTAAAGAAAACATGAAGCCTAGCTACTTTTTAGAGGAGATAGGCATCGAATCGGTGATGGTGTTCTTGGTCTCCTGCAACGCTTTAATTATTACTGAGCAAAGCATCCCAATATTCATCATGGGCTAGATGCTCTGTCAACCAATGCAAGCTAAAAGGATCATCATAACCTTGATCCATTCCAGTCAAACATTTATTACATGCTTGTGAGTTTATGTTGGTGTTACTACAACCACTACAACAGAGCAGTAGATTAGCGACGACCACCTTTCGTCGCTAATCTGTCGCTAATCCGTCGCTAACCATGTTAGCGACGGATTAGCGACAACGCGGCGACAGTATGCTTACGTCGCGAATATTTCGACGCTAACTGGCGACGGAATTATTCCGTCGCCAAGTCCGTCGCTAATTGCGACGGAATAACGAGCGCTATATTCCGTCGCCAATCCGCCGGTACTAAACGGCGACCACGGCGTGGCGACGGATTTAATTCCGTCGCTAAGCCGTCGCTAGATTAATATGAATAGCGACGGAATCATCCGTCGCTAATCCGTCGCAAAAACGAAAAAAAATCAAAAAAAAATTATTTAAAAATTAATTACGGAGAACTGTACAATTTATATTTCCTGTACAATTTATATTTCCTGTAAATAAAAAACAAACCACACAAAAAAATTCATATAACAAGTATCTATAATAATTAATCGTTCCACCTTAAAACTAAAAAGTTTAATTATTTACAATTCAACAATTACAATTAGGAAAAATAAAAAAAATAGAACTTCTTCAACACAGTCCTCTAATCATCGCCAAGATTTTGTGCGTCTTCTTGTTCATTGTCTTTATCTGTCCCTTCAGCTCCACTACCCTGATTATCGCTAGCAGCCTACACAAGAAAAGAACAGTCAGTATTGATAAACAAAATATAATGAAATAAATTACACACTATATGTGATTCTATCATGTGCTCATGTGTGATCTAAGGCAATAAAAAAACTCTATATGTGATTCTATCATGCTCATATGTGTGCTAAGGCAGTCAAAAAATTGAATATGTGATTATAGCATGTTCATATGTGTTCTAAGGCATATAAAAAAACTCTATATGTGATTCTACCATGCTCAGATGTGCTTTAAGGCAAGCAAAAAACTATATATGTGATTCGATCATGCTCGTATGTGTGCTAAGGCAGTAAAAAAATTGAATATGTGAATATAGCATGCTCATATGTGCTCTAAGGCAGGCAAAGCCAAAAAATTTATATGTGATTCTATCATAAATGATATATAACATGTTCATATGTGTTCTAAGGCAGTTAAAAAACTCTATATGTTATTATAGCATGTTCATATGTGTGCTAAGGCAGTCAAAAAACAGAATATGTGATTATAATATGCTCATATGTGTTCTTAGGCAGTAAAAAAACTGAATATGTGATTATAGCATGCTTATGTGTTCTAATGCAATCAAAAAAACTTTATATGTGATTCTATCATGCTCATATGTGCTCTAAGACAGACAAAAAGTTAAATATATATATATATGTGATTCTATCATGCTCATATGTGTGCTAAGGCAGTAAAAAAATTGAATATGTGATTATAGCATGTTCATATGTGTTCTAAGGCATCTAGAAAAACTCTATATGTGATTCTACCATGCTCAGATGTGCTTTAAGATAGTCAAAAAAACTATATATGTGATTATACCTGAGAGGGACCTGGAATCGAAGATCCCCTATCCTGAACAGCGGCCTTGATCTCATTTCGGAGAAAGGGGGCGACGGTGTATTGGAAGTAGTTATTCAGTGATTCATTAATGATCTCGCGTACATCATCACCGGAAAGAATAGTCGGCTGCTTGGAGCTTATGTCGGCGCAAGAAGTTGGTGAGCCGTAACTGGAAGAACCAATAACTGGTGAAGTGTTCATATTACTCCCAAACCCGAACACGCGACCTTTTTTGGGTTCACCTGCTGCAGTCACCCATGCTGTAGGATCAAATGATGGATGCTGAGTAGCGTCTTCACCATATCGCTCTACCATTTGTTGCTCATATGCCTCCTACAAAATAATGTTTAAAGTATTCATTAATAATTAATGATAACATTATGATGACTTGCATATATATTGCAATGATTATTAATAGAATTAATACATACCGTTGTCGTTCTCGCCTTCTCTGATACGAAGACTCCCGTGGTCTTCCGTTTATGTGTTTCTACAAACACATCCTTATATGGTACACTGCCTCCTTTTTCTGCTTCCTGCGAAGTTAAATGACAAAAGATTTAGTACACAAATTTGCAACTATACTTATAAAATTAATATTATATATTGATGAGTTACCATTTTCTTTAGGTGGCTCCCAAATGTCTTAGATCCACCTGTGTGTAGATGGGCTTCGGGCATCTTCGATCGATTTTGTGAAGCCTTCGCAGAGCGATTTTTAAATGCATCTCCCGCCCACATATCGCACATTTCATCCCAGTAATCTCTCCTGATAGTAATAGGACCATGGCCCTTCCACAGTAATGGATCATCTACTACGCCAGATGCTTTTTTTGCTGCAGTCTTCATAGTGTGCAGCATGTCTGCAAATCGATTGGCAGCCACCTTCTGCCACACCTTCCTTGCATCATTTTCTTCCACCGTAGTTGCAAAGCGATTCGAAGCCTACAAATATTTTCAGAAAGTTAGTAGACATTGCTTAAATAAATTAAATATGAAACACATTAACTATGAGGAACAACTGTATACCATGAATGAGGACCACAATCTGTCTAATACCTCCTTTGGGTACTCTTTCCATTGAGCAACTGGTCCTGGTAGATGTTGAAGAAGTGAATTCCTAATCTCCCGTACTACTTCTTGTGGCTCAAACCTCGTGCTGCACATGAATTGTTACACAGTAAATATCAATATAAAATATTTAAAAGATATGCAATAATTGAAAACAAAATACTTACGGTCGATTATCGATATACACTATTCGAATGAGTCTTCTTGTGCCAGCCTGTGAAGACCCTGTTTCCTGTGTTGGCTGTTGACTTGTGCGATCAACTGGTGTAGGTGGGTCGTATACAGGCGCAACATCATCTGTAAAAAAATACACACCAAGTTCTCAGAATGTGCATTTGAACTAATCAAGCATCTAATTAGTTATATGATATACCTATCACAGGAGCCCGTGAAGATGAAGGTTGAGCCTGGCTACTACTAGATGAGCGACCACTATAACCTCCACGAACCATATTCTAACAAATAACATATGTCATACAATACATTCAAATAATTCACATCAAGTATTACAATGCATTCAAGTCATTCACATCAAGCATTGCAATGCATTCAAATAATTCAAATCATTGACATCAAGTATTGCACTAATTCAAATCATTCGTTAATTGCATAAATTATAATACATTCAGATAAATTACAATGCATTCGAATCATTCGTATCAAGTATTACAATACATTGAAATAAAATTTTTAATCATTCACACCAAGTATTGCAATACAACTCACATCAAGTATTACAATGCATTTAAATAGAGGTTTGTAGTATAAGATTTTTTTCACTAGCTTGAGAATTCTTCCTCGTCACTAGACATCATCTGATTGATAGTAATCACTGTCTTCAGCTAACTCATCTTCTTGTAACTGATCATACTCGGGGTATAGTTTGGATTTCACCTTGCAAACTGCCCACCATTCATTTCTATCTGACTTTTTTATACTCGGATATGAAGTATAATAAACTTGTTGAGCTTGCGAGGCTAATATGAATGGTTCATATGTTCCAAACCTGGATTTATGATTCACCTCCACAATGCCTGAAGCTTTGTCGAGTCTTGTTGCAGTTGGATCAAACCAATGACACTTGAATACCGTAACCCTGTTATTCATGCCTAAGTAAGTCAACTCCATTATTTCCTCTATAACACCGTAGTAATCATGTTCATTTTCACCGTAGCTGCTACCCTTGACACACACGCCACTATTTATCGTTGATTTGTTTATACCGTAGTCTTTTGTATGGAATCGATAACCATTTACGATATACCCGTTGTAGCATTGCACAACTTTGGTCGGACCATTTTCTAAATCACATATTCCTTGATCTTTAACATCACCATGGCGAACCTACGCACAGACATAAACAATTATTGTGATCACGATCAATTAAGTAACTTAGTGTTGTTTATAAGTACAAAATTTATGTTAGCTTCTTTACCAACTGTTTCAACCACTCCACAAACTTAGTTTCACGTTCTTTTTGTACTTCTGCATTAGTGAGATGTGAAACTTTGCTTTGCAACTCCAGATCAAATCGTCTGCAAACCACAAATACTTATATTACCGAGCCATGTATCCACATATAGAACATAAAAGGATTTATAATTGAGTTGCATATACATATACTTACTCGATGTATGGGTCGATCGCTGAACAATTAAAAAGAATATAGATGTGTGCTGCATCTTGCTCTCGATCTGTCAATAGCCTTGATCGGCAACTACCAAATGCATGCCCAAGTCGTTGAAATATCGACAGCTTGTCAGCTACAGTTACTTGTTCTCCATCATCGTTACGGGGCGGGCATGTGTAACGTGTTGAAATATGAGGTTCGAAGTACATAGATGAGAAATTTGAAATCTCTTCTAAAGTGTACGCCTCACAAATAGAGCCTTCTACTCTTGCTTTATTACGAACCTTTTTTTTTAGGTCGAACATGCATCTGACAAGAATATACATTTCAAATTTTAAATATCTGTCATTAAAGAGACAAATATAAAAAAACATATACCTTTCAAATGGGTACATCCATCGATATTGCACAGGGCCACCAACCCTTAGTTCATATGGCAGATGTATGATCAAATGTTCCATAACATCGAAAAATGCTGGCGTAAATATCTTTTCTAACAGACAAACAGTGGTGATGACAGAGTCCTCGAGATTCTTTACATCTGATACAATGACCTCCGATGCGCACAATGTTCTGAAAAATCCGCTCAACTCAGACAATACCCCCCATATAGGTTTGTCTAACATATCATGGAATGCTAGGGGTATCAATCGTTGCATAAAGATATGACAATCATGGCTCTTCAACCCATATAACTGTCCATCGTCAATCTTCACAGCCCGAGCAATGTTAGAGACATATCCATCTGGAAATCTCAGTTGTCTCAACCATTGACATACATGTTTTATTTGATCAGGTCCGAGCACGTACTTCGCCTTTGGTTTCAGTACTTTGCCATTATACTCTTTGAGTTCCAATTCTGGTCTTTTACATATTAATTTTAAATCCATACGGGCCTTCGGATTATCCTTCGTTTTTCCTTTAATATTCATTACTGTATTGAACACATTATCAAACACATTTTTCTCTACATGCATCACATCCAAATTATGTCGTATCAATAGGGTCGGCCAATACGGTAGTTCCCAAAAAATAGATTTTTTCGTCCAATTGTGTTCCTTCCCAAATCCACGGAAGGGTGTAGGACTGCGGGCATCTGTTAATACATCTGGAAAGTATCGCAATCTTCTTAAAATCTCTATGCCAGACAATCTTGAGGATGGACCTTCCATTTCAGTTGTGCCTGCTGTAAATGCATTCTTTTGACGTCGGAACGGATGATCGCTGGGTAGAAATCGACGATGGCAATCAAACCAGCAAGGCTTCCTTCCATGGCTCAATCTAAAAGCTTTGGAATCCTCCATGCAGTACGGACAAGCCAACCTCCCATGTGTGCTCCAACCAGATAACATACCATATGCAGGGAAGTCACTGATTGTCCATAGAACAGCGGCCTTCATGTTGAAATTTTGTTTTTTGTGGGCATCATACGTGGTAACACCGTCATCCCACAGTACTTTTAATTCATCAATCAATGGCCTTAGATATACATCAAGATTTTGGCCAGGTGAGGTCGGACCAGGGATCAACAGAGACAAGAAAAGATTTGGACGTTTCATACACAAGCTTGGTGGAAGGTTGTATGGAGTTACAAATACTGGCCAGCATGAGTATGGAGTTGATCTACCCCCAAATGGATTAAATCCATCTGTACATAGACCGAGTCTAACATTTCGCACTTCCATTGCGAAGTTCTGATGAGTACGATCAAAGTGCTTCCAAGCTTCAGCGTCAACAGGATGCGTGATCTTGTTTTCATCGTGTCGAACTTTATTTGCATGCCATCTCATGTGTTTAGCTGTCTTTGAAGACATATACAATCGCTGCAATCTAGGAGTGATAGGAAAGTAGCGGAGCGACTTGTATGAAACTTCCTTTGATCTCGTGCTACCATTGCCTCTTGTCTTTGGCTTGAACCGAGGATGCCCACATGACGGGCATGATATGTCGTTTTCCTGCTCCTTGAAATACAACATGCAGTGATTTGGACAAGCATCAATCTTTTTGTAACCCATACCTAGAGCGTTGACCATAACTTTCGCACGATAGAAATTTTGTGGCAATTTCTCATCTTTAGGCAACATACTCTTCACAATCATGCACAAACGGTCAAAACATGATTGACTCAAATTATACTCGGACTTCAAATTCATTAGTTGAAGAACTGCAGACAAGATAGTGTGACTCTCACAACCGTTCCAAAGTGGCTCATCAGCATCTCTAAGTAAATCATAAAATCTACTAGCTGCATCGTTTGGTGATTCTTCATCTACGACAGTTCTTACATCACTAGAACTCATAGCAGAACCCAGTTCTGTTCCTGCAGCATCAAATATCAAATTCGTATATGGATTATCGTGCACCACATTCACCCGTGCATCAAAATCGTTTCTAAATTCTTCTCCATGAAACGTCCAGTTCTGATAATCACTCACAAAACCCTTCCTGTATAGGTGATGTCTAACGCCATGAGGTTCTACAAATCGATTATTCTTACAAATCTTGCAGGGACACCTAATCCGACCTGTGGGATCTACCGTACTGACACTTGCCGTTGCAAATTCAATAAAACTGTCGACACCATCCATATATTCATGCGATAACTCATTGTCTACTGAAAGCATGCATTGATAACTTAATATTTTCATGTGCAAACTATTCATGACACGATACATTCATTTGAAGCATGCTTTCAGTATACAATTTCACATGGAAGACATAATCAAATTGAAAGTAACTACATGTAAGCATGGATACAATCACATCAAACATTGCAATACATCGAAATAATTCATATCAAACAAATATCAAACATGTACCTGCAGCAAACACACTTCAATATCCCACTAACTACTACCATGCATAGCATGGACTCCGTACTCCAAAAATAAGAACACTTCCATATTCATACATTAAAATCATGCTCAGCATGATCTCCGAACTCCAACAAAGTAGTCATAGATATCAACAACTAAGTGAGTGTGTGAACAATAAAGTGTTATATTCAATAAATTAAATAACATGTGATGCGCTTGCATCACTTACTCACCACGGGTATTTACCCGATTTGCATTGTTTTTGTCACTTACTTACCACGGGTGGCGGGGCACAAGCAAGTTCTGTTGAGAAATCTGCAAAAAAAAATGATGTTTTAAAATGAAGTCACCATGAAATTATTCGACCATATTAAATCATAAAACCTTAAAATACAAGAAAATAAATTATAAATAAACCAAAACATCATAAACTATAAGAAAAATAAACCATAAAATTAAATAAAAAAGCCACAATTTAAACCTTAATCAAACAAGGAAAAAACCTGCCAAAATCAAATACAAAAAAATCCTTCATCAAATTAACTAAAAAGTATTAATTAAAAAAATGTGATTTAAATCCCTAATTATAGAAAATAAAAATAAAAACTCTAAATAAATAAAAAAAACCTAATCAAATTAACTATAAAAGCCTTAATTAAAAATTTTTGATTTAAAGTCCTAACCAAATTAACTAAAAATCCTTAATTAAAAAAATTATGATTCAAATCCCTAATCATAGAAAATAAAAATAAAAGCTCTAATCAAATCCAAGAAAACCCTAATCAAATTAACTATAAAATGCCCTAATTTTTAAATTTTGATTCAAAGCCCTAATAAAACAAAATCAAATAAAAAACCCTAATTAAATTAACTACAAATAGCCTTAATTTAAGAAATTTGATTCAATTGCTTAATAAATGAAAATCAAAATAAAAAATCCTAATCAATGAAAATCAAAGAAAACTAAACAATAAAAATAAAATAAAAACCCTAATTTCTGAAAAAAGAAAAAAAAGAGCAAGAAACCAGGGGGTCGACCCCCGGCCGGACACGGCAGGGGGTCGACCCCCGGCCGGACATCAAAAGGGGTTGACCCCCTGCCGGACAAGGCAGGGGGTTGACCCCTGGCCGGAGACGGCAAGGGGGTCGACCCCGGCCGGACAAGGCAGGGGGTTGACCCCCTGCCGGACATCAAAAGGGGTTGACCCCCTGCCGGGGTTGACCCCCTGCCGGACACGGCGGGGGGTCGACCCCCGGCCGGACATGGCGGGGGGTCGACCCCCCCCCCCCCCGGCCGGACACGGCAGGGGGTCGACCCCCTACCAGGGTTGACCCCCGGCCGGACACGGCAGAGGGTCGACCACCTACCGGGGTCGACCGCCTGGCAGAGTCGACCCCCTGCCGGAAAACGCAGGGGGTCGACCGCCTGGCAGAGTCGACCCCCTGCCGGAAAACGCAGGGGGTCGACCGCCTGGCAGAGTCGACCCCCTGCCGGAAAAAGCAGGGGGTCGACCTCCAATCCATTTACGTACCTGCGGTTGCTCCGGGCAGCAACGGCGGCAGCGGAAGGTTGACGGAAGGAAGAGGGCGGCAGGAGGGAGAGGGCGGCGGGCGGGAGCAGCGAAAGGAGAAAGGAAAAAGAGGGCTGGGATTAGGGGTAATGCGACATATAGCGACGGCTTAGCGACGGATTAATTCCGTCGCTAAGCCATCGTAATTCAAAAAACAAAAAAGGCGACAGAAAATATTTCGTCGCCTAGGCCGTCGCTATGTTGCGACGGAATCTTAGCCGTCGCAATTCCGTCGCTAACTGTCGTATTTATTGCGACAAAACATTCTCTCGCAAAATCCGTCGCTACTTAGCGACGGATTTTGCGAGGGAATGTTTTCTGTCGCTAGTTTCGTAAAATTCTACAAATATAGCGATGGATTCATTTCTCTCGTTAATCTGTCGCTAAGTAGCGACGATATAACTCCGTCGCTAAATTCCGTCGCTAATCAACTACCACAAACAGTTTGTCTCTGTTTCTCCACTTCTATTGGCTTAACCATGTCTGACTTCAAAACAGAGCCCACGGAGTGAACCTCTGAAGCACTGAAAAACTGCTCCAGATCAAATTCACTCATTGTTGGTTGAAGCGGTTCAATTGCACCACTGTGATGCTTTTCTAATGCCATGTCCTTCTTGGGTTTTGATTTTGAGTTGTTGGTAGGTTTTTCTTCGGGTCGATGCTTCTTTATTTTCAGTTTTTTGCTTAAATGAGTGTTCCAATAATTCTTTATTTCATTGTCTGTTCTCCCCGGGAGCCTTCCAGCAATCAGAGACCATCTGAAGATGCAATAGAGTCATCAATTTTACTGCAAAAAACAAATGAAAAAAGAAAGAATGGTTGGTAGCTATTGATTGAACCTGTTACCCAGTAGCTTATGAAGTCTGATTATTAGATCCTCTTCTTGATCTGTTATGTTCCCCCTTTTGATGTTGGGTCTCAAGTAATTCAACCATCTCAGCCTGCAACTCCTTCCACATCGGTTGAGCCCTAAGGAAAGTGCAGGACAGGTACCCAAGATCACAAACAGTGGCATATACAAGTTAAGATTACAAAATTTATAAAATATCTTTCAGCTTTGGATCCCAAACACTCGATAGTCCACAAATACCTAATGCTAAAAGGCTAAACGCATTTTTTTTTGGGGGAATTGATGAGGACGTAACAATGTTGCAGGAAGAAGTAAACAAGTTTGACATGAACAATCATCTTTCTAAAGTCAAGTTTACAATTTTTTTTCCTTTCAGAGCGAAAGCAAACATGCTTTTCTAGTTTAAATGGCTATTGTTCCAAGGAATATATGAAAAGTAAGAGAAATCATAATTAAAGTCAGACCTGCTTTGGAAGGGACTAATCTCCACCTCGTTTCTCCATGAGCTTTAATATACTGAGACAACTTTTCATCTTCTTCAGCAGTCCAAGCTCTTTTGTTTAGATTCTTTAGATCACCAAACCGATCTTTTGCAATCATTTCCGAGATCAGGTGCGGCCTTGCTAAGAGAGAGAGAGAGAGAGAGAGAGAGAGAGAGAGAGAGAGAGCTGGGTGGCGAAGATTTTGAAGGGAAGAATGCAATGTTGAGAATTCTCAAGTGTGAGGGGGGAAGCTGGAGACTGAGCAATGTGAAGTGTGAAGTGAAAGGGAAAAATAAATAGGACTTGGTGGCGGCTTTACCTCACGGCAAAGACCTGACATTTTTTCAAAAAATAACGAGTTATCGTGTCCTCGCTTGTAGATACTTTTTCGAGGGAGGAAAAATTGCACACTTTTATTGCGCTTGCACCTGATCATCCTTCATCATTGCCATCAGTGCCTCAATCTCATTGCACCTGATCCTCCCCTACTTTAACAGAGGCTGGATCAGGTGCAAACACGTTGCACATATTAAGTGTGCACCTGCACGAGTGCCACAATATGTTGTTGGGCCCCACAACCACATGGTTTAATGCTCTTAGGTGCAGCGGCACACTTTAATGTGTACAATTTGATTGCACCTGGTCCTGATTCACAACATGACTGAATATTATGTAAGAAAAGGGGAAGCACAAATGAGCCTTTTTGCTCATGCGGACATCGTGGCCGTCTGTTTGCATTTTGGATGAATGCCACGTGGTTTTGTTGACTTTTGACCTTTTTAAAATGCAAATCGGATGGCCACGATGTCCGCATGAACAAAAACGCTCATTTTCATTGATCTGCTTGTTCACCATCATTTTATGATTGAAACTTTCCCTTACATGATATTTTAATAGTTAGTAACATCAAACCAACAGGGCTAGATACGAGAGCAAGTTGCAGAGGGGGCTCAATCGGCTGTTCGGTGTGTACGGAGGAATATTGCAGGTTCCAAGATATTCCTCTTTACACAAAAGCCGAATGAGCGCAAACGTGGCACTCATGCGGACCCAAACACGAGGGTCGTGTGTTCAGGGGAAGCAGATCAGGTCATGCTGAAAATGAGTGTTTTTGCTCATGCGGGCATCTTGGCCGTCTGTTTGCATTTTGGATGAATGCCACGTAGTTTTTGTTGACTTTTGAGCTTTTTAAAATGCAAATCGGATGGCCAAGCCTTTCATATACTTCTTGTATTGTTGATTGTCTTTATTGTTAGATGGCGTTGTGATAAAGTAGCTAGCTTATAGGTCACGGAGATGCTACATTCATTCTTTTGATGTTTGCTTTTGTCTCTTTTCGGTTTGCACCGTTGTATGAACAGGACAGGTTATGGTGCAATTATTGTTCGATCTATTTTTGTTTTACATTTTTCATTATCTTTAAAGAGGAAAGAATTCTACACTTCAAGTATTTTTTAATATACACAACCTTTTTCTCTCACTATGCAAGGCTGTTAATTAGCTTTTAGAATGAGAGACGTACACTGTTTAGTTGTCGAATGGTGCTTTGAACTTCTTTTTTTTGAGAGAAAAGAAATGAGTTTTATTGTCATATAGGTAAGGAATCAAATCCAACGAGGTTGATCAGGTATCACCCCCATGACAAAAATACAACCAATATCAAACAGCGTCAACGATAAAAGTCTCAGTTCTAAGTTCCCCTATCCACCCCAAATCAGTAAAATCACAAGGGTTATGTTTTTTAAAAATGCTCAACCACAAGGATGATGGCAATTAAAACTAAAAACTTAAAATGAGTAACATTGCCAAAATTTGAGAAGTATCTGAATGCAGCTTATGTTTCAAAATGTTCCTTAGATAATATATAGCAAATAAGAATTTGAAGTAAACAGCTCAAGGAGTAAGAATTTGAAGCTTTCATCTGTCAAATACAAATTATGTATTAAAATACCTTTTCATGCTTCTTGTAGGTTCTCTTCATGTTTATAAACCGGCTGTGCTGCACACCAAAAGTAGCCTCCAGCCCTAAGCATCCTATTAACTTCAAGAAGCAAAATCCCATCTTACCATAACTGATAATTCTTAATATGCTTAACACCATGTACACTTATAAAGTGTTTTCTGATGAACACAAAAATCTAACAGATTATAGGATAGCACACGAATGCTTACCATAGCTATAAGAGAAGTTGCAGCCAAACTAGTCCCCATACCTTTGACTTCCTACATAGAGACAACCCTTAGAATTAAAAGAACACCACCAAAAAAAATACAACAACAATTCAACAGAAAATCCACAAAACTCGTAAGAACAGCACAGACCCTAGAGAATGAGCCAAAAAACCCACAAGAAATTGCATCCACAGTAACAACAAACCTTAGGGTTTCTAATGGCACCAAATGCACCAATTCAGCAGAAAATACACAGTATTCATACGAATAGCACAAGCCCTAAACAATGAAAAAAAACACACACAAGAAATCGCATCCCCAATAACAACGAACCTTAGGGTTTCTAATGGCACCAAATGACCCCATTCATACATTGATTTTAGGGTTCAGAGAGAAGGTTGCGGAAGGGGAGCATGATGCAATTCGTATTCTAGATCTTAGGGTTCAAATAAAATCCAACAAATAAGGAAAAATAGAAGAGAGAGAGAGAGAGAGAGAGACGAAAGAAGGGTCAACTTTACGACCATAGGGGTTCAACAAAAAGTTGAGCCCACGAACAAAGAAAACAAAATACAACAGATAAGAAACAAAAAAACCCAAAACAGTGGGCCAAGAGCCCGAAGGCAAACACAAAACATCAGGATCAACTAGCGTTCTGAGGAGAAGAGAGCAGTAGAGGGGGGGGGGGGGGGGGGGGGGAGGGACATCAGAGAACAAGCGCAAGATTGTGTAAACATCAGCCAGGATGCAATGGATGAGCTTATTGAAAAGAACTAGAATTTGATGGAAAATCGCATTATTACGAGCCATCCAAACAACCCACCAGGTAGTTAGAATCCAAGTTCTCCACAACAACCTCCACCGCTTGCAACTTCGAATCCGCGGGGGGGCCAACAGAAGGTCTAGCACGAAAGACTCCTGTCTCACAATGATGTTCGGCTTATTCCACGTACTTTTAAAAAGGTCCACAAAGATTGCGCAGGTCCAGAACAGATGGTTGGTGGACTCTTCTGCCTCTTGGCAAAGCACACATGTACTAGGATATTGAAAACCCACCTTTTTAAGAAAGCTGTCCGTCTGGACCCTGTCGTGCAAAATTAACCATGCTAAGAATCGAGAGCGGGGGTTCGGCCCTTAGCCCATAAAATATGCTCGGGAAGTCAATCAGCTCCAGGAGGAAGTAAAGACCGATATAAAATTTTGGTACATAAAGCGCCGCTAGGCGCAATTGCCCACTACAAAATTGTGCAACAGAGCCAGAATCCCCACTTTGGACTCTAAAGAAGGACAAGGCCTTTAGCCACATGCGATGCAAGTGCGAGAGCTGCAGACCGGTGGGTCAATGGCTATGAAGGAGCGAGTCGAGGGAACCGTATTTAGCCTGGATCAGGGGAGCATACGGGTTGTCTGGATGGTGAGCCAACTAACATTGCTGCACAACAAGAGCAATACTCCTGTGTTTGGGAGCGAAAATCCTTAGACCATCCATGCGCCTCGGTAACACCAATGTGTTCTAGCCGACCAGGTGGCATTTAGTCTGGAGTTGGCATCCAAACCAAAGGAAGTCCACCAACAAATGAGAAATCAACTTTTTTACACCCACGAGCATCATAAACATGGCCATAAAGAATTTCAGGATAGTGGATAGAACATGTCTAATAAGAGTAAGCCGTCCAACGATGGAAATGTAGGATGCCTGCTAGGAGAAAATTTTGTTCTTGACTTTTTGAATAGTGGTAGTCCATGCGGATGAAGGAAGATAATCTTTTTGGTTCAGAGTCATTGGGGTTTCAGTGAGAGTGGCAATCTTTAGTGGAGAAGTCATCATGATTTTATGTAATACATGGAGAGAGAGAGAGAGAGAGAGAGAGAGAGAGAGAGAGGAGGCCACATCTTTCAAACCTTCTTTTTTAATTTTTGAGCAAGCCTTAAATGGCATGAGTGTATTTCATGTCAGTAAAGGCTAAAATATATTTCACATTTTTTTAATATTAGCTTTTACTAGCGAGATATTTTTTTGCGCTAGTAAAGGGCCAACTTTACAGGCACTGGTGTATTTCACACCAATAAAGGTGTTTACTCTATTCGAGTGAAATATGTTCACACCAGTAAAGGCTAAAACATATTTTGCATTTTTTGAGTATTATCCTTTAATGGTATGATATTTTTATGCATCAGTAAAGTGCACAAACGTATTTTGCACGAGTAAAGATGTTTACTTTACTAGCACAAACATATTTCATATTTTTTTGAATATTAACTTTTACTAGCACTATATTTTTTGCACTAGTAAATGGTCACCTTTATTGGCACACACATATTTCGCATCAGTAAAGATGTTTACTTTATTGGCATGAACATATTTCACTCCAGTAAAAGTATTATACTGATGCAATATATGGCACACCAATATAACATATCTCTTTATTGGTGCGAGCATATTTTGCACCAGTAAAAGTGCCTCATTACTGGTGTGTATAGGAGCCAGTAAAAGAGTAATTTCTTGTAGTGAGAATTTCTTAATTGAAACTCATATAGGCAAGTCGTGTTGACCAAATTTGTAGTAGGGGTCAACTCCATATAGTATTTTTTCTACGTAAAAATACACCACCTTTTGAGGGATATTAAACTCGTTGTAAGCCATTGGCTCTTCCAATTGCATGGTCCTTTGTTCTTTTACTAAATCAAACATATAGACCACACATGCATAAAAACTAAAAAGATTTGAGTTTTTCACTCGTGAGTTTGGAATTCACAAGTGTAACCAATAAATTTTCCCATAATTATTTTTCAAAGAGTTTATAAAAGAGCCACACTTTTTTATCACAAAAAGATTGATTAGATACCACCGAGGTGGTATCCCATGTGATAAGCAGAATCCTCTGCCAAGCTGAAGGCCCAGGTTCAAATCTCTCTGCCACATGGGGCTCAAGAGATATCAGGTAGGGATCGGCCTAACCCCAGTTTGCCTTCAAAAAAGAAGAAGGAAAGATTGATTAGAGAATAGATTTACATAGTGTTGGCTTTTTCGTTTTTATGAGATGATACATTAAGAACTAGGGATGACAGTGGACCAGGCACTACAACAAAGCAGTAGATTAGCGACGATCACATTCCGGCGAACGGTGGGGGCCGGCAGAGAGGTCGACGGGATGGATAGGGCGACCGAAAGAAGAGGGCGGCAGGACGGAGAGGGCGGCGGGCGGGAGCAACGAAAGGAGAAAGGAAAAAGAAGGCTGGGATTAGGGGTAATGCGACATTTCGCGACGGCTTAGCGACGGATTAATTCCGTCGCTAAGCCATCGTAATTCAAAAAATGAAAAAGGCGACAGAAAATATTCCGTCGCCTAGGCCGTCGCTATTTTGCGACGGAATTTTAGCCGTCGCAATTCCGTCGCTAACTGTCGTATTTATTGCGACAAAATATTCTCTCGCACAATCCATCGCTACGTAGCGACGAATTTTGCGAGGGAATATAATCTGTCGCTAGTTTCGTAAAATTCTCCAAATATAGCGACGGATTCATTTCTCTCGTTAATCCGTCGCTAAGTAGCGACGATATAACTCCGTCGCTAAATTCCGTCGCTAATCAACTGTTTTTTTTGTAGTGAGGGGACAACGGGGCTCCACCCCACCTTGCCCTGTTTGGACCAGGAATGAAGGGCATGAAACAGAGATGGAGGAGGGGATGAAGGTTAAAATTTATCCCCATGCGGGGATGGACTTACGCTTTTCCCTGCTCCACTCTGTCCCTGTCCCAATCCCCGCCTAGCCCCGCCCTGCCCCATCCCCAATCCTTTAAGGGATGACTATAGACTAAGAGGAAACAGGACCCCGCCCAGCCTCGCCCCTGTTTGAACAAAGGATGAAGGACATGAAACAGAGATGGAGGTGGGGGTGGAGGTTAAAATCCATCCCCGTGTGGGGATGGAGGTTCGGATTTTGAAATGAGTAAGAGGTGGAGACCTTGTCCCCCGCCCCGGTCCACTGCCATCTCTATTAAGAACTTGGTACAACTAGTCCTCCTGAGTAAAGAGAAAACTTCTTTTCACTTCCACACCTTTATCAAACATTTGGTGTACCCTTCGAAAAAGAAAAACAACGTTTCATCAACAGACCATGAAATTAATTTCCTTTTTTGTCATTGCATGTTCACGAAAAGCTACACTTGTAGATTAGCTTAATTTGTTTGTTTCTTCTCTCACTCTCATCACACACGCACACACATACTTTTATGAAGTGGCATGAATCTCGAGATACAACGGAAATACAAATAAAAAATTTAAAGCATAAACATAGTTTATTTAACCAAAGATAAAAGGCAACATATTTATACACTCATAAGAACACTAATAAATAAAATAAATAAATTTTATTAATAACAAATGAATCTTATTATAAAAGCACTCAAACACATCCTATATATATACATTCATCCTCTCTCAAGAAGCACAACAAGGCATAAGCCTTATATATATATATATATATATATATATATATATATATATATATATATATATATATATATATATATATATATATATATATACAACGCAACCCTTAGGTGTGCAGCTACAGTGAAATGGCGCTGACCATCCATCATGAGGTGTAGCGCTTAAAAAATGCAAAAAAGGGCAAGAATGCGAATTTGCTCATTTTGCCCTTTAACGGCAGTTTTCAACCGCCACTAAACACCCACATAAGAATGTAGGCATCATTGGTAAAACTGTATTTAGCGGTGGTTTTGATCGCCACTAAAAAGGGCAAAAATGCGCAAATTCATGTTTTCCCCTTTTTGTAGATTAGTGTTTGGACTTTGGTCTCTCATATATGAGTAGGTTTGAATGAATGTACCAGCCAGTTCATTTTAAATGAATGAATTATTGAATGTATGAGCTATTTGTACAACATAAATCAAATGTCACATACTAAATAGATCCGATTTAAAACAAAAATCATAATGTAGATTAGGATAAAAATTTGGATCCAAAATTTCAAATTTAAATCCAAAACAAGACCCAAAAACAAAAACATGCATGCATCAATTTTCTCACTAACATAATTCATCTATATAATAATAATTTCAAGAGATTTATTAGAAATCCACTAAAAACCCCATAGATTCTTCATAGTTAGGCTCAAGAATGCATAAGCACGTAGACACTCGGTCCAAAAAGCATAGATGATAACTGCTTGCCATAAGGCTTAAACTAAAAATTATATACATGATTAACAACGTACCTTATTTCATTCGATTTTTTATGATTGATCAAATATTTTTTCACATGATAGTCATGGAGCATGATGTTGCTTTTAAATTATTAGAATTTCTTCATGGTCCGAATGTCAACCATGAATATGTCAAAAACCAAAATTGCTTGAGGGTGTTCCCTATGATGCTCTCTTAAAGCAATAAATGCCCCTTCGAGTAAAACCTAGGTACAGAAGAGTGAACTACAACTTCACTTTTGGGATACAACCAAGCCCACAACTCTCATGTTTTTCTCGATCACCTTTCGCACTAAAGCAACCAACTACGATGACACGGTTACCCTGAACAACCTCACAAAGAAAAAAACCAACAACTTCGATACAATAGTGAAAAGAAAAAGAAGAGGGTCTACACATGCTAATCATTTATACAACTAAGAACGTCTAACTCATGGTTGGGTTGATTATGGTTCAGATGGGCCCATAAATTTTTTCACAGCCATTCATAATCTAGATGTGCGAAATAGATGGATAGCATCTAGGGGATGCCTGACAATAATATTGGCAGGGTACCCCTGACCTGATCCGCACTCTACGCAAACCCATGTCTCCATGGGTCTTACTGTGGGTTAGTTGTTAATGATTATTGAGCCATGGCCGTGTAAAACTTCAACTCATTAATCACTAGCATTAGCAAGTCTAGTGCAACTTGTATCTTTTAGTAAATGTATGAGCCAAGAGTCTGGACTCATACCACGTATAGTGTTGGATTTTTTTTAGGGGACATTTGTTTCATGCCCTTCCTATGAAAGGCTTTATTTTTATAGCAAACATATGGTCTCTTTCCTACAAAAGGTAAAACAAACATGTCTACCAAAAATATCCTGTGTAACCCACATAATAAATGCAAAAAAACAACTCTAATGTCAAATTGGTTTCATACCTCTCATCCTGGGGAATCACTTGCCCTTCAAAATAGCCCTTTCAAAGGAAAGAGGCTTCCCTTGAGTGAGAACGTAACAAACACAACCTTAATCATGAGAAACTCATCGTGATTGAACCCTTTTTGGCCTCACCCTATAGTGGTAAACCCTCAAAGTAGAAAGGCTCCACCATGTTGATCCATAATTTTTTTTTAAAGAAAAATAAAATTATGTATTAACTCTCAAAATGAAAAAAATTACAAAGAAGATTCTAAGTGATGAGATACCACTCATGAAGAGATGGTCATTAGTAAAATGCCAACAAGACAGAGATTACAATTGCAGACCAAGTATATCTTAAGGTCTTTCTTCTTCAACACCTCAGACATATTAATTGGGGTTCACATTTAACATCTCAATTTCAGTCCTTTTTGGCCATCGCAAGAGAGTAGAAAGGCTCTACAGTGTTGATCCATATTAGTCATGGTTTAATTCCAAAGGGAATTGAACTCCGAACCTTTCCGGAATCAAGACATCACCTCAATGAACTGGGTGAACCCACGGGACTATAGGCTTGGAATGTCTTGAAAGGGTCCATGAGTTTGAGTCAATATTTTAATCAGGGAATCAAGCAATTCCGATTCAGAGTTGCATCATATTGAATCAACCAACTTTTAACGGCAGAAAGATACGTGTAAAAAAATTTCTAGCCAATTTTAATATTTATTTGACAATTAGCCGGTTCAGATCCGTTTCATATTGATTTTCTGCCAATACGATAGCTGTTTGGCAACGATACTGACAACATTGGTCTGCGTTTGAATCTGTGCCGAGGAAAAATCTTAATATCGCATCAAGTTCGAAAAATGGGCGCTTGAATTTATATCATTAGGTTTTGTAATTTTTTTGGTGAAGGCTAAACTTAATTAAAGGATTGATTGGCAAATAACTCTCTGCCATGTGGGCGGATACTCTCTGTTGATATTATTTAAATAAATTCATGCACCTTTTACACCCTATCTTACGGCTCATTATTCCCATCAACCATGGAGTAGTACATTTGATATTATATCATGCATACACATGTATTTTTTAGTAGAGCATGTGAACTTTTAAATGCTAAGCAAGCTTTACGCCTAACTTAGGTCGTTATATCCAAAATTAGAGTAATTATCTTTCTATAAATAACTTTCAAACCAGCAAACACTACAACAAAATGGACATTTAGTGGCAGGCTTTTCCATCGCTAAAGGACCCATGACCTGTCACTAAACGTTTTAGTGACAGGTCAAGCTGTCACTAAATAAAATCTTTAGCAATGGTTACTTCGGTCGCAAGTGAAGACCTATAAAGATGGCTATAGGAGTCACTAATGGTCATTCTCCTAAAAAACACTTTCAGTATTAGCTACGGCATTAACTGTCACTATTGGTCATTTGCTTCAAAAAATAAAATATAGAAAAATACTAACTAAATTAGTTATTTGTTGATATATATATATATATATATATATATATATATATATATATATATATATATAATGTGGGTGTGTGTCAATCAATAAATCTCCCCTAAGTAGGATTTGAACGTACGACCAGTCAGTTCAGAGTTGACTGCACTCTACCATTGAGTTATTGAGGAACTTAATATGTATGTATTTATTTATTATTCCCATATTGAAAAACTTTACAAGATAAAAAAACTCACTGAAACATCCTAAAATAAAAGCATGGAACAAGGTTGCCAGTCCACAATCTAATATTTATGACCAAGCCAAACAAGTCCACAATCTAATATGTACCTGATTCAGTTCGTGCCTAGAAAGGGCGGCCTCCACATAGAAGAATATGCACAATTATGCAAACACTCCACATATCTGCTTATGTACCATAGGAACTATACATTATTCAGGAGAAACATAATATGCAATTCCCACAATGTCATTCAGCCGCTCATCTGTGTGTTTTTCCAAATATCATATTTAAATCCATGCTCTCATTTGCCTTGGAGAAAGCAAAATGTGTAATTAGTTGTAGATAACATAAGCAATAAGCAATTCAGTTCATAGGGCTGGCTCTGTATGGACTAAGAATTTTACCTAAATCAAACCGAGTCCAAGCTAGTGTTTAATCGAATCCAAAAGAAGCCATCGAAAGGGTTTCAATCTCCTATTGTCAACCCAATCCAAATCTGATAATCCCTATTAAGGAACCATATCAGCAAGGCGATCCGATCCATGCTATGGTCTAGAAAATTCAAAAGAAGAAAGAATTGGTGGCACCAAGGTGGTAGATTCTCTAAATTATGATAAAGATGGGGTAAATCCTAATGTAGCTAGGATTTCCTCATATATCTCTATCTTCCCTTAATCTAAGGAATGTGATAAGGGAAAAGAGAGATCGCTGGACTGCACTCAATATAATCTCCATAAAGGAACCTCTCCTCTTAAGTCATCGTTCAGAGAGTGAGAGAGAAATCACTTGATTGTGGACGTAGGTCTTCAATCAACTGAACCACATTACATTTGAGTGTTGTTCTTTTCCTGTGCATCGTGCTTGTTTATGGTAAAAGAGCATACCAAGATCTGACGATCATGGTCGATGACAACACGTCGTCTTCAACTGAGACATCAAGGAGTGTCCCTTCTTCAAGTGCGATCTCTCCTTTTCCTGTTTTGCCAGATGCTTATAACAAACTTATCGTTCTACAGTTTTTGGTTGTGGGAATTGCAATTCAGGCCACTGCTTAATAGCTATGTCTTATTGGGTTTTGTCGATGGTACCAACCCTTGTCTAATTAAGTTTCTTCCAGCCAACTCTATTAATCTTGCATTTACTCAATGGCATAGGCAGGATCAACATCTGTTGAGCTGGTTACTTTCATCACTCACCGATCAGGTTCATAGTCACACGAAGTTTTGTCATCACTAAAGAAAACACAGGCTGCCTTTTTGCGTTCTCGAGTCCAAGAACTTAGAGGCCAACGTTAAAATTTGAAGAAAGGCACGGACTCTATCAGTTTATTTTCACAAGGCCCAAACATAGGCTCATCAGTTAGCCATGGCCTCTAAACCAATAGAGGATGCAGATCTGACGTATATCCTTACTGGATTACCAATGGCTGAGTTTGGCTACCTAAAGCCACCTTCGTCAGGTGGGAAAGGTCAAAAAAAAAGAGGGCCGGCGAAAGAGGAAGATGATTCCCCAACCGTCTCCCTCAATCACCGTGGAAGGGGGAGGATAAACCTCACCCCCCATGAATAATGTGCGGAGTGAGAGCTCTATAAAGAGCTCTCATGGTGCGCCCTCCTGCCCCTCTCGATATACAAAGAGCGAGAGCTAGAGTCAGAAAAAAATGAGAGATGCATTCTGAGAAAGAGAGAAAGAGAGTTGCAGAGGGAGTGGTAGAGGGTTACCGGAGCATGCCGCCGGTGACCACCGCAGGTACGCCTTCTTTTTCTTGTTCATCCTCCCCCCTCTTTTTGTTTAGAAGGCTGGCCGCCATGGCTGCCGCCCTTGTTGTCGATATATATATATATATATATATATATATATATATATATATATATATATATATATATATATATATATATATATATATAGAGAGAGAGAGAGAGAGAGAGAGAGAGAGAGAGAGATATCCAAAAATTTGGGTTTGGATCCTGTTCGATAAATCTAGATCCAAATCATAACTGGATCTAGATTCAGTTCAAAATTGTTTAGATCAGTGTTAAATCCAATAAGCAGCTGGATCTAGGTCCAACCCATAGCTGTTTGGATCAGTTTTAGATCCATATCAGAATTGAGTCTATATCTAGTTGACAGTTTTGGATCCAAATCAGAGCTGAATCTGGATCCAACTCATACCTGAATGAATTCGTTCTTAATCAAGATCAGAACTGGGTCTGGATCCAGTTTGACAGTTTTGGATCTATATTAGAGCTGAATCTGAATCCAACTCATACCTAGATGATTTATTATGAATTTTAAAAATTCAATTGAGTTTTTAAACCAAACCCAGTTGGGTCAAGACTAGATTCAGTAAACCTAGTACTCTAAACTTAGCAAAAACTTGTTTTGACCTAGGATGAGTCTGGTCAAATCATAAGAGTTGAAATGACCAAATTACTCTTGTTTGTACCAATATCCGTTTAAGTAAAATGGGCATAACTTTGCACTCTGAATTCAAAATTGAGTGAGGTTTAGTGTGTTGGACTCGTATCATAGAGGAAAATCTTCTTGTCATATGGTTTTGATCAAATTAGGGGCATAAAAATCAAGGTTTGATGAGTCAACTCGAAAGAGATATTTTAATAATCTTGTCAAAATATAAAGAAGGTATGTGTATTAATATGAACATGTTTGTATGATAATTATATTCTATTGTTAGAGCCACTTGAGACTTGATTATGACCAGAGTACATTATTCGTATTCGAGGTAAGGAATATTATAAGTAATCTTAGTTGTGAACAAACCATATTGTGTTGCATGTTATTATTGTTATTGTATATTAGCATGTTTAGAAATGTAGCTCTTGAGTGTGAATATCATATGTATAGAATGACCATGCATGAATTTATTGCAATGAGATGACTATATGCACACGCTAGTCGTGATATGTCATGCATATTAGAAAGAAATTATTTTATGATAACATATCTGTGTTATAATCTACGAATAACATGCATTGTGAATAGCCTTGAGTCTCTTAAATATGGTCGTGTCATTTGAATGTTGTATTGAGATTAGCATGCTTAACTCCTTAAATCTTGAAAGTGGCAACCTGTGAAAAAGGTTACCTGGTTCGAGGCCAGAGTGCAACCACCATGGAGAGTGGGTCGTTGATGATTTAATAACATAGAGACTCTACCCTGTTGCATGCTTAGTATGATATAAAGTGTGAACCCTAATGTCATTCTGAGATTGAGAATGAGATGCATCGTGATTATTTTATGATAGCACTCATAGGAGAACGAGTGAAACACAAGCTTGAGAGTAAAATATAACTTAGGGTTATATTCACACAGTATCTGGGACTCTAGACAACCATGGATGGTTGAAAGTTATTATGGTTATGATATAACATGAACCATGTCAAGTTTGAGTCTGACCTCCCGGTTAGCTACCGGTGGGGTCCCTTTTATTGTTTCACTGTAGTGCCTGGTAGTCTGAGGATCACTGAGAGTGTATGGTTCATAGTCTATCCAACAATGTAGAATTGTAGTGTTCTATGCAGGTTGCTACGCCCATAGATGACTATGATCAGTATAGCCGACCTAGTGTTATAGTCTATTATGAGTGAGTATCTGATTGAGAGAGTTAATGGGTAAATTTAAAACATACAAACCTTGTGTGATGTATCAAAAACTAAACTCAGATTAGGGACTTAGAGCCCACTACTGTTGTAAGTTAAAGTCATTTATTACTTATAAATATTCTTTACTCAATTATAGACTCACATTCTGTATAATTATAACTGTAGGTTCCAGGCACACTAGCGTAGACATGACGTGATCAGCTACTCCAAGTGTGCACCGTATTTGTTAGTTTTATTTTCTTGTCATTGAATACTCATATAATTATTATTTTTATATGTTATGAATGATGAACTTTGTTAAAGAAACTGAGCTTATTAAAAAAAAAAATAGACATATTTTCTTTGTGTGAACTCTATATGCTTTCCCTCTAGGAAGTAATACCGGTCGAACTTGGACTCTCGAGGTTCCAGAATGGCAGGCTCCCTTAGAATATCTCTTAATACTAGAAGTAATCCTTTCACACTTAATTAAGGAAGAGGTTATTAGGGAAATAGATATTAAAATCAAGGAAATAGAGGCATATACTATAACTTTGGTGGTAAGAATCAATTCAATGGAAACCTTGGCAATCAAAATCAAAACCAAAACCAATCAAACTATCAAAATAAAAATTAGCCTACTCAAAACTCAGATGCCTCTAATATTACCTATCAAGCTTGTGGACATAATGGTCATGGACCATTACAGTGCAGAATTTATAAGTTTCAAAAGGAGAATGTTGCTGCAAAAGCCTATTGTGTTGCTCTGGTGCAGTTTGATGATGGGGCATGATACCCCCATTCGAGGGAAGCGCATCATATGATAGCAGACCTTGGAAATATGTCCCTCCATTCTAACTATCAGGGCAAAGATTAGATTAAAGCGAGAAACAACTTAGGTTTTGATATAAAACACATCAGAAGTTCCATTTTCAATGCTTCTGAATTTGAGTTTTCCATGTTAGATATCCTATATGTTCTTGATATAACTAGGAATTTAATGTCTATGCATAACTTCTCAAAAGAAAATGATATTTTCTTTGAACTTCATCCATCTTATGCTATGTGAAGGATAATAAGATGAAGAATATCATTTGGCAAGGAACAAGTAATGGTTGTTTAATATCGCCTTTAGCTCAATAAAGTTGGAGATGGAGAAAAAAATGCTTTGTGTTGGTGAGCAAACATCAGTGAATTAATGGCATCAAAGAATAGGGCAACCATCATTTAGTATTGCTCAGCATGTCATTAGTAAATTTGGTCTTATGTAAAGAGAATTGAAAATAAATTATGTAAAGCATGTCAACAAGGCAAAAGCCATGCTAGGTCTGCTTCGGGGTTACCAGAAGCACCATAGCACTTTTGAAACGTGTTGGAAAGCACAAAAAAAATGAGAAGTTTAAATGAAGCTTGATTCCCCTTTTTTTCTTTTTTTATTGTTTTTCTTTCTTCTTTTCCTTTTCTTGCTTCCCCCTTGCTTTCACCTCATTTCCTAGGTCGCTTCTGGTTTTCTTTTCTTTTTGCTTCCAAGACAATTCTTGGTTCGCTTCTAATTTGTCCCACACTTCCCACTTTCTAAAAGTTTGAAAGTGCCTTTCTTCCCTCTTTCGGTTCCTGAATCACTTTCTGCTTCCGCTTCCCTGACTCACAACTCTGGTCTGCTCCTCTTGGCCTCATATTTTTAGATATGTGGGGCCCTTGTTCTGATTGTATCCACTAGCAGTCATCAATTTTATGTGCACTTTATAGATGTCTACTCATGCTACACATGGATTTACATTATCGCAAAAATTCAAATTTTTTCAAAATTTCAAAGCCTAGTTGAAAATATTTTTGCCCGACAAATTAAAGCCTTTCAAAGTGGTTGTTATTGAAATTGGCCTAACCCTTCTAACCCATTCTGAAGTTTCAATCAAGTATCAAGATTATGCATTTGTGAGTGTTGTGCATCTTATAAATCGGTTAACATATGATGCCACAAAGATAAAGTCATCATTTGAGATCTTGTTTAAAAAGGCTCCTAATTATCTCTTTTTACGGGTATTTGGATGTGCATGCTACCCACATTTGAGACTGTTTTATACTCATCAACTTTAATTTAGGAGTCAAAAATGTATTTTTTTGGGATATAGAAACCAACATAAAGGTTACTTATGATTAGACTGGTCTTTTGAGAAACTCTTTGTCTGCAGGAATGTGGTGTTTGACAAATCAGATTTTTCCTTAAAATCTAACATGACCCTTATCCCCTCTACTTCAAATCTCATTGTTGCATCACCTATAGTTATTCATGTTAACCTGTATCAACCTACCCCTGCAACCTCTCCTATTGTGCATTCTCAACCAATTATCACTTCTCCTTTACCTAGTGTAGAGTCCACCTTATCCTCCTTAACCTCAATTCCCCCTTCCTCATCTAGTTCCCAAATAGATCGATCTGAACCTCCCCCTAATCTTATAGCTCCTAATAGGACTCATACTATGGTCACAAACAAGTTTCCTAAAACCTAAAGTTTATGTATCCCAATATCCTATACACAATTACCTTCTTAACTGAATCAACATATTTTGGGGTGTAAATAGATATTTAAGATTAAGAGAAGAGTTGACAGAACACTTGAACTGTCACGTCTAGTAGCCAAGGGTTATACTCCGGAAGCATGGATTGATTATTTTGACACTTTCAGTCTTGTAGTAAAGCCAACCACCATACACATTGTGTTATCTCTTGTTGTTAGCTCTAGATGGCACATTAAGCAACTTAACATCCAAAATGCATTTTTGAATGGATATTTATCTGAAGAAGTGTTCATGAATCAACCTTTAAAGTTTGTGCATCCATGATTTTCCCACCATGTCTAAAAATTAATTAGAGCTTTGTACATCCCCAATCAGGCTCCACAGGTTTGGCACCAACATTTGAGTTCCTACTTGATTTATATTGGGTTTATGGGGTCTAAAAAAACACTCTTATTCATTTATAGTCATGATGCTACCATCATTTGTGTGATGATTTATGTTGATGACATCTTTCTTATGGGCAATTCTCCTTCCCGGAATCCCTTCTCGATAATCTTTTGTCCAATTTTTCTATTAATGATTCAAGAAACCTAAATTATTTCTTGGGAATCAAAGCAATATGTACTCAACATGGACTTCTTTTAAGTTAGCAAAAGTACATAGTTGATCTTCTGTGTAAGCATAGGATGAATGATGTCAAACATGTTTCAACCCCGTTGTCAACTTCGATCAATTTATAAAAAATAGATGGTGCCACATTACCTAATTTGACAAAATATATGCAAGTTGTTGGGGCCCCACAGTACATCACTATTACCTATTGCCTGTGATTACTCATTGGAGTATGACAAAACGAATGATGAGATACTTAAAGCATACCATTCATCATGGGATCTTGCTTTAACTTCTTAGATGAAGACAAGGCAAGATGTGTCAATGATGGGAAATGGCCAATCATGGCCACACTAATTTCCTTGGATGCAACTTGATCTCGTGGAGTACACGAAAGCAACCCACCATGGAACAATCGAGCATAGAGGTTGAATATTGTGCTCTTGGCTCTACTACTACAAAAGTCATCTAGATTACTTATTTACTTTAGAAGCTTCATATCCCTCTTGGTCAACTGTCGAGCTTGCTATGTGACAATATTGGAACTACATATATGTTGACCAACCCTATTTTTCATCAATGCAACAAGTACATTGAGATTGACCTACATTTTTTGGGACCTTTTTGCCAAAAGAGAATTTAAGTGAAGTATATTGCTATAATTGATCAGTTAGCAAACATTATCACTAAGGCTCTTAGCTCTACTTGATTCAGTTTCTTGCGTGACAAGCTCAACACCCAGCCTCAGTCATTGACCTTCGGGGAGCTGTTAAGAAACCAGATAAGCAAGGTCTATCCAATTCACACTATGGTCCAGAAAATTCCAAAGAAAAAAAATGATGGTGCCAAGGTGACATTCTCTCTTTTTTTTTTGAAAGGCAAATTGGGGTTAGGCAGACCCCCACCAGTTATTATTCAACATAGCACTGGGGTTTTGAACCTGCAGAGATGTACACTGACAACTCCTACCAACCATATGGAGCCCGTGTTGGTGAATGTGATATATTCTCTACATTATGATAAAAATGGTATAGAGGGCCTTTCTTGTGCCTTTTCTATGGAGAAGATCAAATCAGTAATTTTGTCTCTACCTAATGGCAAAACCTCCCGAAGTGGATGGCTTTTCCATTGAATTTTATAAGCATACATGGGACTCTCTAAAAGGGGAACTGCTTCAAATTCTGACGGAATTTCATGTTAATGCGAGAATCCCCAAAGCTTTGGGTAAATCCTTAATTGTTCTTATTCCAAAAGAGCGACATAGAGAGGACATAAGTAGGTTTAGACTTATTTCTTTGGTTGGATCACTCTTCAAGATTATCTTCAAAATTATGCAATGAAGAGTATAATTGGGCAAATTGCATCGACACCCCCAAAGCGCATTTATTCTAGGAAATAGGCTTCATGACGCATGTATCATTGCACATTAGACCATACATTTTGATCAAGCTCACAGGTAAGAGGTCTTTCATTCTAAAAGTCGATTTAGAAAAATCCTTTGACTCTCTCGACTGAAGGTTCTTGTTGGGCTATTTACATTATATGGGGTGTGGAAACAAATGAAAAAAATGGGTTAAGGAGATGTTATCCACTAACTCAATTGCAATATCCATTAATGGGAAAAAGAGAGATTTTTTCAATCCAAGGAGCGGGTTGCAGCAATGCGACCCCCTTTCACATTTTCTCTTCATTGTAGCTATGGAAGCACTCTTAGTAATGATCACTAGTGCAGAGAGGCAAGGCAATTTTTTTGGTTGTAAGATTTCAAATTCGGTTATAATCTCACACCTTTTGTTTGCGGAGGATTTACTGTTTTTTGAGGAAGCTTCGGAGGCAAACTTGTGGACTTTATGAGTTATTCTAAAGTGTTTTGCAAAAATTTCAGGACTTAAAAATAAACGAAGGAAAAAATCAAGTTATGGTTCTTAATGACTCATCAGGTCAATTCCAAGGTTTAGCCTCTTCAATATTTAATTGTGAGGCAAGATTTCTTCCTATGAAATACTTGGGGCTACCACTATATTTAGGGGCCTCTAGTGAATCCCATTGAAGTGTGGTAGAGGACCGTATTTGTAGAAAAATCCAATCATGTGCCTCACACTTTCTCTCAAAGGCAAGTAGGATCAAACTTGTTCGATCGCCAGAATATTTCTTGTTCGACAATACATTTTTTCCAAATTTTTAAAATTTTGAAAAAGGTAGAGAAGAGAATTAATACTTTGTTTCAAAAATTTATTTGGAATGGATAGTTGGAAGGTAGGTCTAAAGTGGTTGTTAAATGATACATTGTATCTCAACCTTTGTACCTAGGTGGCTTGGGAATTCACAACTTAAAGAGATTTAATAATGCTGTATTGGCCAAGTGGTTGTGGCGGATTTGCCATGGGGAAATTGCTATTAGTCGCATATTCTTAGAGAAATATGGATTGGAGGGGTGCCTTTGGTGTTGGTTCATTAATCATAGATGGAAACGTGGATCCAGAATTTTGAAGGTATTGGATGCCTTCAATGAAGTGAAAGTGAGAAGCTGCAACAAAACCTTATTTTGGCAAGAAGTTTGGCTCAGAAACGTCAAGCTTAGGGAATTGTTCCGTTGTTTATGATCTTTCTAGAGCAAGTATGACAAAGTGTGTAATTTTTGGTCCTCTACCTTATAATCATGAGATATTGTATTGCGTAGGGAGCCTTTAGACTTGGCTCCTCAATAATGGTTGCTCTTATGTCCTCCCTATCAAGCATTTCCCTTATTCAGCGTGAGGACATGATCCCTCGGTCACTCACTAACGATGGGGTTTTTTCTACTTCATCCATGTATATCTTTCTTAGGCACTAATCAATGACTTGACTTTCAAATCATGTATTATGGGGAGCAAAACTACCACTTAGAGCATCTCTAATAGGCTGGCTAATACTTCAAACATAAATAAGACTCAAGAGCAGTGGATTCCATCTTGCCAGCCGCTTCCTATTATGTTTTTGTGAGGAAGAATCAACAAAACACCTATTTTGTATTTGTCGTTTCTTTTGCTCTTTGCAGCAGTGGGCCTGGAAAGATATTTTTCTGGATTGGGACAACTTTGTCCTTCCTGTGCGAAGTTCTTATAGCACCACACATCACCCTTAAAGGAGCTCACTGGATGTTTCTTTGGAGAACATGACTTTTGACGTTCTGGCTTATGATTTGTATGGAGAGGATGTTGGGTTAAACCACCACGTTGGTGGTGGTTACCCACAATGTGGATAACCTCACCCACGGAAGGTGTTCCTTCCATTAAGCCCGCACAGAATGAGGGGGAACGGTTACACAACCGTCCCCACTCTGTGTCTATAAAAAGGGGTTTCATGAGCAACCCCAATACAGAGTGAAATACGTGTAAAAACAAGATACAGATCACATACAGGAAAATACGAAAGAGGGTTTAGAATCTTACCTCTCCATTCAGAGTATTTCCATTAGGTCGCGGGAATCGGTCCTGCTCACTGACTGCATCCGACAACCTGCGCTTGTGGAGGGTCGCAGTCCGGCTGAGGAGAAACCACATCCTCTGCTCCAGCCACCACCAACGACTTCCCCCTGCTCCGGTCACCACAACCTTCCATCGATCCCAGCTCAGCAATGGCGACATCAGGTATATCTGCACCCTGCAACTGTATTTTTTACACAGAATCTGGTTTCTTCTATGTTTTTTGCGCAGGTTAGCTAATCAACAAGAAAGTCCTTATATTGGGTTATGGGCCCATGCCCCACATCCGCTGCACGGGGTGTGTCCTGGTCATTCGGCAATGCATGTCGCCGTGGGGCGAAGCTGCAGCTGGTCGCCGACACCGGCGACTATCGCCATAGGGCGATAAAACAAAAAGGTTTTCTTCTCGTCGGCCGTCTGCAGGACGTCGTGGATGCGTCGTCGAGAGGAGGCAACCTTCGTCAGCTGCTTCACCACCACCGACCGTCCGGTGTCACGCGATATCTAGGGCGACAAAACACCTTTTCGGCATCCTTTCTACCGTCGGGCAAGGTGGGTGAATCCATTGTCAGAGGTTGTTCGAGGCCGGTGTCTTTTCTCCGTCGTGAGCTGGCCGGCGACGTGGGTCGTTGACAGGCGACATTGGTCGTCGGCAAGCCAAGAGGGTAAACCCTCTTCTTCATAGAAAATAGAAACCCTAAGGTTTTCTGTTATTTTTCTGATTTTAACGGATGATCCAGATAGGGTCTGGACTCGGGTCCATTCTAGTTCATATCGGGTTCGGGCTGGGGTCCATTCTGGTTCATACCGGATCAGATCCAGATAAGGTTATTACCGGACCTGACCCAGATTCGGTTAATATCAGGTTAGACCCAGATCCGGTTAATATCAGGTCTGACCCAGATCCGGCCAGTAACTGGGTCAGATCTGGATCTAGTTATAACCGAGTCTGACCCAGATCTAGTTTGAACTGGTTCTGACCCGGATCCAGTAGGATTCAAGCACTATTTGGCTTGAACTGAATCAGGGACTGATTCGGCCCCTTTCAGGACCAGTTTAGAGCCATTTTGACTGGTTCCTTCCAGTTTCTCACCGGTTCCGACATGCTAAGACCATGTTTTCATAAATATAACAAAATACATGGATTTTGGAATACGATTATAGGGTTTTTATGAACCTTTGTTCATACTTGACATCGGTTCATAAGGTTCAGACCCTTGGATAACTGGTTCGGAGCTGTTTCAGACTGGTTCAGAGTGCTTTCAGACCGGTTCTTGACTAAGGACCCAGAGTTTTACCCATTTAAGCCAGTTTTTGTTATTGTTCATGCATTTATATGAAATTATGCATGCATAAATGATTGTTTAATATTGGCATTAAGGATAGTTAGATAACTTAGTGTATTCACGTCACCAAAGTGACTGAATACACGTATGTCGTCAAAGAATTTCAATACTATCATACTGTTTAAGCTGATATTAACATTGTACTTAGATTTGTGAAACGATAAATGACCCAAAAATAGTTTTATTGTGTTTAGAATTTAAGTATGGTGAAATAAGATAAATGTATCGAGATACATCACACATGTGTATCCAAAGGTACCTTGTGTCGATGGTCTAACTTCACAAGAACCTTAGTTTTACCGAATAAGGTCGGTAGGCAAAGTGGTTTCGCGTGTCGGAGCTCCTAGCAAAGTAGGACTCCGATGACCCCCTTCACTGCCTGAAAATAAGCATATTAAGGGTCTTTATTCTTTTGCTTTTTCATTAAAGTTTGAGTCTCGTATGAATGCCTTTTGATACATATCTTTTGTCGTGCAGTTTCTAGTTCTGTGATTTTAGATGGCTCTAGTTGTATAACTTTTCTAGATGGTTCAAACTTTAGTAATTGGAAAGAGATTGTTCTCTTTACATTAGGGTATATGGATTTAGATCTGGCCCTAAGGATAGAAGAACCTGCTGCTCTAACTGATCAAAGCACTATTGATCAAAAGATTGCTTTTGAGATGTGGGAGCACTAGAATAGACTTAGTTTATTGCTTTTGCAATCTAAGGTGGCTAAGAATATTTGTAGTGTCATACCACAATGCAAGACAATTAGAGAGTTTTTAAGTGCTATTGAAGCATAATTTGTAAGTTTAAATAAGGTTAGAGCCAGTACCCTGATGTCTAAACTCATATCTATGAAATATACTGGAGGGGAAAACATTTGTCAGCACATTTTGGAGATGAGGAACATAGCATCTCAGCTAAATGACATGAAGCTGACCATTTCTGATTCTTTTCTAGTGCATTTAGTTTTTGCGTCCTTACCCTTGGAATACAGACCTTTCAAAATCTCTTACAACACATATAATGATGAATAGACGTTCAATGAATTTATGTCCAAGTGTATTGAAGAAGAAGAGAGATTGAAAGGAGAGAAGGTGCAGATTGCACATATGGTTTCTCATACACCCAAGATAGGACCGAAGAAGAATGCATTTAAAAGAAATGCTAGGAAGAAGCCAGAAGGGGATAAGTCATCCCAAGGCAAGCAATCTGACTCTACTCCCATAAAGTGCTTCTTTTGCAGGAAGAAGGGACACATGTAGGCAGATTGCATAAAGTACAATAAGTGGTTGGAAAATAGAGGTAAATTGTCATTTGTTTCTCATGAATGTATTTTATTACAATTCCTGAAAATAGCTGGTGGATTGATTCTGGTGCTACTGTTTATATTTTCAACTGTCTATAGTTGTTTCTGAGCAGAAGGGAACCAACAATGCATGAGAAGAGCATCTGTTCGGGAAACAAGATATGTTCACATATGAAGAGTGTTAGAATCTGCATGATTACTCTAGATACAGACATAGTTTTAGATCTTCATGATATTTTTTATATTTCATCCTATAGTAGAAACTTAATTTCAATTTCGAAATTGGATAAATTTGGATATTGTTTTAAGTTTGAAAATTCCAAATTGTTCATTTATAGAAATTCAATTGAAATTGGTTCTGCATTAATTTATGATGCTTTGTAAAAATTGAATGTGAATATCCAAACTCAGAAGTCCCTGACTTTTTAATACGCATTGGTTGAAAATAAACATAGCTTGATAAATGATAAATCTTACATGCTTTGGCATCGAAGGTTGGGTCATATCTCTGAAAAGAGAATAAAAAGACTCGTAAATGAAGGGATCTTGAAATCTCTAGATTTTACCGACAATGACCCATGTGTTGATTGCATAAAGGTTAAACATACAAACATATATAAAGAGGGTGCCAAACGCAGTAGTGAGATATTAGATATAGTTCACAAAGATGTATGTGGACATTTTTCTCCTTATTACACAGGTGAAAAATATTTTGTCACCTTTATTGATGACTATTCACGGTATATGTATCTCTACTTGATTTTTGAAAAATCTGATATTTTTCAGATTTTTAAAAAATTTAAGAAAGAAGTAGAAAAACAAACCTATAAAGTTATTAAAATAGTCAGGTCTGATAGAGATGGCGAATATTATGGTAGGTTTACTGAGATAGGGCAAAGAGAAGAGCCATTAGTGCGATTTCTAAAAGAGGAAGGCATTGTGCCTCAATATACCATGCCTGATAGTGCCTACCAGAATGGTGTAGCTGAAAGGAGAAATCAAACACTTAAGGAAATGGTCAGAGCTATGTTGAATTATTCAACACTTCCCATTAAGTTGTGGGGTGAAGCCTTAAGAACAATTGTGCATATTTTAAATAAGGTACCTATAAAATTTGTGCTTAAAACTCCTTATGAGTTGTGGATAAGTAAGAAACCATCTTTGTCTTATATGCACATGTGAGGATGTCCTGCAGAGGCTAAGTTGTATAACCCCCACATTAAAGCCTTTGATCAAAGAACAACCAGTGGATATTTTATTGGTTATCCAGAAAGATCAAAAGGGTACAAGTTTTATTGCCCATCTCACACACCACAGATTATTGAAATGAATAAGAAAAAATTCCTAGAAGATGGTTCAATAGAATTAAGTGCACTTCAAAGCCTTGATTTTGAAGAAGTACAGGATCCAGTTTCGTTACCTATTAAGGAAAACATCGAAAGATACCACATTATTATTCCTAATGATGATGTGGTTGATCATTCAGTTGTTGATGCACAAATCCAAAGTGAACCTATTGTGAACAATGTGGAAAAGCACAAACAAGATGATCAGGTTCAATCTGAACCTGAAGAACGACCTATTTGAAGATCCACAAGAATTAGAATATCTGTCATACATCCTCATTATGTAGTGTATCTTTAGGAGCCAGGCGATTTCATAGATATAGATGATGACCCGTTGACTTTTATGAAAGTTGTGGAAAGCAAACAATCTGCACACTCGATAGATGCCATGAAAGAAGAGTTAAACTCTATGGCTAAAAATCAAGTGTGAGATCTTGTCGAGTTACCTAAGAGAGTAAAGCCTTTAGGGTGTAAATGGGTCTTTAAGACCAAGAAGGACTTCAAAGGTAACATAGAGAGACATAAAACAAGATTGGTTGCTAAAGGATTCACCCATATGAAGTGCATTGACTATAATGAAACATTTTCTCTTGTCTCAACTAAGGAGTCAATGAGGATAATTTTGGCCGTCATAGCTCATTATGACTTAGAGCTACACCAGATGGATGTGAAAACAACGTTTCTTAACAAGGATCTGAATGAAGAGGTATATATGGATCAACCTCTTGGTTTATCTGAAAACAATCATCTGGTTTGCAAGCTCAACAAATCAATATATGAACTTAAATAAGCCTTCCGACAGTGGTATATTAAATTTTCCCAAGTCATTGTGACTTTCGGGTTTACAGAAAACATTATTGATCAATGTATATACCTTAAGAAAAGTGAGAGTAAGTTCATTATATTGATGTTGTATGTGGATGACATTTTACTTGCAACCAACAATATAAAATTACTTTCAGAGACAAAATAGTTTCTTGCATCACATTTTGATATGAAAGATATGGGTGAGGCTGCTTATGTTCTTGGCATTGAGATCCGTCGAGATATAGCAAAAGGTTTTCTAGATCTCTCCCAAAGATCCTATATAGATAAGGTGTTAAAGCGATATGGGATGGAGAATTGTTCTCCTAGTTTAACACCCATATCAAAAAGTGACAAGCTGAGCCTAAAGGATTGTCCACAGAACGATATTGATAAAGCACATATGAGTACTTATCCATATGCATCAGTTGTTGGCAGCTTGCAGTACGCACAAACATGTTCTCGACCATATATTTTTTTTTGCAGTAGGGGTGCTTGGTAGATTTCAGTCTAACCCAGGTATACCCCATTAGAAGGTTGCCAAGAAAGTCTTGCGGTACTTGCAAGGGACAAAAAGCTATATGTTGACGTATCATAAAGTTGATCACCTCGAGGTCATTGGCTACTCAGATGCGGACTTAGGAGGATGCCTTGATAGTAGAAAGTCTACTACTGGGTACATCTTCTAACTTGCTGGGGGCGCGATCTCTTGAAGAAGTGGGAAGCAGATGACTATTGTTGCCCACACCATGGAGGCAGAATTCATAGCATTGTATGAGACTATCTCACATGCTATATGGTTAAAAAACTTCATATCACAGTTAAATGTAGTTGATTCCATTGGGAAGCCACTGAAGGTCTATTGTGATAATGAAGTTGTTGTGTCCTTTTCCAACAACAACAAAAGTACTACGTCATGTAAGCATATGAAATTGAAGTATTTTGTTGTTAAAGAAAGGACAAAGAATCATTTAGTGCATATTGTTAATATTGGTATCAAAGAGATGATCATTGATCTTCTTACTAAAGGGCTAGCACCGAGATTATATTCTGAACATGTAATGATGATGGACTTGTTAAACTCTTTTTGACATATGCATATAAATAAAGTGATCACTTTCAATTCATGATTCTCATTATTTTTTGTTGTTAATCTCATAAGGATTAGATATTCAACTAAGGACCTATAAAATCGATTATAAAGGTCAATCTATTCATCAAGAACATTCCCAAAAAGTTTTCTGGTTAAAGGGTTTATCATCGAAACAAGTGGGAGAATGTTGGGTTAAACCACCACGTTAGTGGTGGTTACCCACGATGTGGATAACCTCACCCACAGAAGGTGTTCCTTCCATTAAACCTGCACAGAATCAGGGGAAAACGATTACACATCAGTTCTCAATTTGTGCCTATAAAAAGGGGTTTCATGAGCAACCCCAATATAGAGTGAAATACGTGTAAAAACAAGATACAGATCACATACATGAAAATATGAGAGAGGGTTTGGAATCTTACCTCTTCATTCAGAGTATTTCCATCAGGTCGCGGGAATCGATCCTGCTCACCGACTGCATCCGACAGCCTGCGCTTGTAGAGAGCCGCAGTCTGGCTGAGAAGAAACCGCATCCTCTACTCCAGCTACCACCAGCGGCTTCCCCCTGCTCCGGTCGCCACAGCCTTCCATCGATCCTAACTCAGCAATGGCGGCATCAGGTATATCTGCCCCTGCAACTGTATTTTTTATACAGAATCTGGTTTCTTCTGTGTTTTTTGTGCAGGCCGGCCGATCAACAGGAAAGTCCCTACAGAGGAACCATCATATATTCTATGGAAAGTTTGCGGATCTGGAAGGCTTTTATTATCGCTTGAAATGGGAATCTGGTTTGCGGATTTGAATTAAGTGGCCAAGCCTCTTCACGGACTGGGTTAGGGCATGCAGGGCTGTCATCTTCCAATAGCTAGTTCTGGCTCTCAGCTGGTCTGTGAAACAGGTTGCCTAAGCCAGTTGATGATGTGCGTGAACGAGTGTGTGTGTGTCATCAGGTGTGTGTGTGGGAGTGTGGTGTGAGTTCGGGTTTTGTGTTCTTGGCGTGGGTATGGCTGTGTGTTTGTGTCGGCTGGGGGGGGGCGTGTGTGTGTGAGTCAGGCCTCCTTCTATTCGCGTTAGTGTGGGTACGGAGTTTTTATGTGTGCATGTGTGGGAGGAAATGTGTCAACGCGATGTGCGTCAGCGTTGGGACGAGGGGGCAGCTGCGTTTCGACATTGACAGAGCTCTTCAGGGTGGCAAGCTTCTTGCATCCCGCTTCAACATTCTGGTCTTACTTTCCTCCTCTGCAGTCCCTAATGCTCTGCTTCATTCTGACGCAGAGGAGCAGCTTTTCCCGTCCTGAGGGCCATGTTTTCTGCTGCTCGGCTCACGCTTATTGGACTCATTAGGCTAGCTGCATTCACAGCACAATCCCTCTGATCCTCTAATCAATAAGGGGACTCATTCTGTGCCAGGATCTGTGCTAGAGTTGTTTGCAGTCAATCGTTCTCTGAAGCATCTAGATTCACAGGAACCTCTTTGGCGAAGAACTGGACACCTCAACTCGTAGGCGCTTGAATAATTGGATCAACAGCTATAGGTTTCACTGCAGCATGTTCGTTCATGGAATGACATTCGGCAGGGCTGCTTTTGGCGCTTTTATAATAGGAGCAATAGTTTTATGTAACGGGAGTGGAACAGTGTTTATCCCCTTTTTTTTATATGGCTGATGGGGTGTCAACGGGTCGGGTTTACCCGGACCAAACCCTATAGATTTCGAATATGGTGACAAATAAGAAGACCTCGATTAAGACCAGGTCCGGACTCAAAGGTTCGACTAATAATGGACCCAGGTATAGTTTCTGAAATTTTATATAAGATCCAGGCTCAACCCGAATTCTGATTAAGACCCACAAAATCTTAATGTAAAAATGATAACAAATATTATTTTACCGGGTATGGTCAGTGTAGTTCTTGGACCGGATATGGTTTCTTATAGCAAACCTGATTAGACCCGAGTCCAAACCCAATACCATACCCAAAAATCTAATCTAAATATGATTCTACATGGATTCGAAGCAAACTCGACCCGTTGACACCACCATTATGAAAGTGCACGCAAAAAGACGAGAAGGGCAGGCCAGTATTGTCGGCAGCAAAAAAATCCATACGAAATGAGTTGAATCGCTTTATTTTTAAATAATTCTTCAACAGTGTTTAAAATAATTTAAATATTATTTTAATATTTTCCCAGCACGTGTAGCTAATTCAACTCAATTCGGTTCATAATCGGAAACGAGTCGATTCCCTAAACAGTTTCAAAAATCGACTCAGGATCCGATACAATTATGACAATATTTGGGGCAGGGCAACACCCAGCCCACCAGTGTATCCACTCAAAGTGCTTACAGTGCATGTGTGGCACACAGCTTCCCTTTCAGGTATTTAGAGGCCGCACGTTGCTAATTATCGGTCGTAGCTAGTCAAGGAATCGGGTTTGGTTCAGACCCAGGTGAAATCAAACCCAAACCTGACTTGAGATGATGATACCGGGTCTGAAAACAGATCTAGTCAGATGCACTATAAGAAAAACCATACCTGAATCCTATAAGGATCCCATGAACCAGACACAGACTAAAACAATATTTTGTATTTCTTTTATATTAAATTATTGCTGATCTTAGTCAGAACTCGGGTGGGCCCGAGTTTGTTATAAAATTTTACAAACCATACCGAAATTCAGATATTAATCTAACCCTTTGAGTCTAACCTAGATTCTAATCGGATCTTCTTGTCTATCACCAAACCCTAACCCTACAGGGTATGGTACGAGTCAGGTCTGGGTCAAACCTGACCCATTGCCACCCTAAGTCGTAGCCCCACCCTCCATAGGTCATAAATCTCAGGAACCTTCAGCTGCCACCAAGCTTTTGTATCGTTCATCCCAATGTTGTCGGTATCGGTATAGAATGGTGCCACGTGTTTGATGCTAGGCCCCACCGTTTTGGAAAATGATGGGCCTTAAGAAGGTGTGGCACCATCCGTGCTCAGCTAGGTAATCATTCAAGTCACAATCCCGAGGAGACAAAACAGCGCGCAAGGCCTGTTGTTTGTACGGATCATGAAATTCGTCAATCCATCACGAATTAGCGGCGAAAGTAACAACATATCAGTTCTGTCATTAATTAGCGATCAAAAAATTACGATGAATGATATTCATCGCTAAGCCATCGTTGATTTGTTGCTAAACAGTTTAGCAACGGATTTGCAACGAATTAGCGTCAGATAACGTCCATCGCTAATCCCTAAAATTCTTGTAGTGAATGTAACAAAAATCATATGAATCCAACAACAGAATAGGAAGTTATAGTCAAAACAGTGTGACTAGTTTTGTAAAAATCATGTTTTAGGTCAAACCTATTTTAAATAAAAAAATTTACCATTAAAGTGATCTAATTTGGTTTTTCACTTAAAAGATAAATTAAAATAAATGATGTTATCTTTTCAATGCATCAAATAGCACTTCGATTAGGCATCCAGATAGGAGCCAAAATATGTTAGCCAATTATAATGGATCTAAAGGACAACTAGATTTGAAACATGAAAATCTAAAATTCTTATATTTAACCCATGGGAATCTTCTAGATGCTTGAAGTGGACGAAAGTGAGGTGTGATGCTAATGAACACCTTAGCAATCGATCCAACCCGAGACCAATACGGAATAGGACCCTCAACCTCGAAATGGGTAAACAACTATGACAAGAGAGCTATATATATATATATATTGTGTGTGTGGCGCAAGCACTCGGACAATTAACATCTGCATCCGCATCCGCATCTGATCACACTTTACGCTCGACCAGTTCTTTCTGTCTGAGCCTCAGCCAACACGTACGAAGGACGACTTGTTCCTATGTGCAGGGAAAAATCAGGTTCAGGACATTTTAAGTGGCGACCGATTTCAGTGCTCAAACTAATATCAAATCAAGATGTGCTGTGCTGGTTCCGGACCAGATCAACAGGAACAATGAAATAGGTGCCAACAATATTCGTGACTGCCAGCAGATTTGCTGACAGCATGTGTGTTCTCAACAACAGAAAAAAATAACAGGCACTGAATTCAGGTGGCACAGTCGATTGATATAGTGATCACGACGCGATATGTTCAGCGCAAAAGATATGATGGCAGATACAAATTCAGACTAAGCATTCAAGTAATTCAGTGTTCCCAATAATGTTGTGAAGTTCAAAAAATTAACGTATAACCACCTAACTGAGACCGAGCGTCAAGCGCTGCTCTGGGCTGAAACACACTCATAGATTGATGTTCGTCAGTCCAACATTCGGCATCCAACAGGTCAGGTGCAGACCAGGGAGCCGAACCAACAGTGATGTTGTGGCCGTGATTTCTGGTCACGTCAGTTTGGACGCCCAGGTGTCCCCAATGATGCAGGCTGGTTCTGTTAGAACAGAGGATAACCTAAATCGGTTTCCAAGCTGGGCTTAAAAAACATGCAAGCACAAACTCAGTTGGACTTCCTCTTCTATACTTCAAGCAGGATTACCAGCAATTGTTCAAGGCAGCAATAGGAAAAGAAACAAAAAACAAAAATAAGAATGAAACTCCGATAACTCGGATCCTGTTCTAACACAGCCCACTTCAATTCGGTATTTAAAAAAAAACTGGGAAAACTGAATCTCATATGCATGTTTAACAAGGTTTTCACTTCCAAAATCCGAGTTCAACAATAAACAACCTTCCACACATGCTTAAAAAAAAAAAAAAAAACAAAGAACACGATTTTTCTATCAGATTCAATATATGACTTCACAAATCTGATTACAACATTTTTTTTCTTCGCTAAACAGTGCAACAAATACAATTTCTTAGACGTTTTATTTTTAATTTTTTTTTTTAAAAGAAAACACAGTCCAAACAAAACTACATAAAGCAAGAAAATAAAGTTCAATCGACGAAGGAGTGAAAGAAAAACGCTGATTTGGGTTAGCTCCTGTGAAACTGCCGACCAACGCGATCACGAGCTCATCTTCCTTGAGTTTTCAGTACACACACAGACCACTCAAAAGGGTCTTCATGCAGATCACACTTGAGTGGCCACCATGAACACGCAATGGGGAATAGAGAGTGAGGGACATCCCAACCCTATACTCTTCTTATTTTCTTTTTCTCAAAAGATCAAAAATCTTTTTTTTATTGTTCTTTTAGAAAAAATATGAAGTAATAGAGGGGCTAGGTGGCCGCTCCCTAGACATATGGGAGGAGTTCTCTACCTCCCATGAGAACCAATGAAGTATGTGCCTCTTATTGGTCCAATCGGAAAGAAACCACCACCCATTGGACCAATGAGAATTGCCTCTGTTGGGTTCAATGGGAAGGTGACCCACCTCCTACAAGCCCAATAGGACATCACCTTTTGAAACCATAAATAGAATTGAAAGATACAAACCCACAATGACAAAATATTCAAATCCAAATAGAATGGATATGAACAAAAAATAAAGCAGATCTTAGGATAAAGAAAGAAGATCAAACTGTAGAAAAAAATAAAACTGCCCACATTACCCATTGTACCCTCTAATGGCCTTAAAGATATCTTAATGGGTCATCGAACTTAGACTCATATATGATCATTTAATTTGAATTCAAAAAATCCTAAAAATAAAACTAAATCCTAAATGCTAATACCTCATGTTTTCATATCAAAGTCTAATTCCAAAATTTTGAAAACTCTCAAAAAACAAAATTCGTCTGTTCAGATCCAATGACATATTTTTTCTGAATGCGGGTCTAGATACACTGCATCAATGCTCCATCCATGCTCTTAAATTCTCATCTTTTTAGAAAATCCTAAAATTCACCTATAAGATTTTATTTTTCTCTCAAAGATAAGCGTCCTTAATCTCTTAGGGATTACACTTACTTTAAATTCATTGAACTTAGAAAGTTCTCGGTTGCTTAGCCCATAAGCTAGGTAACTCCAACCAATTGGATTAAACCTAACAACAGGAACCAATTAAAAAGAAACTTTATAAAAAACCAACCAACATGGTCTTGCCACATCCTCCATGGGCCGATCCAAATCTTTGGACCCAAACTCAATAGAATTAAGATCCAAACTCATTAGCAAAACTATAAATAGGGACCCTCTCACCTTAGTTTGACATCTAGAACCTAAGTAAAGAAACATTGTTGCACTTACTATTTTCCTAGTGAGCAACACTCAGACTCTACCCATATGAGTCTAACCCAGCTGAGACAACCTGACCCTAGTCTAGGACTAGATCCCCTATCTCACTTGGTTATTTAGAGCCTACTCCTAGTCAAAGTAATGTTAGAGTCTCTACAAGCTTTTTATAATCATAGGGAAGGGCTTGTGGTGAGATTCAGTTTTTCTATAAAAAAAAATTTTAGCTTATTCTAAAAGTGTACTTTTCTTTTAAGAAACATCATATTTTAGTACTACTTTGTACCCTCAACCTCGCCTTTTTGTAGAACATGTGTATGAGGTAGAACAACTCTTAAGCTAAAAGTCCCGGGTTAAAGATTTTGAGCTCCTAGTGTGGATGATCCGAGGAGAAAATGTACACAACTTGAAGGGCAAACCCATAATACTCTTATCTTGTATTTGGATACAATTTTTTTATCCAAAACAATTTTTTGTCTAAAATCCTCATTTTGGTTTTCAAAATTTGAGAATCCACGGGTAGAGAAAATTCCTCCAAAGTCATTACATAAATAGAAAACTCTCTTGATTTAAGCTTCTACATTCCCAACTTCACACAAACTCCCTAAACCAATGTTTTCCTTATTCTTGAACACCTTTCCTTCCTTGGTGACCAAGGAATCCTTGTTGGACACAACTGCTTTGGAAGACTTGAGCTTAACCGCCTTATAGACTCCTTAGAGGGCTGGGACTCGGCCTGCTTCGCTGGCATAGCCTGGTTAGTTGTCGTAGATGACTCACTCGGCTTAGCTGGCTGGGACGTCTCTCTAACATCAATGACCCTCGAACCACCAATTAGCCATTCCCAAACTGTGACCACTTCCTCTCTCTCTCTCTCTCTCTCAAAAACCACCTTCCGATGATCACCATGCCTCTTCAAGTTGATAGAAAATGGTATTCCCTTCTCCAACTTATACTCTTCCATTTTAGTTTCGTACTTGGCCTCAAACGTAACCAAGCTCAACAATCTAAATCCTCACGATTTTGTATTATGAAACCATTAATTTTCTTCTTTGGTACTTACTGCACCTTCTTTCTAATGTGTGAGGGCAATACAGGAAACCAAGAAATAAATCATGTTTACCATCAGTCTAAATGACAAACGTGAGGTATATAATTGACAATTGCCAGAAAAAGTTAGATGCTTATTAGAAAAATAAAAAATATGTCTTGTATTCGGAACGAGGGGGCGAAAGGTTAGCTATAAAAGCAATTCTTTTTTAAAAATAACTTATATTAAACTAGTTGAATTTAACTTTATAATGGATTCAACTAATAACCTTATTAGAATGAATGACTAAATACCTTCAAAATAATGGTATCTTAAATTATTACTTTTTGAAGCCAAAAGGGGTAAATTTGCTAGGTTCACAAAGTTACTTTTGAAAAAGGTGTTTGCCTTTTCATTTTCCTTAAAGTCCAAAAGGCATATGCCCAAAAAATGCCTTGATTTGAAGGGTGTTTTAGTTATTTTATTAAGGTTCTAAAATTAAATACAATTAGTTTAATATCAGAATATATATATATATATATATATATATATATATATATATATATGAAAACCTGTAAGATGAATTAAGCATCGAACGCATGTTGGTGCATTGATTTTGCACAAAACAAGAACATTAGTGGCGGCTTGGTGCTTTTTACAATAAAAAAGATGATCCATTGTTGATCCATGCACGATCAGCGATGGATATGTGTTGGATAACAGTGGACGATTTGCTCATCTACGATTATGGGCTAATATATATATATATATATATATATATATATATATATATATATATATATATATATATATATATATATATATATAATGTGTGCAACTCTTATGTGCACAGCTACCAGCAAGACTCTGCTGGCCGTCCATCGCAGCCTTGATGGACGGCCAGCGCCAAAACATGTGTTTTTGCACTTTTTTACTTTTAGCGCGGTTTTTGACCGCCCCTAAAGGTCCCAATAAAAATTGGGACCTTTTATGGAAAAATCTGTCACTAAAGGCCCCAATTTTTGTTGGGCCTTTATAAGTGACAGATTTTTTAAGCCAAAAGCTGGAATTTTTGTGCATTTTTTTTTGTAGTCATCCTTCGTGCCTTTGACAGACGGCCAATATGATGGATATGAATTTTCGTGCTTATATACGTGGCTCTCATTTGGACTTTCGAACATGCACTGTAGAAAACTCCTCGCCTTCGGGGGAGAACAGACAACACCCTCCTAGTTGTGCAACTGCCACACACTCTCTCTCTCTCTCATATATATATATATATATATATATATATATATATATGTGTGTGTGTGTGTGTGGAGAGAGAGAGAGTAACTTGATGAAACAGCATGGTGTGAGCTGAAGCCTTACACAACCTTCCCCCTCATGATTTTTCGCTTCAATGAATTGCAAATGTGCAGGAGTTCTTGTTTGGTCTACAAAACCTTTTTTAATCGCTATAAATAGGCCTCTATGGGTAAAATATTTTCAAGGATAGTTTGCATGTAGAAACAACTTAGCAAATGATCTTTTCTTTGTGTTTGCACTTAACATTGGATTTGGTAAAGAAGACTCAACTGGATGGCTTCCTCTAAGGTTAGAGACGCTCTTTGTTGGAATTATAAGCTAGACTCTTCGTATTCTTCCCTCATTTTTGGGAAACTCATTTTACATTAAGGCTTGTTGGAATTATAAGCTAGACTATTCGTATTCCTCCTTCATTTTGAGAACTTGTTTTACATTAAGGTTATCTGCAATTTTTTTATGCAAACTCTTTGGGTTCCTCTCCCATTTATTTCTTCTCCTTAAAAATGTAATAGCCTTTTAAATTTTCTATGGTAAAAATTTACTATGTAATTAAATTCTGGCTGGGCTTGAATGCTATAAATATAACAGCCATGTATCATCATTTTGATAAGTCGTTGGAATGTTTTAAAGCCTTTTGTAGCCTTCTCCTTCTCTAGCACCATTTCTGCGTATTTTTCATTTTAGAGAACAATCTTCTTCTCTAGTTTGCTGTTTTATTTCCACCATAGTGGTATCAAAGCTAGGATAGCTTCCAACAATATGGTGCAACCACAAGTTCCTTGCTTTGCAGGAAAAAATTATAACAAGTGGAGTAATTAAATGAAGACGTTCTTTGGCTCTCAAGATCTATGGGACATTGTTGAAAGTGCCTTCGATGTGATGGACAATGTGGAGGGTATCACTCTACGACAACAAACTGAGTTAAAGAAAAATTGAAAGAAGAACAATAAGGCATTGTTCTATATTTATCAAGCTGTTGATGAAGGTATTTTTGAAAGAATATCTTCGACGGAATCGACAAAGAAAGCATAAGATACTCTCTATACAATATATAAAGGAGAAGACAAGGTAAAAATGGTGAGACTCCAAACTCTTAGAAGTGAATTTGATTCTTTAAAAATGAAAGAATCTGGAACTATTGAAGCATTTTTCAATCGAGTCTTCTCCATTGTTAATCGAATGCGAGTAAATGATGAAAAACTTAAAGATCAAAGAGTTGTTGAAAAAATATTGAGAAGCTTAACTCGCAAGTTTGAACATATTGTTATTGCTATAGAAGAATCCAAAGACTTATCCACTTTGTCTATTGATAGTTTAATGGGATCACTTCAACCCCATGAACTTCGTATAAAGCAATTTGATTCTCTTCCAATCGAGCAAGCTTTTTAGACACAACTCTCTATTCATGGTGGTGCTCGAGGACGAAGAGGAAGAGGAAGAGGAAGAGGATATGAAGGTGGTAGAAATCAAGAGACGAAAGAAGATGATTGTGATTCATCTTATTCTATGTGAGGAAGAAGTCGATATAGAGGGCAAGGTTGTGGTCGCTCCCTCTCACAAGTTCAATGCTTTCATTGTCAAAAGTATGGTCACACCATAAAGTTCTGTAAAAAGAGATTGACAGAAGAAAACCAAAATGAGGTAACTTCCATGCATGAGAAAATGAATTTCTTGATGATGATATTATCTTTCTTGCTTATGATACCAAAGAAGAAACACATGATGAAGTATAATATATTGATAGTGGTTGTAGTAACCGCATGAGTGAAAACAAAAAATTATTTGTGGACTTAAATGAAATGGTTCAAACTAAAGTTAGAACAGGTGATGATAATAGGCTTGTGGTTAAGGGATGTGGTGATATTCTTGTTAAAACTAACCTTGGCGACAAGCATGTCACCGATGTTTTCTATGTTTCAGGCCTCAAACACAATCTTTTGAGTGTTGGTCAACTTATTCTAAAAGGATATGATCTTCATTTCAAAGGAGAAATATGTGAAATCAAGGATAAGAAGAATACTCTCATAGCCCAGGTGAAAATGACTCAAAACAAAATGTTTCCATTTATATTTCAAAGTGTTGTTCTTCCTTGCTTCAATAATATTATTAAAGATCCATCATGGTTATGGCATCTTTGATATGGGCATTTGAATTTCAGTTTTTTATCTCTCATGTGCAAAAAACATATGGTCAGAGGCATGCCTAACATTCATCAGCAAGACAAAATTTGTGAAGGTTGTGTTCTTAGAAAACATCACAGAGACTTTTTTCCTGGTGGCAAATCTTGGCAAGCATCAAAACCACTTGAGTTGGTTCATTCTGATTTATGAGGCCCTATACGCACCATATCTATTGAAGGTAATCGTTACTTTTTAACATTCATTGATGACTTCAGTCGAAAAACATGGGTTTATTTTTTAAAAGAAAAATCTAAGGTGTTCAAATATTTTAAGCAATTTATGATATTTATTGAAAAACAAAGTGATCTCTCTATTAAAACCTTGCATACTAATCGTGGGGCTGAATATATATCCAATGAGTTTGAGAAATTCTTGAAAGAGAAGGGCATCTGTCATCAGTTGACTACTCGGTACATATTTCAACAAAACGACATTGCAAAAAGGAAGAATCGCACGATCATGGAGATGGCAAGAAGTATGTTAAAATCTAAAGGTATGCCTAACATATTCTGGGTTGAATCAGTGGCATGTGCTATCTATCTTTTTAATCGTGCCCCCACTAAAAGTGTTCAAGACCTAACTCCTCAAGAAGTTTAGAGTGGGCAAAAACCATGTGCTGCTCATTTGAATGTATGTGGCAGCATATGTTATTCTCATATTTTCGATGAACGAAGATAAATCTGAAAAATGTATCCTTGTTGGGTACAGTGAATCCTCAAAGGCTTATAAGCTTTATAATCCAATCACCAAAAAATTTATCATAAGCAAAGATGTAAAATTCAATGAAGAAGAATCTTAGAATTGGGATGGCGAGAATGAAAATAAAAATTCACATTTTATCAAAAAGGAGGAGAGTCGTGAACCTAATAGTGATGGTGGCAAAGGAGATACTTCGCTCTCCTCTCTATCTGCGCATTTATCACCATCTTCCTCATCTTCAAGGAGTTCTGAATCTTCTTCTATGGTAACAAGAAGTCTTCAAGAAATTTATGAAACAACAAGAAGAAATCTTGAGGAAGATTTAATGAATTTTGCTTTATTTGCGGTCGTTGATCCAATTACTTATGAAGAAGTATCTCAAGAAGAGAAGTGGAGAATTGCTATGAATCAAGAAATGGACTCCATTGAAAGAAATCATACTTGGGAGTTGAGTGAGCTTTCAAGTGGACTCAAATCTATTGGCGTCAAGTGGGTATATAAAACAAAGTTTAACTCAAATGGAGAAGTTGAAAAATGCAAAGCTCGACTGGTGGTAAAAGGTTATAAGCAAAGGTATAGCGTCAATTTTAATGAAGTTTTTGCTCCTGTGGCTCGCCTTGAAACAATTCGCATGGTGTTAGCTTTGGCTGCTCAAAGAAAATAGAAGGTCTATTAAATGGATGTTAAATCGACTTTCTTGAATGGTTTCTTGAAGAAGAAGTGTATATTGATCAACTTCTGAGTTATGTGAAGAAGGATGAAGAAAACAAAGTGCGTCGATTGAAGAAGGCTTTATATGGGCTGAAACAAGCGCCAATGGTTTGGTATAGTCGCATTGATGGATATTTCTTGAAGAATGGTTTCAAAAGGTGTCCTTTTGAGCATACTCTCTTCATCAAAGAAGGCATTCGGGAGTTCTTAGTCATATGCTTATATGTTGATGATTTAATAATTATCGGCACTAGTGTAAGTATGTGTGAAAATTTCAAGAAGGATATGATGCACGAATTCAAAATGACTGATATGGGGCTTTTTTATTTTTTTTTAGGCATTGAGGTAAAGCAAGTTGAAGATAGAATATTCATATCTCAAAAAAGGTATGCTGAAAATATATTGAAGAAGTTTAGAATGGAGGGTGTTACACCTCTTAATACTCCCATGAAAGTTGGATTGAAACTTAGCAAAAATGATGGTGAGAGAAAGATCGATGCAACTCTCTATAGAAGCCTTATTGGTAGTCTTATATACTTGACTGCTACAAGACCTGATCTTATGTTTGTTGTCAACATGATTAGCAGATTCATGAAATCTCCTTCTAATACTCATTGGAACATAGGTAAAAGAATTTTGAGATATGTGCATGGCACTATCAATCATGGAATTCATTATAAATGTGTCGAATATTCAAAATTGGTGGGTTTTTGTGATAGTGATTGAGGTGAAAATAGAGATGATAGTAAAAGCACTTTAGGTTTTATTTTTCACATTGGCTTAGGTGCAATCTCATGGGCATCGAAAAAGCAAGCTGTTGTGGCTCTATCCACAACCGAAGCTGAGTATATTTCATTGGCTCTTTCTAGTTGTCAAGCTCTCTGACTAAGGTGGATTCTTCATGAGCTGAAGCATCCTCAATGTGAAAGCATTCCTTTGTTTTACGACAATAGTTCAGCCATAGCACTCACCAAAAATCTAATTTTTCATGGCAAAGGCAAGCATATTCGAATCAAGTATCATTTCATTAGAGACTTGGTCAAAGATGGAGATATCAATGCCACGTTTTGCAAGACTCAAGACTAAGTGGCTGATATCTTTATAAAAGCATTGAAGAATAAAACTTTCAATAAATTGAAAGAGAAATTAGGTGTTGTTATAGTTTAGCTTAAGAGGAGCTGTTGGAATTATAAGCTAGACTCTTCGTATTCCTTCCTCATTTTTGGGAAACTCATTTTACATTAAGGCTTGTTAGAATTATAAGCTAGACTCTTTGTATTCCTCCCTCATTTTGGGAACTCATTTTACATTAAGGTTATCTGTAGTTTTTCTATGCAAACTCTTTGGGTTCCTCTTCCATTTATTTCTTCTACTTGAAAATGTAATAGCCTTTTAGTTTTTTTTATGGTAGGAATTTACTATGTAATTAAATTCTAGTTGGGCTTGAATACTATATATATATATATACATATAGCAGTCATGTATCATCATTTTGATAAGTCGTTAGAATGTTTTGAAGCCTTTCGTAACATTCTCCTTCTCTAGCACCATTTCTGTGTGTTTTTCATTCTAGAGAACAATCTTCTTCTCTAGTTTGTTGTTTTATTTTCAACGCTCTCAAGGATGGTGGTACATGGTCTCGCCCTTGGGATCCTGGGGAAAGTTCACTGGTTGTAAAGAACCTTGAAAGAGGGAATGGTGGGCATGCATCAAATAGTACATCCTGGTGAGAGGTGGTTGGATCTAGCAAATTGTATTCCACTGAAGGATTGAATCCTCTAAAAGTCAGATAAGAGGATGAACACAAGCGAGTGTTTGTGTCCTCGAGTAGACGTTCATAGATACAAAAGCCTTGGAGCCTCACAGTCATGGCAGGTTTGTCGGGTGGTGACAAATTTAAGAGGATAGAATTCGCCTTCATATTCGAGAACCTTTCACGACTCTACAATATTAAAGGCCTGAGATTTTCCACGGGTTGTCATGGCCTTTTTCTGATTCATTTTCATGCTAAAGAAGATTTGGAATCTGTGAGAAAAGGTGGAGTTTGGGGCCTATATATATATATATATGCTATTAGTTTATGCTACTGAAAATTTTTATTTCTGTAGGTTGCTGATTAGATTTACTTTTGATTAATTTGTTAGAGTCTGGGCTGAATAGGCCATCCTTATAGGTGACATCAGCCCCAAAAATATATATATATATTGTATCTCTTATTTAGGTTTGATTACTATTAGATTGGTACTGCTGATTATAAAACCAATTTATTTCTTTCACATTCAGAATTGATGCCCTTATTGTGATTGAACCTGCGTTTCTCATTGGTTAGGATCCACTATGTGAATTTTGTTTTGAAATTTCTGTATGTAACATTTTCAAGAGGCACAAATATATTATTCCTCTGGTTATATTGAATCAGTTACCTCTGTACATATTTCTTTTACTGTCACATTTTTTTTACAATCCAGCATGACCAGACTATAGCGTAAAATCTGAAAAATATTTTGTGTTCGGTGGCAGGTCTAACCTTGTGTAAATCTGGAAGGTTTGATAAGTAACAGACAGTTGCCTATTACCTCATATCCTTCCATGGTTTTATTGAATGAGGTTTTCGCTATTGAAAATGACGCAAATTGTGGGATGTATATGAGAAAGCCTTTTCGCATTAATGAGTCACCTGCCATTGCAGAGTTTTCCTTAAATAATACCACGTCTTTCAAGTTTGGAGAAGGAAAATCTTGTATGAGCTTATCAGGAAGCGAGAGATACAAAACAACAAACTTGACTTAATTAGAGGTCCTTATTGGACTTGACTTTGATATTTCATCAAAGGAGCCCTTCTTGGACTTGCTTAATATAGACTTTAGAGTTCCTCTGTGAACCAGCAAATATGCAACATTGGGTTTGGACAAGTTTGGATCACACATTTTGGATTTGGACCATTAATCTTGACATCCCTTCGCAAGTGCAACAGGGTAGGTAAGATGTTGAGCTTGGACCTCAAGTAATTAAAGTGTTGAATATCTGCAAGCTGATCATTAGTGGATACATGCTGGACCTGAAGAACATGAGTTGCAACCGACATCAAGTTCAATGTGCTTATTGCCACTGTGAAAGGTAGGATGTGCGGCAAGATATGTGGTGAACACATTATCACAGTAAATGACTGGAGGATCCTTAATCTGATGGTCGAGTTCACCAAGCAGGTGATGAAGCCACATGCACTCAGTGGTAGCATTGGCGACAGAGCAGTATTAAGCTGGATTGGGAAACAACTGATTGTTTCTTGGAGTTCTAGGAGACAAGATTGTGGCCAAGAAACAATGTGTAAGTGGAGGTGGACTTATGATCATCAGTTGAACCAGCCCAATCAGCATCTGCATAAAGAAAAAGTTGTGTAGAGGAGCTTGGGAAAAAGTAAAGGCCATGCTAAATGGTGATTATCACATAATGCATTTGACGACAGCCTAATAATCTGTCATAGGTGCATGCATAAACTAACAAATCCTGTTGACCGTGAAGAAGACGTCTGGATGAGTGAGCATGACATATTAAAGGGCACCAACAACACTACGAATTGTCAAGAGGTGTCCCAGAAAATGCAGAGAGTCGTGTAGAAGAAGCCATTGGCGTAGACATTGATTTTTCACCAAGCATGTGCAAAAAAGTAATTCAAAAAAATATTTTTCTTGAGACAAGATCGGCCCGATAGAAGAACAAACAACTTGAATGCCCAAAAAATAATATAAATTATCAAGATCCTTAAAAGCAAACTGAGCACCAAGGTAGTTGATGAAAGAACAAACTGTGGTGAGAGAGCTTAATGTAACAAGAATATAATTAATATACACAAAAACATATAATAAAAAAGTACCACAAATCATAAAGGGCCTTTTGCAAGTGACATATAATCAGGATGTCGAGGATTCTGAAAACTAGGAGGTTGAACATCACAATTGAGGAGGACATTATTAACATCGAGCTGGTGTAAGGGCCAGTTAGAACTCACAGCAACGGCGAGAACAATATGGATGTTTGACAGTTTGATGATAAGACTAAAGGTCTCAAGGAAATCAACACCTTCTTTCTAATAAAATCCTTTAGCCACTAAGTAAGCCTTGTACCTTTGAAGAAACCAGTTTATATGCTATTTGATCTTGTAAACCCATCATCAACTAATAATATGTGTGAGAACCAACCTTCACAGAGAGCCTAATATTCCCATAGACATAGCTTGTTGTCATTTAGGATATGTTTAAAGGTACGGGGTTCAAGAACAGTAGTCAACTAGACAAGGACATAAAAAAAAAAGAGTGATTAGTAGTAAGGAAGGTGAGAGGTTTGAGGGTACCGTTATGGGCCCTAGTAACCATGTGGTTGGTACTAGTAGAGGAGGTGGTGACGCTGGCCGTTTCGGAGAATTGGGCTCAAGAGATGATGGAGTGGCAACATTTGAAATTTACTGGAGTATTTTTATGGTTTAAGGGAAACCTCTCTCTCTCTCTCTCTCTCTCTCTCTCTCTCTCTCTCTCCGGTGAGTGAAAACAATGGTAAGACTAAATGGGCTCTGCATCTGTCAGTGTACATCTCCTTTTGGTGGGACGTTGCAGGTTCAAAACCGAATAGTACGATGAATAATAATTGCTGGTAACCCCAGCTTGCCTTTAAAAAAAAATGTGCTCCGCATCTGTAAAGAAGCTTCTCAAGCAGCCATAAGACACTGGCTCTATGCTGAATGGTGGTGTGCACCTAACGACGAACGAATAAAGCTGAACGTTAATTTATAATGTTTTCAATTAGAGCTCCAAATTGTGGCAAGTGGGATTCACTCTCAGGGATCATGAGGGTAGAAATCTATGTTTCAGATGGTTACTTTGCAAAGAGGATCCATGTAAAAGAAAATGGGTATCATGGCGGGAGGTGCCCGGGTTGATTCTGCCATGTAGCACAATTATTATTGAATATTCTAGAACGGACATTGTTGCTGCTACGATCAGAGCTCTGAAGGGTAGAGATCTGCCTCAAATGTGTGCAAGTGGATACGTATAGCTAGTAACTATTGAGCTTGTGATCTGTGGAATGGGAATTTGCTGGTAAAATGACAGGGCGTGGAAAGACGAAACCCCGGAATTGCTTCCCACCCTTAATGACTTGATGAATATGATCCGTATGCTTTGTAACTGGCGGGAGTCCCCAGCTTGCCAATCAAAACAACAAAAAAAAGCCCACAAGTGGTGGGTGGCACATGGTAAGAATGCCACATGATAAGAAATGCATACCATGCCTTGTTACGTCCCCCACAACAAACGGTCAAACTTGAAATGAAGATGTTGCTTGTAGATGACATACGGAAGGGAAGATGAACTGAGAGCAACTCCTACCGTCCACATTAACTAAGTACATATAATAAGTGAGAGAGAGAGAGTGTGTGATGCTTGCATTTTTTTTTTTTTTTACAAAGAGACACTTTGAACTTATTAACTGACAAAATAATATGCCACAAACAACTTGCTATATGAAGTAGCGTCTTCCGTGACAATGAGGTGACATTTTTTATGTGGGATACTCGCACGTGCTTCCAACATCAAAGCGAAAAATACCAAGATTGCGCTGTCTCCTGACTTGTCCAAGATATTCCAAGTGATTTCAAAATCCAGAAATGGGATTCCACGGATGGAAATTTTTGCGACAATATATATATATATATATATATATATATATATATATATATATATATATATATATATATATAAGTATTCCTATAAGCGTCGATTCTCAAACAGTGAAAGGCGATTGATTCATGATTCTCTGAATTGTGGTATATGGTTTTAAGTACGAGTAGATCTTACTCATACAATGTCAAATTTGGTTCAAATTTCTCGTTCTATGATGGAGATTATGAAAGTCATGATAATGATGAACAGTAGATTTAGATTTGAGGAAAGTTGGGGGATTTTATTATCCCTCACCTTGCAGTCAAAATGAGACCAGGAGACCCTGCTTATTATTAAACCCCCCACCCCTAAACCTCTCATGTACAAACACAACTCAGAGGAATAGAGGGTGTGAGAGAGGCTTCAGGGCACGCACACACCCCAAGAGAGCCAGAATGGGTAGAAGTCCTTGCTGCTCAAAAGGAGAGGGTCTCAACAGAGGAGCTTGGACTGCTGAAGAAGACAAAATCCTCAGCGATTACTTGAAGTTACATGGTGAAGGCAGATGGAGAGCTCTACCAAATAAAGCTGGTTGATTCTTACTTGAACCAATGCATTGCACACGAGAGAGAGAGAGAGTTTTGCTTGATGTGTTCAGCAGTCATCACACCATCATTTTCCTCAACGTTACTGTTGTCATAATCACCACTTTCATTAATCAGGGGTCGTCATCCTGATCTTTAGAGCTTTTTTGTTTTTGATGACGAAGTAAAACCCTCACCGATAATTGGGTCACTTAATGGGTCTGCTTCCCCTGTAAGGTAAAACTCCTGGTTGAGGACACCATCACTTGGCCTTTATGCCCAAACCGTGCTCCCATGCACCATCGGGTGATCTTTAGAGTTGATGGATGTGGAGCCCTCTCCACCCAAGGTGGTGATTCCACATGTATGTCGATCTTGGGAATCTGAGTTTCATGTAAATGTTTCTTGTGGGATAATTAAAACCCATATGTGCAGAGTAATCATGAACATAAATCTAGTAGTCAGTGTCCTCACCTATCCCCTTCAGCTTCTTAAGAGTGCCTAACGGCATTAAGTAAGAAAAACTCACTACCCCGATAGGTAATTCATGATTAAAATTCGCTTTTCTTTTTCTATAAGTTGTTATTTTCTTACCTTTCAATCTAGAGAGTTTCATGTGAACGAGGAGCCCGTACTTACTTTCAAGAGGGGAGATGCATCTGTTTCTAAGAGAGGGGATTACCTGGGAAGGCTCGTGATTGATTTCTTAATCATATTCTGCAGGACTCAAACGCTGCGGAAAAAGTTGTAGACTTCGTTGGTTGAATTATCTGAGACCAGATATCAAGAGAGGAAATATTTCCGATGAAGAGGAGGAGCTCATCATCCGAATGCATAAGCTCCTTGGAAACAGGTGATACATCTCATTCACTCTCTTGAAAGTTTGTTCCTGTAACTTCAAATTCAAACATTCAAGGGTTCTAAATGCATGGCCAGTAGGTTTGTTCCTTTTCTTTCTTTCTTTTTTTCATCAGACCAAAAGTTTTGACCTTTTGAAATTTGCTATGCCCACTTTACCAATTCTTTTCAAAATGATTGATTGTATCCTGACACCCCTCTCTCTCTCTGTTTGGTTTAGACTTTAGATGTTTGGTGTATTCATATATCTGTTCTTTGTTGATGATTTGCTTCCTTATTCTTAACTAAAAAGAGTAAAAAAAATACATGGGGCCCTGCCTGTGATCCACTACTTTTACTATTTCTAAATCTTTTCGTAGGTCGATGACTGCTTTAATAATTTGTAACTAATGGTGCCGGTAAATTACAAAGCCTGTTGAAGCATGGCGGTAAGTAACTTATAGATCCTATTGAATGGCACTAAGTGTTGTCGTTGGGGTATTACTATGGTGGCAGATGGTCTCTTATAGCAGGAAGGCTTCCAGGGCGAACAGACAATGAAATAAAGAACTACTGGAACACCAACTTGGCCAAGAAGCTCCAACAAAAGCAGTCACCTCCTCCATCTTCCTCTACTCAGAAGCGCTCCAGATCCAGCAGCAAAGACAGGAAACCCGCCGGCAAGCGACCGAGGAACAGCACCGCGAAGCCCCCAGATGAGCTTGTGGCCGGAGCGACGGGCATGAGCCCGCCATCTGATGAGCCTGCTCAACTCGTCGCGGCCGGAAAAGAAGAAGAAACTAGGGAGTGCCATGCGATCGCGTCTTCCGGAAATGCTCAAGAGGCGATCAGATTCGAGGATTATGCTCTCACAGATGTTCCTGTTGGGGAGGGTTGTGAGCTCTCGGACATTCTGGGCTCAGAGTTGGCGAGTTTGCTTGGTGAAGGGATGGCTCGGGATGTGGAGAATAACAAAGAGGAGCCAAACTGCCTTTTTGACCATGCCTTCCTGGAGGATTACTCGATGGGGGACGCTTGCATCGGACCCGGTGTGGATTCAGAGATCCAATCGCTACGTGTTTTCTTGGACTCAGAAATTGGATGGATTTGACTACGCAAAGGTCAAGTTGTAACTGTACTAAATGAATAAGCGGAAATTGAGAATTTCAATTTCTTGGTTTTTTTACTGTTTGGATATGTCTTGTCCGATTCTCCAGGGTCTGATGGTTTAGTGTTACAAAGTCAAAATGTGATGTAAACAGAAATGGTTGAGAATTACCAACTCTTTTTAGACATGAATTCCATTTTTGATATCATAGCTAACCGGGTACAAAATGGATATGGAAAGCAATGCCTCGGTGGGCCAAGCAGACCCGGCTCACCATGGACGGGGTTTGGGTCATCAACAAGGTTTTATGCCACCCATTAGCTATTAGGCTGAAACCCGGCCCATTGTATACATAGGCCGGGCCCGAATCGGCCCACGGACTACCAAGCCGATTCGATGGGCCTGACCTACCTAATTATTTTTTTAGTAGTTGATTACATAGTAACTCGAAAACTATTGCTATTTACCTAATTAGTTGTGTTGATTATATGGAAAATAAAAGATTAATTAGATGAGGGCATTAATCTTTGATTTAATTCATTGCTTTTGGTATTATAGGAATTAATTTATGAACTTCATTGAAAAATAACCTATAAATAGATTTGGGTCGGGCTTGGCCGATGCACTGAACATTGGGCCAATGGCCGGGGTTATGAGCTGCTCTTCAAACCTGTGTCTGTTAATAACAGAACCCATGCATTAATAAATGGGCTGAGCCATCTCTGGGTCAGGCCGCACTTAAAGCCCGATGGGTCAGGCTCTAAACAGGCTTAGGCTAGGCCGGGCCGGCCGGTCTAATGCCCACCTCTATTGAAAAGTAATGTAAAGTAGAACACATCGTTTTAGTGATTGTATAAGCATATTCACGTGTAGGAAGTGATACTGTGATAGGAAACGGATATAGAAACCAATAGAAAGAAATGTAGAATCAATAAGCAGGCTGGCTATAGCAAAAAAATGTTATTTACTAAGCTGAAAACATAAGTAGCAAAAAAATGTGACAAGAATCGAGTGAAATGCCAAAGGGAATCAAGAAGAACATAACTTCAAAATCGAGTGGAAAGCAGATTTTTCACTAAAGGCAAGCGTATTTGGTGTCACCCTTCCCCGAAGGCGATGGGGAAGCATCAGGCTTCGTTCTTGAGTACACTTCCAAGCAACCATGCTTCCCAAAGCACCTAAGCATTCAACCCAACTCAAGACCGACCAACCTTGGTGGATTCTAATATGGCTGGAGAAGGAATCGGGTCATAACTAATATCAATAAAACTTCGTGGCACTGAAAATTGACCACACGTAAGTGATGTACACCTTGATCCCCATTTGGCAAAAAGGAATCGCCTTACCACCGAGGTGGTATCCTATGTGGTAAGCGGGGTCCTGAGTCAAGCTGAAGGCCTAGGATCCAATCCCTCTGCCACGCGGGGTCCTGTTTTCTGGTACGAGTCCGCCTAACCCCAGCTTGCTTTTCAAAAAAAAAAAGGAGTTGCCTTTCCTTCAACTTTTGACTAAATCAACTCTACTGATCAGGTTCGGACCACAAAGGTGGACACAAGCGTGGTCGAATTTTCATACCAATTTTTTGTGATGTTAAAAATGCCAGATCTAATGCTGGTAAATGAACCAAGCAGCTCGTGACTGGGCTCGGTTCAGCTCGTCACAAACTTGTTCGTGAACGGTTCGTATAGCTGGCGAGCCGAGCCACAAGCAGCTCGTTCAGCTTAAATGAGTCGAGCCTGAATAGGGTGTTCGGTTTGGTTGGTATAGGTAAAATATATATTTTTATGCATTATACATAATTTAAGTATAATATATAAAAAAACATAAAAATATATGCAAAAAGAGAAGGATGAATATAAATATATACATAAAATATGAACTAAGTGTAATATATAATTTAAGTATAATATATATATATATATATATATATATATATATATATATTCCAGGTATAAATAGCATGTAATGTTTTTAAATGATCCAGTTCGTGTTCAGCTCATGTTATTCACGGATGAGCCGAGCTCGAGCTCGCTTGGCTAAACAGACACAAGCCTATCCATGAGCTCAATACACTAGTAAACAAGCCGAGACAGAACATGCCCTGTTCAGCTCGTTTACCAGCCTTTTTATTGTTGAGTGACTTGTGATGGTACATACGATAGTAGCCGTTGGCCCAGCCAAACCAAAAGGCATGAATGAAAAGCATATCAAATGCATAGCTTCTTACTCGAGAAGTATACTTCCATATCAAATGGATAGCTTCTTACTTGAGAAGTATACATGAATAGAGAAGAACTCCGTCTTCTTAAAAGAGTTGATCTTGACTTCACAAGACACTCTCTAAATTCTCAAAGGAAAAGCTATGATCTCTTGAATCCACAAAAGTTTTCTTAAGTCCACTTGGACAAGGAAAATAGCATATAACTCAAAGAGATCCTTAAATCCACAAGGAAGAGAAGAGACAAATACCCAAAAAAAACTCACTTCATTAAAAAAATACTAATAATAAATACAAAGAAAAGAACACCCCCTTATTTATAGACTCAAGAACTCCTACTTGAAAGTCCAAACTCTTTAAGGACTTTAAGACATCTATATATCCTTATCCAAGATTTCTATAGAAAGTAAAATCTTACGTGAACCATAACTCTAAAACTTGGACTTTGACCCCATCTTAGACTGATCTTTGATTTTCTAGAAATTTCCAAGCTATGTGTTCTACATAAGTCCCCTTCACTTGTAGCAAACTCGCCTCAAGTTGATGTTTAGGTAGACCGGCTCTTTTGGGAGAATGGTATGCATATAAGTCGGTTATATTGAAAGTTTGAGAGATATTCATGTCTTTAGAAAGATCAATGACATATGCATTATTATCTTTTTGATAATCCGATAAGGCCTACACTTCTTATCCTTGAGCTTGTTGTATGTTTTTATAGAGAAACACTCTTTTTGGAGACGAACCATTATAATGTTTCCTTCGTCGAATGCCTTCAAGCATCTATGATTATCTGCATCATCCTTTTACTTAGCATTTGATTCTTCCAATTGTCTCTTTACATCTACATGCACAGATTGAATTCTATGCCATATTCTCTATTGCTACACTCATTGCAGGAAGTTTCAGCAACTTTATAAGATTTATGCTTAGGAACCCTTCCATAAATATTATAAAATGGTGACTTGCTTATGGATTTGTTCTTCATGTTGTCATAGGAAAATTCTGCTTCAGGTAAAGCAAGATCCCATTGTTAGGCTTATCTCAGGAAAGACATCTAAGAATATTGCCCAGAGCTCAATTAACAACTTCAGTTTTCCTATTAGTTTGAGGGTGATAGACATTGATATATTGTAGTGAAGTATCAAATCTTCACCATAAAGTCTTTCAAAAGTGACTAAGTTAGTATCATGATTAGATGTAATAATTTTTTGTACTCTAAATAGTAACATTTTTTCAAAAGAAAAATTAGCAATATTTGTGGTATTTGCGATCTTTGTACAAGATATAAAATGTGCCATTTTAGAAAATTGATCAACTATAAGTACAAAATCTATACCTCTTTGGGTTCTTAGATGATGTTGAGGCCTTATCAATGATGATGCAACAAACCAGACTAAGCACTAGGGGGTTGCCTAAGCACAAGCGTGAGCGTATATTAGCCCACTAAAATAAAGTTCATAAATGAAATAAGCAAGGACAAGAGCCCAACTCGTGAAATGAGTATGTAATGGAAATGCATATCCTAAGACATTAAACACACAACTCAACAAAGCTTGTGAGAGTAGAGCGTGATTTAGGGCAAATGAATAACAATAAAATTGACAAGTTTATATGCAATTTTATCTTTAATATTTAAGAGTTTCAACCTAAAAAACAAACACTTCTAATGGTTGACTCTTTAATTTGAATATCCCTTCGGCCACTGTCAACTCTGGTTAGTCCAGTAATTCAATAAACATGCATATATTAGAAAATATAATCAAATCCAAATATGAAGTTCAAGATCAAGCAACACAAAAAGTCAATGACCAGAAATAAAATAGAACAAGTAGTGACTGATGTGATTGTATTGAATTATAGGGAAAATACTAATTAGGCTACCAGAACTATGCACATTCAAATTAGTGATCCAACAACTATAGACTAACAAATTTACTCTTCTATTCAGCGCATATGCTACCTTATTATGATGACTAGATTTGTGCTTCTGGCTAAAACTAAATTCTTGTAAGAACAAAATCCATCTAGCATGCAAGCAATTGATGTTAGTTTGACTATTTACAAACTTCAAGGCTTGATGATCTATGTATAATATAACTCACGCTAGATCAGATAATGTTGCCAATGTTGTAATGCTTGTACTACTGCATTTAATTTTGCTTTAAATGTGGAGAACTTTTTTCAAGTATCACTCAACTTTTCAGTGTAAAACACAACATATTGTCTTTCTTGAGATAACACAACTCTTATGCCTACATTTAATGCATTGCATTTTACTTCAAATAGCTTCTCAAAATTAGGCAATGCTAAGACTGGTGTTGCAAATAATTTCTCTTTAATCAAAGCAAAAATCTTTTATGCTTCTTCACTCCACTGAAACTTAACTTTCTTTATGCAATTTGTGATTGGATCCACAATCAAACTGAAATTTCTTATGAATCTTTGATAAAAAGTAACTAATCCATGAAAACTGTAAACATCATGAACATACTTAGGCATAAGTCATTCCCTAATGGTTTTAACATTTTCTTCATCAACCTTGATGCCTTCAACACTTATTACAAAACCCAAAAATGCCAACTTATTGATCATAAAATTGTACTTCTTTAAATTGATCTATGACATATTTTCTTTTTAGTACAATCAATACTTATCTTAAATGCCCAGCATGTTCATCCTCAAATTGACTATAGATGAGTATGTTATCAAAATAAACAACCACAAATTAAGTAGCCAATAAAAGGTTTAGGTACTTGATTCATTAAGGTACTAGGAATATTAGTTAACCCAAAAGGAATCAATAATCACTCATATAACCCATCCTTGGTTTTAAATGCAGTTTTTCATTCATCTTCAAGTCTATTTCGAATTTGGTGATACCAACTTCTTAAATCAATCTTAAACACCACCCTTAAGCCATCGAACACATCATCTAATCGAGGTATAAGAAATTGATATTTCATAGTTATCTTATTTATGGCTCGGTTATGAACACACATATGCCAACTTTTATCCTTGTTAAGATTCAAAAGAGTAAACACATAATATGGACTCATGCTTTCTCTTATGTGGCCCTTCTCGAATAAGTCTTTTACTTTACCTTGCAAAATTTTATTCTCTTCAAGATTCATATGACAATGTTGAAGGTTAGGTTTGCATTTGGGCTGAAATTGATATGACGTTGAATGTCCCTTAAAGGAGGTAACCCATCTGATGGATCTTCTTTAGTGATATCTTCATATTCTTTCATCAAAGGTACTACTGATTTAGCATGGATGCTTGTAGGTTCAATTTTTGATCATTTTACTATCAAGGCATATAATCCTTCAGATTATTTAATTTCATTTTCAAAGTCCCTAATTGTAACTTCTCTCCACTTTTGAAGTTTTGGGTGTAACTACTTTTTTCATGGGTGCAGGTGTAATTTTTTTCATTCTTAAAAAAATACACTATTTTCCACTATGAGTGACATCTAAATCAAGTTGTCAAGGCCGACCAAGTAGCATGTGACAGATATTCATACAACTATGTCACATATTACTTCATCTTTATAATGTTTTTTAATTGAAAAAGGAATTTGACATTAGACAATTACCTTTACATCACCCACTTCCTTGATCCATCCAATTTTATGAGTGGGTGGTTTTTGGCACTATATTCTCAATGTTGCCACTATCAATAGTCATGTCACATACTCTTTGATTAACTGTATACCACATTTTGAAAATAATATGGCATTGAGTATCTTCTTCCTGTTTTGGAGGATACATCAATCTCCCCACTTCCAAAGAAGCACTTACATCTGCATAAGTCACATCCTCATCATCATCTTCTAAATTAGTTTCTTACCCTTATATAAGTTTAGCAATTTCTTCCTCGGTAATATTTGTTATCCTTCTTTTCGGACATTGGTTGGACCTATGTCCAACTTGCCTACATTGATATCACTTAATAGGTTGAGGGGGTGTACAAGATTTTTTTTTAGTTAATTTGGCTTGACCCTTGTCGCTATCTACATCTTAGTTTAGGTTGATAGAAGATCAAGATTTTGCCTTCGACGGTGCCCTTATCTTTCGTAGTAGGGGATGTAGACTCGAAAGTTGAAGTATGATTGCCTACACTATGCATTGTAAGAGGTTGGTCCATTTGTGATTCAATCTTGGTTACCAATTTTATTGTGTCTACTAGAGTCCAAATATGTTGCAACAAGATCTTAGTTTGAATATCCTAACATAATCTCCCAATAAACCTTGTCACTTGTTGTTACTCGGTTTTAAACAAATTATTATGAGAAGAGAGCCAATAAAATTTTTGAGTGTACTCTCTTATTGTATGATTTCTTAGTTTGGAATTTTGGTATTGTTGGAATACGACTTGATCATAATCAGGTGGTAGAAGTCTGGCTCAAATAATTGTTTCATATTTTGTGAGGACTTGACATGTTCTTTGCCTTGGCGAGTTTTGGTTAATTATAAGTGCTCCCACCAAGCTGAAGCTCCTCCCTTAATCTTACGAAGAACAAGCTTAACCTTCTTATCTTCTCAAATATCCATATAGTCAAGAAAAAAGTCTACATTTAAGATCTAGTCTAATAAGTCCTCAATATGCAATTAGCCATTAAAAGTAAGAAGGTTTGCTTTCATCTTGTAGTCTATCTAATGTTGATCTCTATTAGAATCTTCCCTCACTTCTTCAATGATCAAATTTTCAATATTTTCATTGCTTGAATAGGATAGAGACACATGCCTGCAGGTATCATGAACACCTTCATTGAGCAGCAGTGCCTATTATGCCCATGTTCTTGAGGTTGCAATTGATACACTGCTACCATCAATTGTTATGCCTTGTATTTGGTCAGTCCATTTGTGATTCAATCTTGGTTACCAATTTTATTTTGTCTACTAGAGTCCAAATATGTTGCAACAAGATAGTTTGAATATCCTAACATAAACTCCCAAGAAACCTTGCCACTTGTAACTCAGTTTCAAACAAATCATTATGAGAAGAGAGCCGATAAAATTCTTCAACATACTCTATTATTGTATGATATCTCTGCTTGCAATTCTAGTATTGTTGGAATAAGACTTAATCATAATCAGGTGGTAGAAATTTGGCCTCAATAATTGTTTCATCTTTTATCAAGACTTAATGGGTGCTTTACCTTGGCGAGTTCTATTTAATTATAAGTGCTCCCACCAAGTTGAAGCTCCTCTCTTAAGCTTATAAAGAACAAGCTTAACCTTCTTATCTTCTTAGATGTTTGCCATTTAAAATAGGATGGTTTGCTTTCATATTGTAGTATCTTTAATGTTGATCTCTATTAGAAACCTTCCTTGCTTCTCCAATGATCAAATTGTCAATATCTTCATGGCTTGAATGGGATAGAAGCACATGCATGTGGGTATCGTGAGCACCTTTATTGAGCAGTGGCCTATTATGCCCATGTTCTTGAGGTTGCAATTGATACACTTCTGCCAATTCTTTAAAGATTTTTTAATTCGGTCATGGTTACAGGTTGATCTTTAGGATTATCATCACTAGAGTTATGGTCTTTAGACCCATCGTTGGCCATTGAACCAAGAAAGAATGAGGCTCTAGTACCAACTAATATAGTCAGAAACATGAATAAATAAGAACATCCTCCTCTTAAAAGAGTTGATCTTGAATTCACATGACCCTCTCCAAATTTTCAAAGGAAATGCTATGATCCCTTGAATGCATAAGGGTTTCCTTAAGTTCACTTGTACAAGGAAAGAAACATTAACTTAAAGCTATCCTTGAATCCACAATGAAGAGTAGGGGCAAATACAAAAAAAACTCATTTCATTAAAAAAATAACTGAATACAAAGCAAAGGATATCCCCTACTTATAGACCCAAGAACCCTTACTTGAAAGTCCAAACTCTTTACAGACTTTAAGACATCCACCCTTAATCTTCTCTAGAAAGTAAAATCCTTCCTTTTTTTTGAAAGGCAAGTTGCGGTTAGACAGACCCCTACCAGTTATACAACTATACCATTGGGTTTTCAACCTGCAACGTCCCAACACAAGGTGATGTGCACTAGCCGATACCATTGGGTTTTGAACCTGCAACGTCCCAACACAAGGTGATGTGCACTAGCCGCTCCTAACCGACAAGCGGATCCCCTGTGGGTAAGTAAAATCCTTCCTAGCTACCTTAAAAGACTCTTTCCACTTTCCTATATGAACCACAACTCGACTTGGACTTATCTTGATTTTCTAAAAATTTTCCAGCCAGCCATGTGTTCTATATCAACAACCATGTTCAAGCCAACTCAAAAATAGACCAACAAATCTTGATGGATTCTAATATGGCTGGAGAAGGGATCAGGTCATATCCAATATCAACGAAACTTCATGGTACTGAAAATTGTCCAAACATGTATCTACTCTTTTTTGTCCCCATTTGTCTAAAAGGAGACAGCTTCTTTCCTTTAACTTTTGATTAAATTAACTTTACCGATCAGGTGGGGATGACAAAGGTGGACACAAGCACATCGAATGGAAGGCTGAGAGCAAAGTTAATGATGCAAATGGGTCGGATCGATGATGGAGGTTTTGCAATTTTTGACGGTTCAGGATTCGATTTTTCATGTATTTAGCTGTTCCGGATCCGACCCATTACCATCTCTACGCAAACTAAGAAACCATGATAGTTGGACGCCATTCATTGCATGGATGAACGCCATCTGAGGGAGCCCTAACCTGGTCCCTCACATATGTATCGACCTTGGAAGCTCAACTTTAGCTCACCTAGAAATTTTACTGATTTACTTCTTGCCTGGACTGCATAGAAGTTTGATCTGTCTATTGTCTAACTTGGGTGACTCCATTTTCCACGTATATATGGCATGGTCCAGTTTACGTTATAATCACAAATATCGTTGTTTTTTAATCTTGCAATTTTCAAAAAATTGATATAAATGACAACACTGGCGACATGTGCGACCGTGTCAATATTGTTCTGCTATTATCATCTAAATCTGTCGTTATCATTATAGTTGCTTGTTCTCAACGAAACTGACAATTGATACTCTTGCACATAATTATTGTGATGAAGAAATTTTGTCTGATCCTCACTTGTGAATCTGTTGTTATCATTAAAGTTGCTGTTTTTTTTTACTTTATTAACCTAATGTTTATTAATCTTAGCCGTTGATTAATTGGACGGCTAGGACCGACATATGATTGATCTTATCATATACGGTATGATGGGATCCTTCTCTACAAATTGGCTCCTTTTAGGTTATTTTTGCAAAGTTAAGCAGTACATCACTCATTGCATATCAACTACGTATGCTTGTAAAGGGTATATTCTTATAAGGTTAAGAATGCAGAAGAGGTTGTTCCTCACAGGCGCTGGCAGCCCAATAATTGGCAAGAAAACATTCATGGCAGGGTGTGAGGACAACCCATCATTTAATGAATTTGTCCGTCATGGGCCTCATTTCAAATGGCAGCACATTCATTGTAATGTTCGTAAGTTCCCACAGGGCGATCACAAGGTCCAGGCACGTTGGACACCTGATGCCGTACCAACAATTATTGGTGACATCTAATAATGAAAGTGCCACGCCATGTCTTTTTTCCTGGTTTTTGGAAGGATCCAGAGTCGCACTCTGTCCAAAACTCTCTCTTTTCTCAGTGATGTGATAGCTGGATCAGGAAGGAAAAGCTACAAGCATTTTGAGGTTTAAATTTAAATAAAAAATCTAAAATTATATAAAAGTAGTGGGGTTTGTAAGGTAGGGGTGGCAAAACCTCACACGACCCGCCAACCCGCCTCTTAGGTGGGTTCAGGTTTGAAAAAAACGAACCCGTTTAATAAATGGGTCAACCCGCCTAACCCGTTTATTAAACGGGTCAGCTTCGTGTTAGGGGTATGCCAACCCGGCGTTTAATAAACGGGTTAGGCAGGTGGGTCAACCCGCCAACCTGACCCGCCAACCTGAGAACCCGTTTACCCGATCCAACCCATTTATTAAATGGGTTGGTGGGTCATGTCGGGTTACCCGTTTATTAAACGGGTCGGGTTCGTGTTTGCCACAATCGACTTGTTTAATAAACGGGTTGGGTTCGGGTTAAGGTATGCTGACCCGCCAACCCGTCGGGTCAACCGGCAAACTCGACACGATTGCCACCCCTAAATTAAGGTAGAGCTGAAAATTAGAGACTAAAGACGTATCGACACAATCTGAACACATGGATGTGTTAAGCATGGTTTTTGACCGCATGGTTTGGTTTGTAGTTGAGGACCAAACCCTGCATGATGGTTTTTCAAAATGTAATAATATGATTTTTTGAGCCATGAAATTTAGATAAATTATGAGCCATAGATTTTTTAAGCCCTTATAAAACCTGCTTACATTTGCCAATCACATAATTCAAAGCTTATTTTCTGATCAACAAACCTTGCAGGTCAGATTCAGAAGGTCCTATTTATAACAAAAACATGAGAAATTGGAAAATAGATGGATTTCTACTCAATAGTTCTGTTATTCATTAGCATCAAATATTTTCCCAAAGAAGTGAAGGGCTAGCAAAAGAATGACTGACCTTGTACTTAGACATCTATTGATGGCATCATCTGAAATTACAACGGGAAAATAAACATTCCATATCCTTCACCTAGCGGTCAGCAACAGACCAAGAGATCATACATTTTGGTTAGATGACGAAGCTCCTCACAAAAGCAGGTAATCTCCCAGTGAGGTCCTAAACAATGCAAAATAATGTGGGAGGGAGACAAGGTGAAAAAGGTTTTATAGCACAAGCATAACCCCATGTATATATATTTAACTCTTAAACACTGAATGTATATATTCAAACTAGTTATCCTAAAAATATTTTTTACACACATATATGCACTACAAGGAAAATGCGTATTGGCGATGAATTCTATATGTCGCTAGTCCATCGTTAATCCGTCGTTGTACATCTTTGGGACGAACTAGCGACCTATATCACCCGTCAAATAACCTTAATCGTTAAATTGTGATAGAATTTATTTGTTGCCAATCTGTCGCTATGTTGTGATGGCTTAGCGATGGATGATGTACATCACGAATTCATCGTTAAATGGAGACCGATTTAGTTATGCGACGGAATTTAATATATCGTTATTTTCATCGCTACTATTTATCGATGGATAAGTATCCATCGCTAATTTCTGTCGAAATATGGAGACAGACATTAGCGATGTTTTAAATTCTGTCGCAAACCGACGCCTGCTTCAAATTGGCGACGAAGTAGCGACAGATATTATCCGTCAGTAATTTGTAATAAAAAAATTAATTCTTTTTTTGAAATATTTTGAAACTCGAGAAAAATTTCTCTTACAACTCATATATCCTGCTTATAAAAAAACATTACACATAAAAAATATATACAAATTAAACACAAATGCTAAGTTAAGCAAACTTTAACAACCAAATACACTCCTTGCGAAGTTATAATTAGTTACAAGTTTGTCAAACAAATTAAACAAAAAAATCTAATCCTCGCCAAGATTTTGGGCATCATCCTCTTCATTTTATCGATTTGCCCCTCCCTTTATGCCTCCATCAGCTCCTCTACGTTGATCATCTCTAGCATTCTACAAAAGAGAACCAAAATGTTAGTATTTATAAACACAACATAATGAAATAAATTATATGCAATCCACATAATCTAATGCAACAAAGTAAATGGTTGAATGAATGACACATAAACTAGTAATAAACTGAAGGACATTAACAAAAGTATAAGAAAAAATTTATATTAATTCAATCATGCATACCTGACAGGCACCTGAGCTCATGTTGAATGCAAATGAAGTTCTCATGTCCTGAAAAAAGTTGCACAACTAATTATGGACAATGTTGGGAATTGATTCATTTAAAAAGTGTTGCATTTTGTTCTCAAGACGCTGACAGACACCATTCCAAGACATAGCAGGGTCAATAGGACGTTGGGAGTTGATGCTGGCGGGAGAACTCTGTGAGCCCGGGCTGCAGGAGGCAATGACTGGTGTGGTGTTTATGTTACTCCCAAACCCGAACACACGACCCTTTTTGGGTTCACCTGTAGTAGTCACCCATGCTGCAGAATCAAAAGTCGGATGCTGAGTGGAGTCATCGCCATATTGTTGTATCATTTGCTACTCGTATAACTCCTACAAAGTAATAATTAGAATATAAATTAATAATTAAGAATTACAATATTTATGATAACATAATTCAAAGTAACTTGTATATTATAATGTTTATTAATATAATAAATACATATTGTTGCCACTCTCGCCTTCTCTGATATAAAATCTCTCGTGCTCTTACGTTTATGTGTTTTAACAAACACATCCTTTTAAGGCACAATGCATCCTTTTTCTGCTTTCTATAATGTTACATGATCAAAAAAATTGATTAATAAGTATGCAAAAATACTTACAAATTTAACAATATATATATATATATATATATATATATATATATATATATATTGATGAGTTACCATTTTCTTCTGGTGGCTCCCAAAAGTCCTAGATCCACCTGTGTGTAGCTGTGCACCGGGCATCGCTGCTCGGTTTTATGCAGCCTTTATTGAGCGGTTTCAAAATTCATTGCTCGTCCACTTGTCGCGCATGCCCTCCCAATAATCTCTCATGACAGTAGAAGGCCCATGGCCTTTCCATTACAGTGGATCATCTATCGCATCAACTGTTTTTTTTGCTGCAGTCTTCATATTGTGCAGCATGTCGGCAAAATGATTGGTAGTCACCTTCTGCCACACTACCCTCTCGTCTTTTTCCTCGTTTGCAATCGTGAAGCGATGGAAAGCTTACAAATACATTCAAAAAGTTAGCACATATAAATATAAAAGACTTCTTGTTATGATAAATGATTGCATACCATGAATGAGAAAATTAATCTATCCAACACCTCTCTTGGGTACTCTTTTTATTGCGCTACCGGTCCTGAAAGATGATGTAGTAATGACTTCGTAATTCCTCGTATTACTTCTTGTTGCTCAAACCTTGCACTGCACATGAAAAGATACACATTAATAATCGACTGTCAATATACACTTTTTATAAGTTAAATATTGTACAAGTGATAATGAAATACTTGCGGTCGACCGTCGATATACACTATATGAATTACTTGTCGTTGATCACACTAAGAAGACCCTGAATCCGACGTAGGTGGGTCATGTGTAAGCAAAACAGCACCTACAGAATAATGAGTTAGAAATTCATATAATATACATTTCAACTAATCAAGTATATAATTATTTAAATGATATACCTATCGAAAGAGCTCATGAAGATAAAGGCTCAGACTGGCTACCACTGGGTGCTCGACGAGTGTGTCCTCCATGAACCATATTCTAACAAATAAAAATGTACTAGCAATATATTCAAACATTGAAATAAATTTCAATATATTCAAATCAATACAATACATTTCAATATATTCAAATCATTTAGATCAAATTGAAAAAACTTCATGCAAGACATTCAAACATTGCAATACATTTCAATATATTCAAATTAATACAATACATTTCAATACATTCAAATCATTCTAATCATTTAGATCATTCAGATCAAATTGAAAAAAACTTTATGCAAGACATTCAAACATTGCAATACATTTCAATATATTCAATTCAATACAATACATTTCAATACATTCTAATCATTCAGATCAAATTGAAAAAAACTTCATGCAAGACATTCAAGCATTGCAATAGATTTCAATATATTCAAATCAATATAATACATTTCAATACATTCAAATCATTCAGATCAAATTGAAAAAAACTTTATGTAAGACATTCAAACATTGCAATACATTTCAATACATTCAAATTATTTTAATCATTCAGATCAAATTGAAAAAAGTTCATGCAAGACATTCAAATATTGTAATACATTTCAATATATTCAAATCAATACAATACATTTCAATGCATTCAAATGATTCTAATCATTCAGATCAATTTGAAAAAAACTTCATGCAAGACATTCAAATATTGCAATACATTCAAATATTGCAATACATTCAAATAATTCTAACACGTTACATGTGCATTCAATTCATAACTCTATACCTATCAAACATACATAATCAATTCGAAAAATATCTGAGACATGCAATATATTCAAACATTGCAATACATTTCAATATATTCAAATCAATACAATAGAGTGCAATACATTCAAATTATTCTAATCATTAAGATCATTCAGGTATGTATTAGAAGATGTATTTTACTAACTCGTGAATGATTCATCATCACTTGTTTGACTTTCATACTTTTCTTTTTTCTCCTCCTCCTTCTCTTCGTCATCATCTTCTTCTTCTTCATTTAGTACCCATCCACTTCATATATCATTTGAATCACATTCTTCTATGCATGTGCCATTAAACAATGGAGATATGACATGCATACCATGTGCGACATCGTGACCATGAGAGAAGTCATACATATCATCTGATTGATAGTAATCACCTTCTTCAACAATCTTGCCTTCTTGTAACTTATCATACTCGAGGTATAATTTAGACTTCACCTTACAAATTATCCACCATTCATTTCTATCTGACTTCCTTGTACTCGGATATAAAGTATAGTAAACTTGTTAAGCTTGCGAGGCTAATATGAATGGTTCATATGTTCCAAACCTTGATTTATGTTTCACCTCTATAATGCCTGAGACTTTGTCGACTCTTGTTGCTGTGGGATTAAATCATTGATACTTGAATAAAGTTAAGTTATTATTTGTGCCTAAGTCAACTTCTTTATTTCTTCTATAACACTATAGTAATCATGTTCATTTTCACCATAGCTGCTACCCTTGACGTACACGCCACTATTCATAGTTAACTTGTTGACATCATAGTCTTTTGTATGGAATTGATGACCATTTACGATATACTCGTTGTAACATTACACAACTTTAGACAGACCATTTTGTAGATCACATATTCTTTAATCTTTAACATCATCATGACGGATCTACAAGCACAAACAATGACTATGATCACGACAAATTAAGTATCTTATTGTTGTATAAAGGGAAAGAATGTATATAATCGTCCTTATCAACTCTTTCAACCATGCCACAAATTTATTTTCACGTTCTTTTTGTACTTCTGCATCAATGAGTTATGAAAGTTTTCTTCTCAACTCCAGATCAAATCATTTGCACTTAACATAAACTTATTTTACCGAATCATGTATGCATGTATAGAACTTAGTGTTACATATTAAGTATACTTACTCGATGTATGGGTTGATTGCTGAGCAATTAAAAAGGATATATACTTGTGTTGTGTCTTGCTCTCGATCTTTCAAGAGTCTTGACCGACAACTGCCAAATGCATGCCCAAGTGGTTGAAATATAGACAATTTGTCAGTTACAGTTAATTGTTCTCCCTCATCATTACGAGATGGGCATGTGTAACGTGTTGGAATGTGAGTTTCAAAGTACATAGATGAGAAATTTGAAATCTCTTCTAAGGTGTACACCTCACAAATAGAACCTTGTACTCTTGCTTTATTCAAAACCTTTTTTTTTGAAGTCAAACATTCATTTGTCAACAATATACATCTTGAATTATAATAAATTTCTCAATAGCATTAAAAAGAAAATTTTAAATAAACATATATCTTTCAAATGGGTACATCCACCGATATTGCACAGGTCCACCAACCCTAAGTTCATATGGCAAATGTATGATCGCATGTTCCATGACATCAAAAAATGCTGGTAGAAATATCTTCTCTAGTTGACAAATAGTAGTTACGACAGATTCCTCGAGATTCTTTACCTCAGATACTACAACTTCTGTTGTGCATAATGTTCTAAAAAAATTTCTCAACTCGGACAATACCCCCCATATAGGTTTGTCCAACATATCATGGAATGCTAGGGGTATCAATCGTTGCATAATGACATGACAATCATGGCTCTTTAACCCATATAATTGTCTCCCGTCTATATTCACAGCCCGAGCAATGTTAGAAACGTAGCCGTCTGAAAATTTCAATTGTCTCAACCATTGACATACAAGCTTTACTTGATCTGGTACAAGCATATACATTGCCTTTGGTTTCAGTATTTTGCCATTGTACTCTTTGAGTTCCAATTCTGGTCTTTTACATACCATTTTTAAATACATACGTGCCTTCGGATTATCCTTCGTTTTCTCTCATATTTATTATTGTATTAAACACATTATCAAACACATTTTTTTTCCAACATGCATGACATCCAAATTATGTCGTATCAATAAGGTTGGCCAATATGGTAGTTCCCAAGATATAGATTTCTTTGTCCAATTATGATCCTTCTCAAATCCAATAAAGGGTGTTGGCCTATGAGCATCTGTTAGTCCACATGAAAAGTATCATAATCTTCTTAAAATCTCTATGCCAGACAACCTTGTTGGTGGACCTTCCATTTCAGTTGCACATGCTCAAAACACATGTATTTATAGTCAAAACAGATGATCATTGGGTAGAAATTGATGGTGATAATCAAACCAACATGGCTTCCTTCTATGCGTCAATCTAAACAATTTTGTATCCTCCATACAGTACGGATGTGATAACCTTACATGTGTTCTTCAACCATATAACATATCATATGTAGGGAAGTCACTGATTGTCCATAGAATAGTAGCATTTATATTGAAGTTTTGTTTTTTGCGGGCATCGTACGTGAGAACACTGTCATCCCACAGTATTTTCGGTTCATCAATCAATGGCCTCAAATATATATCAAGATTTTAGCCTGGAGACGTCGGACCAGGGATCAATAGAGACAAGAAAAGATTTTGACGCTTCATACACAAGTTTGGAGGTAGGTTGTATGGGGTGACAAATACCGGGCAACACGAGTATGGGGTTGATCTACCCTCAAATGGATTAAATTCATCTGTACATAAACCTAGCATAATATTTTTTACTTCTAAAGCAAAGTTCTGATGAGTACGATCAAAGTGCTTTCAAGCTTTTGCGTCAACAAGACGTGTGATCTTGTCTTCATCATGTTGAACTTTATTTGCATGTCATATCATTTGTTTAGCTGTCCTCGAAGATATATAAAGACGTTGCAATCTAGGGGTGAGAGAGAAGTAGCAGAGTGACTTATATGACACTTCTTTTTGACCTTGTGCTACCATTTCTCTTTGTCTTTGGCTTGAACCGAGGATGTCCACATGATGGACATGATCTTCTATTTTCTTGATCTTTGAAATACAATATGCAGTGATTGAGACAAGCATCTATCTTTTGATACCCCATACCTAGAGCATTGACCATAACCTTCGCACGATAGAGATTTTGTAGTAATTTCTCATCTTTGGGCAACATACTCTTCACAATAGAGTACAGACGGTCAAAACATGATTGACTCAAATTAAACTCAGACTTAAAATTCAGTAGTTGAAGAACTGCAAACAAGATAGTGTGACTCTTGCAACCATTCCACAGTGGTTCATCAACATCTCTAAGTAAGTCATAAAATGTACTAGCTGCATCGTTTGTTGCTTCTTCCTCTATTTCAGTTGATGCATCACTATGTCCCACAACAGAACCCCTTTTCGGTCCTGCGACATCAAATATCAAATCCAAATATAGATTATCGTGCACCACATCCAACCGTGCGTCAAAATTATTCTAAAATTCTTCACCATGAAGCATCCAATTTCGATAACCACTAACAAAACTCTTTCTGTATAGGTGATGTCTAACGCCATGAGGTTCTACAAATTGATTATTTTTACACATCGTGCAGAGGTATCTGATCTGACCGGTGGGATCCACTGTACTGACACTTGCCGTTGCGAATTCAATAAAACTGTCAACACCATCCATATATTCATGCGACACCTCATTATCAACTATCCTACGATACATTCATTTACGGTTTGCAGTCATTTTGTCCTATAATATTACAGATATTATCATCATCAGTTAAAAGAAAATCTTAATAATACATAGATTTTCGTATGCAATACACCATCACATCATATTTATACACATCAAGAGGATATTTAGAAATTTAAAATCACATTACATATAAAGATACATTCATTTGAATAAAAAATCCATGATACAATTCCACATGAAAGGAATAATCAAATGGAAAATAACTTCGTGCAAGCATGGATACAGAAACATCAAACATTGCAATACATTCAAATCATTTATATCAAACATGTATCTGCAGCAAACACACTCTAATATCCTACTAACTACTATCATGCTAAGCATGAAATTCGTACTCCAAAAATAAGAACACTTCTGCTTATACATTAAAATCATGCTCAGCATGATCTCCAAACTCCATCAAAACAGTCCTAGATATGCACAACTATGTGAGTGTGTGAATAGAAAAGTGTTGTATTCAATAAATTAAATAACATGTGATGTGTTTGCATCACTTACTCACCATGGGTATTTACCCAATTTTGCATTGCATTTTTAGCCAAATGTGATGCTTAGCACTAAGCATCGCATGTCTTTGGCTCAGCAATATACCTACGAAGCACAAATATACAGTACAATACAGGGAGGCAGGTTAAGGGGTTACTTGCGAGGTCACTGGAGACGGGATAAAAGCGTTAGGGATGTCCGTAACACAAGCAAAGAAGAGGGGGAAATGAGGTGTCCAGACAGGGGTGTCGGCCTAGGTCGGGTGAGCGGTGAAAGGGGCTCGACAAGGCTGCCGGAGAGGGGGGGCGAGAGGACGTGGGAAGGGGGGCGGTGGGTCGGGGGTCGACAAGCAGCGAGAAGGGGGGCGACGGGCTGGGGGGCGAAAGGAGGGGGGAATGGGGGGGGGCAAGAGGAGGTGGGAAGGGGGACGACGGGTCCGAGGTCGACAGGTGGCGGGAAGGGGAGCAACAGACGGTCGTGGGGGCAACAAGAGGCCGACTGGGGGCCAACGGGGGGGGGGGGGGTCGACAGCGGCGGGAAGGGGGGCGACGGTCGGTGGGTCGTGGGGCAAAAGGAGGTCGACCAGGAGCCGACGAGAGCAGGGCTGGAGGCAGGCCAGGGGTGATGGGAGGCAGGATGGGGGGTGAAGGGAGGCGGGCCCGGGAGACACGGCGGAGAGGAAACAGAAAAGAGAAAGAAAGGGGAAAAAATAGGGATTTACGGAGAAATTCATGATGGCCAAATTTCGTCGCTAAGTCATCACTATTTGGCGATGACTCAGCAATGAAATAGGTCTGTCGTTGATCCGCCGCTAAGCTGTAACGGATATGGCGACAGAATAAAATCCATCGCTAATTCGTCGCTATGTTGCAATGGATTATCGACAAAATATTTTTCGTCGCTAAAATAAAAAATAAAAAATATTTTAGCAACGAATATCATTCTCTCGCTAATCCGGCAACACTTTGCGATGGTTTTTTTTCATCGCAAATGTCCGTCGCTAAATAGAGTTTTTCTTGTAGTGATGTGTGTGAATTTAATCAATAATTGTAAAATATCTTACAAACATGTATATTCAAAATAACACTTGTGTGCAAAGTACCTATCCACAAATATCAAACATTGTTACTCGTTGTGACCTCTTCCTTGAACTCCTCTTGTTCAAAGGCTCATCTACTCGAACATCAACCTCAGACTTTTGAGGATGCTACTTTGATCCCTCTATATCCCTCTGAGCATCCTTCTATGCACTCTTCAATGCAACTTCAACATTTGGTTGAGCATCTGATTCAGCCAAAGGACCTCCACTTCCTCAGGACCTTCTATATTAACCTTAACCTTAAGGTTTGTATCCTTTCCTTGTTGAGGTATTTTCTCTGACCTTGTACAAGATAATTCTCTTTTATTTTTCACAGTCTCCATCTTCATCTCGCCACTGCTACTGCATGTGGCCACATCTTCAACTTCCTCTATATAGGCATTGAGGTTAGCAACAATCTCAGAGTGAGACAATGGATCAAACTTCTTTACCACTGTGTCTCTCTCCCCCTCTTTAGATGCTTTCGAGATGGGAGATATAATTGTGATAAAAAACTCTATATTTTTACAGGTGTTAGCTGTTATTTTACCATCATTGAAGGTGTTAGTTGTTGCTTCTTGTTTGAGAACAAATTTCTAAGTTTTTGATTAGTAAGATTGCATTTTCTATGAAAAATATTTGACATCAAGGCTTTTGGCCATGATATAGGCTCCCTCTTTACTCACGTGTCAACCCTACTTTCTACTTCATAGTAAGAAGTATCACCCATGTCATAAATTTTTTTTGGCATTTTCTATTCTACTTCAACACTAGCAGATAATGTAAGTATGGACCTCTCTGAGACACTCTTCTCAATTGACATATTATAAAAAACAAATTCAGAATTTCCTATAATAACAAAATGAAGAATATAGATAAATAAGTGGGCAACAAAGATATGATATAGACTATTGAAAAGTATTGCTAAAAACAAACAAAATAGTCTATTGACAATATAAAAACTTGAATCATTAAGGAAACAATAAAAATAAATAAATAATGTTTCCTAATCATGTTTATAATATAAGATACACAATACATAAACAACCAAATTAGATAATAGTGGCATACAAATCATTACAAAATTAGTTAGACAAATGGACACTCGTATGCAAATGATTTCATCACCGAAAAAAATGCAATAAGCTATTAAACATGAAAAGATAACTTGAAAATTATGCAATTCTTTCATAAAATAACTAACTCATGCCAATGTTTCAAAAAAATAAATGATTTAAGTCGTTTAAAAAAAAAGTGCTTCAACTGTTAAACATGTGCTTACCAGAAAAACTCGCCCTTGATGATTCTGAAAATCTCGGTGATGAACTAATGTTGATGACTTGCCAAAAAAAGTCACCAGTAATAGTGGCTGAAAATTGTTATAAGAGGGAATCACATTGGGGACCATAAAATAGCCTTGGGTTGCAGACAATCAGTTTTTAAACAATCGAAGGGTCATATTTAATGATCGTATGAAACTTTGTAAGAATAAGGAAATTCATATTTTATTCATCCTCAATATTTATGATATTTTTAAAAATTCATAAATTTGTCAGAAAAAGCTGCATATAAAGAGCATATTCATAATGACCTTTTTTATGAAGTGAATATTTTATTTGTAATAGCCATTTCAAAGTGCGAACTTTACAAAACTTTGCAACATGTTATATGTGCAAATCGCTATATAATTGTGGATCTCCTTAAGGATTAATTACTTAAAGGAGATCTTCATAGTTCTATGTGGACTTCGTACTATATATGAGAATTTAATAAAATATTTACAAAGTTTTGACAATTTCATTTACAAGAAATTCACAGATTTAGTTAAGTGAACTTTGCACTATATATGCGAATTTTGTGAAATATTTTTGAAGTTTCGATAAATTTCAGTTACAGAAAATTCATAGATTTGGTTATGAAAACTTTATACTAAATATATAAATTTAATTAAATATTTGCAAAGTTTCGATAGGTTTTAGTTACAAAAATTTGTTGATTTGGTAATGTGATCTTCGTACTATATATGCAAATTTAATGAAATATTTATGAAGTTTTGTTAGGTTTTAATTACAAGAAGGCATGCAAACTTCATACTATATATGTCAATTTAGTAAAATATTTGCGAAGTTTTGACAGGTTTCAATTACTAAAAGTTGACAAATTTGGTTATGCCGATTTTGTGAGTAACACACAAAAAAAGTGTGAATCTACCTTTTAGTAAAATTTGTGATACTGAAAAAACATACCGATATATCGCACAAACTTCAAGATGTTCACTCATGCGAAGGGTAAAATGATCCTAAATAAGTCAAATATTTGCAAATTTAGACATTTTTGTGAGACATTTAAGAAAGCGTGTCATTTTGGTCATATAGTATGATTGTTTTCCGTTTATTATTTGAATACATAGGGGATGTTCAAAATCCAAACTAAAAGATCTTGATTATATTGAACATACGTCTATATCCATAATACTGACACCTTTATACAATGTACTTGAGAATTCATAATCGTATAGTATGGTTATTTTTTGTTTATTATTTGAATACATAGGTGATGTTCAAAATCCAAACTAACAGATCTTGATTAGATTGAACATACGTCTATATCCACAATATTGACACTTTTATGCAATGTACTTGGGAATTCATATTCATTTCTTTAGAATTTGTAATAAATGCACTCTTACTTAAGCACTGAACACATGCCCAATTTAATTTGCAGTTGTTTTCTATATGTGTCTATGACTAACGATGTCAAAGGATTCGGATATATCCAATATTCAACACTATTTTGAATCCCATTAGTTGGATTTGGTCATGCAAGCTAAATCTGATTAGTAATTGGACTTAGACTTGATACAAGGATTTCATGACTGAATTCAATGGATAACCAAATCTGATTACATGTATTTTTGGAATTAGGTATTAGCTTTTCCCCAAATCCGAATCCAATTAGTCAGATTTGGTATTGGCTACATACGACCCAAATCTGAACCATTTACATCCCTATCGATCACTCAAAAACAATGTCATAAGCTTGGTTCTTAGGAAAATCTCGATGAAGAAAATCTAATGCAATTTTAAAATTTTCATTTTTTTGAGAAAAATCTCGACAGATATTGGAACACACAAATGTTTAAAAGATATAAAAAAGTATAAAAAATACGACAAAAAATGTTTTTATTGTGTTAATATTGCAATAAAAGTATGACACCTACAAATATGTGACATTTTGCGGATATCCTTTTGATGGTATTATTATATTATCACTTTGAAAACATCTTGTTAAAATCATAATATTTTCTAAATATCAATAATATTTTTGACAAAGCTCAAAACCAGAACTCGATCTATTATGTTACTAAACTGAATGGTTGATATTTTGCACATCTGTGTCAGCTTTCCACAAATGAACACATCTAATTCAAGGAGTTAGGTCCGTGTCTGGTGAGGCTAAATGGACCCAATAGTTTTCCATTTTGTCTCTTAAAAAATAAAAAAAGTCGAGAAACTTGTAGACCCCATGCTCAAAGTCAAAGGTTTCATTAGTTAAGAAGGCAAGGTAGTTAGGTTATCACATTTCACAACCATAAAAGATCAAGAAGTTGATACTATCATTATTATTAATATGATTAATTTACCCATATATCTAAAATGAAAAACAGATCCAAATGAAAAAGTGAGTGACTAAATACTAAGATAATGCATGAGCAACCAAGCATTTAGGAAGCACATGAGTCAATAACATTTACGATAATAAATTTTAAATTCTTCCTATCAAAACCTAGTTTTTTTTGAAAGGCAAGCTGGGGTTAGTCTGACCCCTACCAGTTTACAACTATACCATTGAGTTTTGAACCTGCCACGCCCCAACACAAGGTGACGTGCACTAGCTGCTCCTACCAGACAAGCGGAACTCCCGTTGGTCTCTATCAAAACTATTTATGATACATATAAATTTACAATAAAAACATGCATTTTAAGTTTTACATTAACAATACCAAAAGAAAATTCTTTACAATATCAAGAGGAGCAAGCTTTTCATTTTAATGGAAACAACTTTTTGGCGTTGGAGTCTGAAGGAAGCCCGTGGTTTCTTAAGGGCTTCTTGGAAGCCGAATTTCGAGGCTCTACGAAGCTTTTATTATGTTATGATGAATTGGACGCTGCAGCCCCTGTCCCTTGTTTCGTTTCCATACGGATGGTAAGATGTGAGCGAATGAATTCATGCAAAGCGAGCCTCTTCTCCACTCCAGAAAATTGTTTATACACCTCTCTCTCTCTCTCTCTCTTTCTTGCGGGTCATTGTTTCCTTTATGGGTCATCCACCTGCCGCATTACTACAAAAATAACAAACAAAACCAACAAAGCCAAAGAGGAAGAGAAGAAGAAGAAGGCAGAATCTGATTCAGACTTTCTTTCCTCTTTGTTTGTTTCTTACGAATCCTCGGCTTGCATGTACTTGAAATCCTTCCCACGGAAACGACGACCACGTACTCCTTCCTCTCTCAGAGAAACAGAGAGAGAGAGGGGGCGGCTTTCCATACACTGAAGGTACGTTCACCATCTGACGAAGGGATCGCCAAAAGATTGCTCTCCCTTTAATCGAATTCGGAGAGTTTTCTTTCAATTTAGAAGAAACGGTTCAGTCGGTGTTTATTTGGCTCTATTTTTGTTTTTTTTGGTATGTGGTGATAAATGAAAATTACGGCCATGGTAATGTAGCTACCTTTTAGCTAAAAGAAACCGCGCGAGAGAGAGTTGGTCTCTTGTTTTTCAACAATCCGTGTTTGTTGTTTCCTTTTTGAGCTTCACCGGCGATGGCACTGTTGGTTCACCATGCAGTTTCTTTATTCGGCTGGGCTTTTTGTTTGATTTTGAAACTGTAATACCATTTGGAGGCTTGCATAAGGCTGCCCATGGTGCTTGCCCTGCTGCGGCTGTGCTTGGATTCGCGGTCCAACTCTGTGTAACTGTGTTTATGGTGGAAATGATCCTTAGCAGGGGCAGAGTGGCATTGGGTTTATCTTTTAAACGTTGTTGTGATTAATGCTACTTGGTTTTGGGATCTCTGAGCATGAACTGTTGTGGGGGGGTCCGAGGAGATTCTTGGTGATCTGTTAAGGGTGCTTGTTGATAGTTGGTGTTTGGTGCCTAATGAAAGAAGGTGGGATGGTTTTGGGGAGGGTGATGATGATTTTGCCAAGTGAGGTGTGGAGAGTCCATCACTTCCATTCGTTCTGAGGAATAAAAAAGATTGAACTTTTGATTTGATATCCCAGGACTAAGCAGAGAGAGTCAAGGTTTCTGCATGTGATGATGGTTCAGGAGAGCCGTGGGTTTCTTTTGGGGGCGCAACAGATATCGGGTAAATCATTCTGCATTTAATTTCTAGTGTCAGTAGTTGGCTGATTTTGGTGCCAGCTTCTCTCTGTGTGTTAAGTTTCATGATTCTTGTTTTTTCCTAATTACTTTAGCTTTTCTAGTTTTGAGAATGATCGTGGAAAAAATAGACGGGAACCAAACAATATGCTCCAGGTTTTAATTTCTAACAAGGTCTTGTTATTCTTGAATTCTTTTTTTTTTGTGTTCATGCAGAACCTTATGGGAAAGTTCTCAACACTTGTCCGGCAGCAGCATTTCATTATGCGTGCATTCATTCCTATCCTAAAGTTGTGTCATACTATTTCTGCCGAATTCTTGTTAAGTTCTTATGTTCAGAGGGTTCAAAAGTTTAACTATGGTTACTGGAGGGTTTACGACTTATAAGCCAATGTCAGTCTTTAATGTAGAATTTTATGATGGAGTTTGATCAAGGAAGAAAAGAAACCCTAGAAAACTGGTATGAGTCTGAGAGTTCACAGTAATTTATTCCTGACAGTGCTTTAGTTGTTCTGAAATCATGATCTTTCTATGCCTTTCAAATTCAGGTGCATACGTTGTGCTTGGATGCTAGACATTCCAAATCATTTCCAAGCCATGCCAAAATGTCTGTGTATCCAACTTTAGGTTACAGGGTTAAGCAATTTTCTTGCGATTCTCTGTCAAGAGTAGTATATGGAGATACAGCTATAAGAGTAGGAATATCCATGGATTCTATTAAATTGAATAAACTATGTTGAGATATTTGGACCATCGAGTGCATCTGTAGATATTTGAACAAATGCACATATTTCTGGATGAACATGCTTCTTATGGGTAATATGCAAAGGCTTAAGATTTCTTTGCATGGAAGGCAAGAAAGATGAAAATAAGCATTCCTTCCAGTAATATAAGCAGTACAGCAAGAAAATGAAGTGCTCTGGGGCTTGAAAAACACGAACATGGACAGAAGAATGTAACCCTATAGTGAAGGTTGTTGGATGTCATAGAATTTGGTAAAATATATCTGTTATCCAGACATGATGTGAGGAAGAGCAATAATGTGTCCTTTCACATCAATTAGGTCTTCATATTTTCTTCATAGTTATATGTAAGTCCTGAAGTCTTCACAGGAATACTGTGGCTACTGAAGAAAACATGGACTTTTGCAGTTGGAATAGAATCAATGTTGATTGCTGCATTTATGGTGCTGCTTGAAAGACTTGTTATGGCTTCACTCTGGTTTAGAACTGTTCCTCAGTCAATGCCATCTTTGCCGTAGGTGAAAATACATGACATGGAAATTGATCTTTGTTTGAGTAATACTTTGTTTGTTGCTGCTGAATTCACATGGTGAAGGATGGCCTACCGAGTGGCTCTAGTTATTGGTGATTATTTGCAACAAAACAATGTTGGACTAACGTAAGAGGAGGTAGAGCAAGCTGCCATTATTCTATGAGTTGTATTCAAGGTAAGAACTACTATGATTAGCATATATGAGAGGTTGAAACTGAAACTAAATGTGTTCCACTGTGAGGAAATCTCTTTTCAACAAGATTGACATGAAAACAAGGCGGAATAAATGAGATAGAACTGGAACTTAATTGACTAATCAAAGTAACTGAAGCAAGCAGCCACTCTATGCTATCCAGAGTAAAGATTGTGAAGGGGTAGCTTGCCTTGTAGCTAAGACCCCTTGCTTATGATGGTGCAACTTTACCATCTTTCTATCTCATTTGATCCCACTATTTCGTATTCATCATATGCATTTTTTACAATTTCTATGGCTCCTATCTGTTGGAGAGAAGAAGAAACTTAATACTAGAATGGAGAAACTTCAGCTTGAAATTTTCAAATATTACATTTCTATTGAGGAATATATGGTTGTATGTGGGCATAAAGATTGCTTCATTTTCTCCTTTTCATACAATTACATTTTTCATTTGGGCCGAACACAGTTTAATCTGATCGGATCCTATTTTATTTCGTTGGTGTTTCAAGTATGACTAAAATATTAATTCTCGAGATTTTCTAGGCTAACAAAAATCTAACAATAAATTCAAAACAAATTTTCAAAAAAAACAAGAATCACACAACGCTTACACTTTAAGAAATATAAGAAAAATAATAATATGCAAAAATGTTAAGATATAAAAATACAAAAATCATGATAAAAATATGATATATTCAAAATAAGTGAGATGTTAATTTTCTCAAAATCTATCAAGGTATTTTAGAAATGGTAATACACATGCAATTTGTCCCTCTAAACTGAATGGTATTTCTTTAACCATGGTGCTTGATCTATCCTAGTTTTTTTTTCCACAGAAGATACCTTCAATGGACCATGGTGACTCTTGGTTGTGCTACAAATGATACATGCTGGCAGATCTAAGTGGCAAATCAATATGTTAAAGTTAAAAGGAGACTACTGGTGGAATGTTTGACTTGTCCACTCTGTTTGAATCTTTTGAGGGAGGCCACGACAATTTGTGTATGCCTTCACACATGTAAGGATCCTTTCAATATCTCTTCTATCTGTTCTCTGATAAATTTATTCTTTCCTGTGCAACATTTTTGTAGGGTTTTTGCTAAAGTCATTCATCATGCATGCCTACCTGTGGCAACATGTCATATTCTGGTTTTGCCATGTCTCTAATGTCTCTAGTACGTTGTTGTCAAACCCTGAGCTGATAAAATTGTTCAAATAATGGTTGATGGTTTTTATCTTTCATATCCCAATTTATTTTATGTTATTCATAGTGTTATTCATGCTAAAGCACTGTAGATGGTTATAGATTTCTCTTATATATATATATATATCTATTTCATATTGATAATGTCAGTAAGGTTGGTTTACAAATGATTTTCTGTGGTAATTATGCTGGATATCAGCTTTTCCTCTGGTTTTTGTTTGTGTAGTTTGCAAAAAGTGCATATATCAGAAGTTTGAGGATGACTAAACAAATTCTTGCCCAATATGCAATGTTTACCTAGGCTGCTTGCCTCAAGAGAAGCTAAGGTGACTGACAGTTATTCATTATTTTCCAGAATGTATTGCCCGTTTAAAATCCAGAAGACCTCTATGTTTTGTCTATGAAAGTATGGCTTTGTTGTGTTGTCCCTACAGTTACATAAATGAAACCACAGCTGCATCTCTGCTGCATGTTCTTAGCTTGTTCTTTGACCTGAATGTTCCTCTCCATGTAGATATGCAGTAGTTTTGGATTACATGTCCTCATGAAATTTGGTTGGCTGCCTTTGGGTATGTCAAAATTTTTGCATGTTTATCATTTTATCATTGTTGGTAACTTTTTGTATATGCAGAGACAAAGTGAATATGACATGAATTTTGGGTCTAAGCAAGTAGAAAACAGTATGAGGGATAGTTTACAAAGCAATATGTGAAATCATGTAAATATGTCAGGATTTTTGGGAAAATTGTGATTCCTTAACATGGGATTCAGGATTCGTAAAGATAAGAATCAGGATTCCAAAGATAATCGGGATTCCCATGTCAAAAGAATCAACCAGTCATGGGGAATTGGGATTTCCATGTTTAGGAATGTGGTTCATAATAGATTGAAGATGAGAGCACAAAAAGAGAGAAGAATAAAGAGTGAGGCAAATGACACTTCATTAACTAAAAGAATGAGAGGTTCCAATAGATATAGGGTCGACTCCTACACTCTATCAAATACATTCTGGACATTTTTGAAATTCTTACTTTGACTACTCCACTACTTCTATGCTGAAGTACATAAATGCCCTTATAAATATAAAGAATGTATATATGATACAATGGGATGCTTTTGTCAATACCCCTTCAAACCTGAGATGATGCTAATGGAATCATCCCAATGGAGCAGAATATTGTAAAATGTGATGGTGGAAGACTCTTTGTGAACACATCAACAACTTGCTTTTTAGAACTCACATGCTCAAGAAAAATGATTCCATCTTCATGTGTAGGCTTAGTAAAGTAACAATCGATCTCAATATGCTTTGTTCTCATGAAATTCTGAACTTTTTGCAATATAAATAATTAACACTCATATTGTCACAATATAAAGGAGTCTTTCCATGTATAGCACACAAAACTCTCTTAATAACCATCTAATCCATATGTTAATCATATGATTATCACTAGAAGTGATAAAAAAAGTATTAATGCGATTAAAAATATTCTTAAAAGAAATTTTGATATGTAAGACATTGGTTTTCTAGGGTATTTTTTAGGTGTCGAGGTTGCCTATTCCCCGAGAGGATATGTGCTTTCATAGTTAAAACCGGAGTTACCGGAAGCTTCTTAGGTAGGTGGGAAGCTCGCTTCCTGGAAACTCGATTCGGAAGCGCGATACTCTTCACTTTGGAAACTTCATGGGAATCTCGATTCCCCTACGCTTCTTCTATGCTTCCCCCACACATGGTCTATGCTTCCTATATGCTTTTCTCACGTTTCTTTTCATGTTTTTCATGTATTTTCTCTCACGCTTTCACTCACTTTTCATATACTTTCTTTAAATTAGGAACCATCATTGTTAGATTTTAACAAAAATTTAACTCTTTTACTAAAAAATCATGAAATATAAGAATGATCAATTTTATTTTAGTTTTTATTTGTTTCTTGTTCGATTCCTATTCAATTACCATATTGCTTCATTTTTATTAATATTTCGCTTTTAAATTGATACTTCGCTTCCCGCTTCTTATAAATTTTAAAATGCCTCGCTTCTTGCTTCTGCTTCCCGTATCGTTTCCTGCTTCCGCTTCCTAGTTTGGCAACCTTGGTTAAAACTTGCATCAGGTATGATTGTTAAATCAGGTTTAACACTTCATAAGTGATCAATGCAAATATGAGGGCCAATGATGGCACTCCTCTAGAGGATCTCACTCTCTATGGTCAGTTAATTGGATCTCTTATGTATTTATCTATAATCAGATCTGATATAGCACATGTAATTCACAGTGCAAGTTAGTTTCAGCATGCCCCCACTTCAATTCATATGACAACAATCATGAGAATTATCAAATATTTGACGGTCACTATATCTAAAGGGATTTTATTATCCTCTTCTTCTCTTAATTTAATTGCTTGCACTAATTCAGATTGGAAGGCAATCCTAACAATCATATTTCTTGTAACAACTTAAAATTTCAACCCTAAAATTTAAGAGAGATTTTTTTTTTAAAACAACGAAAACAACTTTTTTCTTTGGGTTAAACATTCTTGGTGGATTACAGTGCAATCAATCATCATAACTGAATTAAAATGTGAATAACATTAAGATTTAATTCAGTCTCAATAATTTTAAAATACATATTAGAGTATTTTGATAACTGTTGAGAATAGGTGGTTTTAAGTTAAGTCTTTTTATATTATCTTTTTATATTAGAGGCTATTTGAAATTATTTTGTCATAAAGGGCTTAGATGTAATTAGTCTTTTTTGGCATCTCTCTATTTAACATAGAGAGAAGCCCTAATGAAAGAATGAAGTGTTTTCTCTGTGCAGCCGTCTCTCCCTCTCACTCTCTCTCTCTCTTCTATCTTTCCCTCTATCTCTCTCTCTCTCTACCTAGGGTTTGGTGCTTCCTTCAACATGGTATCAGAGCCACGTGCGATCTTGGGTGCCTGAACTCCAATCTCAGTTTCCAACTCTCTATCTAAACCAAGGTTCACCATGAAAAAGAACAAAGAAAAAAAATGTACTGAAAACCCATCAAATAAAAACCATTTTTCCATCGTAAATTTCGAACATCTAAATCACAAACTCCAAACAATTCGCGAGTTTGAGAGAGAAAACCTGAGAGAGAGAGGGCCCAAAAAATGAAAAAACGGAGAGGAAAGAAAAGGACAAGATTTGCTTTATTTTCAAACGTACCTCAGAAACGTGGAACATTTCTTTGTGCAAATCTTCTCTTTCTCGTAAAAGAGGGCGTGAAAAACGGCCGGCGAAGGGGACGAGGAGAAGGGAATCACCACTCGCCCATGAAAAGATCGCTTCCTCTCAATCAAAATTCCCCCAAGAGAAAAAGTACAGACCCACTCATTCACCAACAATGGCACAAGTGTGTTTTAGAGAGAGAGAGAGAGAGAGAGAGAGGATATGCAAGAATAAGTAGATTTGACAGTCATGGTCCAATCCTTCTCCTTCTTTCCCCCTCATCCCTCAACCCCAACCTCCTTATTTTATATCATTTTTCTTCTTCTCCCCTAATTTTATCTCTAATCTACTTAATTATGATTATCCATGTCTCAATATCTTTCATATATTCCAACATACTCTCTTGTTAATCATGCTAATGCAAACATGCAACTACATTTTGGGTTCATATGTAATAATATTCATGGCACTTTATGCATGCTTTTAATTAGTCTCTATCATAAAATTTATACAATAATGCAATCACTATGCATTTATACAATCAAGATAGACTAATCATTCATATTTATGTATGCACAATTCAACATGACAAGTATTCACAATTCACTTTATGTATGCACTTATACATTTTCAGATCATGCTATCAGATATAAATTTGTGCATACTTTCAATCGCATGCATATTAATTGCAAAATTTCATGTAATTACACAATTTCATGCCTCATTAGGCTTGTTGTATAATTAGTTTACCTTCATCAAATATCATAATTTATGCTTCATGTATTGCTTAACATAAATTATCAACCGAAAAAGACTTAGGCATATGAATAAACAAGTGAGCTAAATTCAGACCTCTATTTGCTTGTTTTTGTAAAATCAACCAAAAATCACAGAAAACGTATTCGACTTTCATCTTTTTTACTAAGTATGCCTTAATATGTTAGAAAAATAACCCAAGAAACCGATCTCGAAAATCAGTTATATAGAAATTATAAAAATTTTGTAACCACATACTGTTCTGGAAAAACGACAGACCAGTTTCTGCAATTTGCAGAAATTTTGCCAACTTGGGGATTTTTCATGGATCTTGTACTATATGTTAGATCTATCACAGTTTTTTCATGATTTTATCTGATCTATTTTGAATAGGTTTTTAGGATTTATTTTAGGAATAATACATATATTGATGCTCACATTAGTGGAATCCCTAAATTGAGATAGATTTGTCATGTTTGTAACATACGCAAATCTGGCCCAAATTTAGGGCATGTTAAATCTTGAACCTGGATGCATAGACAAGCATATGCATATATCCATGAGAAGGAAATTGTTTGAGTATGCATACCTAACTGAATATCTTCATAAGCATGGTTTATTAGTTTATGAATCTATGTAAATATGAATATGCACGTATTCTTCATTTTGAATAAGTATCTAAATGTATACTTGTGGTATGAGTTTGTACGTGCATGTAAACTAAATAGAATCATGTTTACTTAAGAGATAAAGTTGTTTATACATGCAGCCTGAATATACATACACATAAGCATGCATAATCGAAATTAAAAGGGGGTATTTATGCATGTTAAAATTAATTTTTTAGTGGTGTGCTGTTCCAGCTAGCAGCCCAGCCGAGTAGGGCTCGGTTGGGGCAAAATCCAGTCCTGCCAGGCCCAGCCAACCGGCTGGACAAGGGCTGGTCTGGCAGCCCAGGTCGGGTGCTGTCAGACTCCTACCTAGCCTAGCTGTCAGACCCCTACCTAGCCTAGGGATGTTCTCTGGTGGACAATGATGAAGAAAGGTATCTCTCTCAAGTACATTAGTATAATTAAAGATATGTATGAAGGAGTAGTAACCAATGTCCGCACTTGTGGAGGGGTGACAAACAATTTTCCTATAACGGTTGGGTTACATCAAGGATCTGCATTAAGCCCTTTCCTTTTTGCTATAGTGTTAGATGAACTTACGAGATCAATTCAAGAAAATGTGCCATAGTGTATGTTGTTTGCTGATGATATTGTTTTAATTGATGAGTCTAGAGTTGAGGTTAATGCTAAGTTGAAATTATGGAGACAGACTTTGGAAGCAAGAGGTTTTACGTTGAGTAAGAGTAAGACAGAATATATGGAATGTCGATTTAGTAAGCAATGGAGTAGTGATGAGAGTGTAGTGAAGCTTGGTGAGCAAGAAATAGCGGTGGATGATTATTTCAAATATTTGGGATCTATCATTCAAAATAATGGAGAAATTGATGAAGATGTAAATCATAGGATTAAGGTTGGGTGGATGAAATGGAAAAGTGCAACTAGAGTGTTGTGCGATCGTAGAATGCCATTGCGGTTGAAGGGAAAGTTTTATAGGACGACAATTAGACCCGCTTTACTATATGGTACAGAATGTTGGGCTGCCAAGAAACATCATTTTCAAAAAATGAGTGTAACGGAGATGCGTATGCTTCGATGGATGTGTGGAAAGACACTAAAAAATAAGATTCGAAACGAGGAAATACATAAGAAGGTAGGCGTTGCACCCATTGAAAATAAGATGAGTGAGAATCGTTTACGATGGTTTGGGCATATTCGACGAAGGCCTAATGATGCTCCGGTTAGAAGGATGGAGAAATGGAAAAATATATTAGCTAAAAGAGGTCGGGGTAGGCCTAAGAAGACTTGGATGAAGATGATAAGAAAAGATATGAAGGCTTTGAACCTCACCGAGGACATGACATTGGATAGAAATGATTGGAGGAGAAGGATTCATGTGGAGGACCCAAAATGATTTTTTTTTTGGTTCATATCGCCGACCCCAATTGTTTGGGATGAAGGTGTTGTTGTTGTTGTTGTGGAAAAACTAGTTTCAGCAGGGAGCCTTGTGTTTGGTCTGGTCGACAGACCAGTCGAGCTTGGCTCGACTAGCCAACCCTGACCAAACCTGCCCCGCGTGCTAGCAAGCCTGGCTTGCCGGGCCAGCCGAGCCTGCTGGGCCCAGCCAAGTGGGGCTTGGCTGGGCAGTTTTTGACAAAAAAATTATATATTTATTTTCTATTTCGTACGCATCACCATTCAATTTTTACATGTTTACCCATGCTTAAGTTCTGAATGTGCAAATGTATGTATGCGTCACATGTTAATGGCTTAAGTGCTTAATATATTATGTCCTGTCATATTATTGACATATGGCCAGAGTGCATGTAATTACAAGTTAATTATGCATATTGCTCCTACCTGTTATAACTTGTATAAAACTAAGTTTGATTTATAAATTTTTAGACTAGTAATTGAGTTAAAGTTGGCTTTATGCATGTAAGAGAATGAAATACTCACATATTTGCACTTAGTCAAATTTATGTGTTTATGCATGTAAATAATTGCATGAGTGTTTATATGTTAAATTGAAATGATTCATGAATGGAAGCATGCATTTGGCATGATTATGTGAACATATACATAGTAAACACATGCATATGAATATTATTGTTTCATGCACATCTCTAAATTAGCATACATGATTGTGTATTGGCAGGCATGTGAAATGAATGCATAGTGGCATATTATTCATGATTTTTGCATAAGATTGCATCGATGATCAAAATGGATCATCGTAGGCCATGCGAGCCTTGAGCATGTGTTGCTCTTTGTCTTAGTTGTTCTATGCATTGCAAAAATCAAATGTGATATTATTGTTCTAATTGCATTGTTCGATGTTGCCTTGGGCTGTGCTCTCATGAAGAGCTTCGCATGTGGATTTGCGAACCTGTGTTATTAATTCTGCATGTGGAATTACAAATTAAAGAAGATGAATTAATAATAAGATAAAAAAAATTTAAAAAGCAGAGTAATTTATATTTTCTTGATGTCTCTTCTATAGTATGAGAATCTTGGTCATTGTGGTTTTGAGGAACCGTGACGATACTAAAATTTCATGTGCGTTGTTATACCCCTGAACTCGATATTTAGGTTTTTCTCCTTACCACGATTTTAGGGAGAGTCCGTCACTTTGCCGAGGGGTGGTGTGTAGACACAGGTGTTGTTTTGGTATACCAATAAAGTGACATCAATGGATGTAGATTTCCCTAGTGTCTCAACATTGGATGTGGATTTTCAATATTTCGATGGATGGTGTGGATTGCTGATATCAGTCAAGGGCTCAGTGTGGAACCAAATAATAAAATACAAATTGTGTGTTAAGCTATAACTGGGGACTCGCTTGACCTCGAGAAATTTTACTCATTTGGAGTATCCGCGGGCAACGGTAATAAAAAGAAGAACTTAAATTGTGTGCATTTAACAGAGACATGCATATAAAAGAAAACTCTGATAAGAGATAATAATTTATTCATGCATGTGCACTCAAATCATGCATATTCCTGTTATGCATTAGATCATGTAAGAACTTAAAAAAAAAAATTAATTGATATGGGTCGGATCCGGACCCGGCCCGAGGCCACCGCCCCTCGCTGTCATTAAAAGACAGCGAGGCAGGTAGGAGGAGGGTTACGAAACCCCCCTCACCGCCTCTCGCCCTCTCGTCTCTCTCCCTTACCCTCTTGCTCTCTGCAATCTCTCTTTCACTCTCTCGTCCCTGACTCTCTCCCTCACCGACCCTCTCGTCTCCCTCTGTCTCTCCGTTTCTCTCTCTCGCTCGTCCACCATCACCGACGTCGGCGACCCCCGACATCCCGCCGCCACCAACTTCGGCGACCCCCTTCCTTCCTCCGAAACCCCCCCTGGTACGCCACCGTCTCCTCTTCTCCCCTCTTTTCCTTTTCTTCTCCTCTTTCGTCTCTCTCCCTCTCTTTCCCTCTCGTTTTTCGGTTACGCAGGGAGGGGAGGGCTGAGCCACCTCTCTGCTGCCCTAGGTTGCAGGGGAGGGGTAAAGCCCCCTCCCTTCGAGCCCTTTTAGTGAGGGAGGGGGCCCTCCCTATGTCGTGCAGGGTACGGGAGGGGCCGATTCCCCTCCCGGTGCCCTTCTGGCTGCAGGGGAAGGGTTGAGCCCACTCCCTGCTTCTGTCACGGCAGGGGAGGGGCCGAGCCCCTCCTCTCTACCCGTTTTTGTTGTTCCAACAGGGGCCATCGGCCCCTGCCCTATTTATTTCAGCAGGGCTGCAGGCCCCTGCCTCTTTTTGATTGTTCTAGCAGGGGCCATCGGCCCCTGCCCTTTTAGTTGTTCTAGCAGGGGCCATCGGCCCTTGCCTTTTTTGCTTGCCAGCAGGGGCTGATGGCCCCTGCCCTTTGTGCACAAACCTATAGCCTCTTCATGACCAATAGCCTCATCTTTAGGATGGTTATCCAAAACCATTTGGTTGTTTGACATTGTAACCTTCGCATGACCATTAGCCTCATCTTTAGGATGGTCATCCAAAACCATTTGTTTTTTTGACATTGTAACCTCCTTATGATCGATAGCCACAACTTTATGATGGTTATTCAAAACCATTTGGCTAGTTGACGTTGAATTTATCTTGACTCTTTGACTGAAGCTCTTTGAATCTTGTGCACATGGATACTTTAGGAACTTTGCCTGTCCAACCTATCTCAACCTACTATGTGGTGTGATAATTTGAGTGCAACCTACTTAGCTGCTAATCCTGTCTTTCATGCACGCACATTCAATTGATTTTCATTTTGTACGTAAATTGGTTCAACGAAAATTCATCTTCATTAAATTTATCTCTAGAAGTGATCAAGTGGCCGACATTTTCATAAAACCCTTGACCACTATTAGATTCAGTTTTCTCGGATCCAAGCTTCATGTTCAAGATGGAACGTTCAGCTTGCAAGGGGATATTAAAGTGTCAATAGGTATGATCCATGTACTCAAGATCCAAATAGCTTGAAGTAAACTCAAGATAAATTCAGCATCAATCAACCAAATGGTTTTGGATAACCATCCTAAAGATAAGGCTACCTATCATGAGGAGGTTAGAATGTCAAACATCCTAAAGATGAGGCTATAAGTCACGAGGAAGTTGCAACTGAAAAAGTTTCACCAGCTATGAGCAGCTACAATAAAGGAAATTACCTTAGTGTGAGGGATATGGATAAACGCTTTATGTAATCAGCTTGATTTTGAATATAATGGAGAGTTGTCATACACGAGAGTTTATCGTGATTTTTTCGTGGGTCCGGTCGGATCCAACCTTGATCCAAAACTTTTTTTTTTTTTAAATATCGAGTACCCATTTTAAAAGAATTTCGTCCTCAAAATATCCTTTAAAGGTTATCTGTGGAGATCGTATTCTAAGTTAATAGGGGTTAACGAGGATGCACAACATGTGTGTGTACTCATACATATAGGTTCTTAAAGTGATTAAGACAACTCATAATGAGTTTCTGAGAAAAGTTTTGAGCTAATTACTCAGTTGAACAAAATATATATGTGATTTCATTAATTACCTCCAGTGTCTCGGGGGCATGGCTATCCAGGATGAATATAGTTCCACTTCGGGCATATCTGGTTTGGCGGTTGTTATGGCTTGTTTCTTCTATCGTGTTTTTGTTTTTTGAATGGGGGTCTCTGCATTTTGCTATTAGCAGGTTGTCGTTTGTTGCCTTTACTATTCTCAACAAACATTTTGTCTTATATACCCTTAACTTGTTTCCATTCCTCAAGGCCTTGTGGGGCCAGCTGTCTCTTGTCGTGACTTTGTTTACGGTGGCATTCTTTTAGAGAATGACCCATCTTTCCATAGAAGATACAATTTACAAGACCTCGAGGATACATTTGACCCGGATGAGCTTGATGGCATTCCATCTGGTTATACGTCGTCTTAGGTTGGTGTTTTCATAAGCCAACCTATCCACCCTATGATCCAAGTTTTGGACCATTGATTGGAGTTGTTCAGCTGCTCCGATCAAGGTATATATTGCCTCGATCATTTCATTGTATGACATCTAAATCGAAACATATTTCTTTAATCAGAATAGATACAAACTTAACTTAATCAATAATACTTATAGTGATGCATATGTGTATGATCAAGAATCATTGTTTTTTCTGTCGCTCTCATACCACTTGTAACGCCCCCAAAATCCCGAACTTGTAACTTTTTAGAAATTTTTTAAAAGCCTTGTAATCATTCCTTTATCAGAGTTTAATATAACAGTTCAACGGAAAATGGTGTTTCAACAGACGTTGGGTGCATTACGGGTGAACCTTTTCTATTACATAATGGATTTGTAACTCCATACATTCATTGAAACCAAATAGATTCAAAACGAGGCTTAATAATTGAAGTTTATACGAAAAGTGGAATTTCAAAAGACCCTTATACCAAATTACAAAAATGTCCTCAGCAGCGAAACGTCAGGGAAAGAGTCTCATCTTGATATCATCACGTCATCGTGCCATCGCTTGTCATTCGAACCTAATCATCACCTGTACACATGAAATGGGTCAGATTGATAAAAATTTGGTAGGTGCATAAATAACAAAATTCAGAACAAAACTAGCATATACGTTGTCCCTTTCGTGATTCAGAATAAGCAAAACGAGCATGCTAATCTTGTTTCTGTGCTAACAAGATTCAAAACCAAAATAACATATATGTTGTTTCTTGCGTGGTGTGCAAGTCAAAATAAGTAAAATAAACATGATAACTTTGTTTCAATATTAGTTGTCCTGAGGGTATCCATAGGAGAAATATAGAAACAACTTAGACTGCTCGGGGGTTTGTTATGCTATGTATTTCGATACCCCTGACAACTAGCTGAGTCTATTTTTAAGGGGACGACCAGTGATCGAGAGAGAATTCCCTAGAGGCATTCGTGATAAGTGATGCATCCGACTTCTGCAAAAGTCCATGGGATCTACCACCTAGGATAATGTTTGGTAGCCCTGTCTCCTAACTCTGATGACTAGGGACACCGAGTCATTTGCTCGAGGAGTGTAGTTGTTAACAACCTATCCATCTGAGTTTTTGTACCACCTAATTCCCTCCCTTGACGAAACCAAGAGACGAATGAGTATATAAGGTTATATTTTAGCTGACGACTCATTTTACATGCTTTGGTCTTTCAAACCAAATCGAACATCTTACCTGTGAGGGCGATAATCACCATTTATGTGATTTTTTTTCATCATTGTACATTTGCACGTTATGAGGTTACCATAAACCTATCATCCAATCATTGTAGTACTAACATGCAGTGCATGTTACGATGTAAGGGTTATCGGTTTCTCAGAAAGAAACCCCAATATTATTTAGAATTCTCAATGTTCCATTTATCACCATTTATGTGATTTCCTTTTTATCATTGTGCATTTGCACGCTACAAGTTTATCATAAACCTCACATCCAATCATTGTAGTACTAACATGTCGTGCATGTCTGATAGTACTGCTACGATGAAAGGGGTATCGGTTTCTCAGAAAAAAAGCTCTAACACTATTTAGAAATCTCAAAGTCTCGTATTTTAGGTCGGAAGTATCCGAGTCATTCATATATCACAATAAAAGACCGTACGCACCTCTTAGGGCTACGCAGGGTTGAGAAAAAGACTTGGTTGTGAATAAGCAACCACCAGATATTCATTTTCGCTTTTCGAAACAACGAATATTACAAACATTAGAATCTCGCATGAAATTTCCTTTTTCTTTAAAGACTTGGCGAGCATGCGCAATTGTGCATCTTTAAATGCAAACGTAATGTAAGGTAGGGAAGAGTATGCAAAATTGCGTACCTTACAAAGTCACATATATGTATATATGATACATATATATCAAAGTATAAGCCTATGCACATTTCATCGCGGCGACAATGTAAATAACATAAAGCCAGTCTTGATGTACAAAACCACACATCGAGCTAAATAAACTATGTAAGTGATGCACGATATACGAAATTATATATCGGCTAAATAAATTGCGTAAGCAATGCACGATGTACGAAACCGTACATTGGCTAAGAAAATTGCGTAAGCAGTAGCCTATGCACATTTCAGCGCGACAACAAAGTAAATGACATAAAGCCAGACTCGATGTGTGAAACTACACATCGAGCTAAATAACTGCATAAGCGATGCACGATGTACGAAACCGTACATCAGCTAAATAAATTGTGTAAACAATGTACGATGTACGAAACTGTACATCGACTAAGTAAATTGCATAAGCAGTGTAAGAAAATGAAGTCCACAATTGGATATTCAAATGATGCTCACAACCAATCTCACAAAAGAACCACGAAGGTTCACAAATAGCATACACTCACAAGAACCACTAGGGTTCATACATCAAACTCAAAGAGTGAAAAGCAAATGGAAATAAAAAAGACTTTGATTCAAGTGGGAGAAACCCACACTCAAGAATACAAAATAAGAGGGGAGAATCCCCTATTTATAATACAAGAGAATGAGAGGGAAGAGGGAGTCATTGGGCTCCCAACGACTCTATTAAGAGTTGTTGGGAGTCCAATAGCTCACTCTTCTTTGTGCTTTTTGACTTTGGTCAAAAAGCACAAAGTCTAAAAAGAAACCAAAAAAGTAACTATCCTAACCCTAACTAGACGATGTAACTAAACTAAAATAAGATTACATATGAGGGATGTATTACATATGTGATAAGCTATGAGATTACAAATAATAGTTTTCTTTTAACACTCCCCCTCAAACTTATGGGTGGATAACTGAAAGTTTGTCCAAGAGAAAATGAAATCGAGGAGCCATGAGAGGTTTTGGTAAAGAAACCTGCTAGTTGATATTCCGAGGAGACGTATGGAAGATCAATGGTGCCGTATAAGAATTTTTCTTGTACGTAGTGACAATCCATCTCGATATGCTTAGTTCGTTCATGGAATGTTCGGTTGCTGGCAATGTAAATAGAACTTTTGTTGTCGCAGCACAGCCGTGATGCTCCTGTACACATAACTCCCATGTCTTGAAGCAATCGCCTTAGCCAAACTACTTCCATGGTGGTTGTAGTAATGGCTCTGTACTCGGCTTCTGTTGATAAAAGAGAGATCTTTTGTTGTTTATTGCACCTCCATGAAATCAAAGATTCACCTAGAATCACACAAAAACTAGTAGTTGAGTATCGATTATTAGGATCACCTCCCCAATCTGCATAAGTATATGCAGTTAATTCTAACGAGAAAGAAGCAGATAAAAAAACTCCTCTAAAGATGAAAGATTTAATGTATCTAATAATGCGTAAAACAACTCCCATATGAACAATACTAGGCACATGCTGGAATTGACTTGCTGTGTGGACAACATGCGCAATGTCAGGCCTGGTAATAGAGAGATAAGACAGCGCCCCGACAAGTTGTCTATAAGGTGTAGGATTTTTCAGTGGCTCTCCCTCATCAATCTTCATTTTGATGTTCACCACTTCAGGAGTGTTAACCTGTTTTTCATCAGAGATACCAGACCTGTCAATAATATCCAGGGCAAATTTAAACTGAGTTAACAAATAACCTCTAGAGGAATAAGCAACTTCTATACCAAGGAAAAATTTTAAGAATCCCAAATTACTCATTTCGAAATGTGTTTTGAGAATTTTTTTGATATTGTTAACTTCCTGTTTATCACTTCCTGTAATGATCATGTCGTCCACATAGAGGAGAAGAATAATAATACTTGCATCAGAATTCTTAACAAATAAAGTTATGTCAGTAAGACAAGATTGAAAACCAAAATTAAGCATAACTTGACTGAATTTGTCATACCACGCCTTTGGGGCTTGCTTAAGGCCATACAAAGCTTTATGTAAACGAAGAGCTTTCCCTTGAGGGGTCTCAATGCTAGGAGGTGGTTACTTCCTCAACTAGGCTTCCATTGAGAAAAACATTCTTTACATCCATCTGGTATATATGCCATTTCTTTACAAAGGCAAGAGCAATTAAGATCCTAACTGTGGTCATTCTGGCGACTGGTGCAAAGGTTTCTTCATAGTCTATTTTATATTTTTGAGAATAGCCTTTGGCAACTAGTCAGGCTTTAAACCTCTCAAGAGTACTATCACTCTTGGTCTTAACTTTGTATACCCATCGGCATCCTATGAGCTTTTTACCTGGCGGAATATTTTGAATAGACCATGTATTTGCCTTTTCTAATGCATTTAACTCTGTTGTCATAGCTTCGACCCATTCAGGGTGTTCTTTTACCGTATCATAATTAGAAGGTTCTGTGTAGGAGTGTATTAAAGCGATGTAAGCTTGATGTTTTGGCGAGAAAAACTCATAGGATACAAATTTTCTGGGAACCCTTGACACCCTAGATGATCTCCTGGTTACTATTTGATCTTGTGCTTTAGTATATTTTTCTAGAGCACAAGGTTGTTCAGAGTTGCTCCGTCTGGAGTATTGAATACAACCTTGATTATCATGAGATGATTCAGTACTTACTATGTCATTTTGATCTTCTAAATCAATATCGCCTTCACTGATCTTGGAGCTAAGTCCAATAGGAAAGAGCACTCATCTATTTATCTAGAGTTCTTGACTTCAAAAAAACTTTCTTTTTCAAGAAAAGATACATTCCTTGACACATATAACTTTCTAGTTTTGAGATCAAAACATCTATAACCTTTTTGATGGTTTGCGTAGCCAAGAAACACACACAGAATAGCACGAGGAGAGAGTTTGTCATTTTTGTTAGAGAAAACAAAATATTTACACCCAAATACCCTTAATCTTGAATAATTTGGGATTTGTTTGAAAAGTTTTTAATAGGAGATATATTGTTTAGCGAAGATGATGGCATTTTATTAATGAGATATACTGCAGTTAGAGTAGCTTCGGCCCAAAAAAGTTTTGGTACTTTGTGAGTAATGAGTAAAGTTCTTGTTGTTTCTATAACATGTTTATGCTTTCTTTCTGCTAAACCATTTTGCTGTGGAGTATACGAACATGACATTTGATGTGTAATTCCATGTAAATTCAAATAGTCTTTAAATTCTTTTGATAAGTATTCTCCCCCTGAATCAGTGCGAAAAATGGAAATATCATCTTTAAACTAATTTTTAACTAAATTGTGAAATATTTGAAAGTGTAAGAAAACCTCAAACTTATGTTTAAGAAAATAAATCCATATGTAAAACCTCCTTCGGATATGACAGGTACAGGGCCCCATACATTCGAATGAACTAACTCAAGTGGTCGAGAATAGACAATTTTTTTCTTGAAAGGGTAATTTTTTCATTTTTCCAAGAATGCATTCTTCACATTTAAAGGTCTCAAAATTACAAAAATGTTTCATCTTTGGAAAAAACTGAATCTTGGATATACTAAGATGGCCAAGTCTCTTGTGCCATAGATCCACGTCTATTTTTTGAACATTACAATATAAATCATTCTTGGGAATTTCCAAAAAATTCATGTAATATAGGCCTTCTTCTCTATGGCCTTCCCCAATCAGCTTATCTGACTGGTGATCCTGCACGCGACTACCACGAGAGGAGAAGGAAACGTTATATCCATGGTCAGATAATTGAGAAACAGATAAGAGATTGAGGTTTAACTTAGGGATATATCTAATTTTTTGAATGTAAAAACCTTTTGCATCTTTGAAATTATTTTCAAAATTCCTTATTTCTTTGATTTCAAGTGATGTCCCATCAACGGTAAAAACATTTGACTCATTTGAGTTGAGTTATGACATTCAGATAATATATTTATATTTGGTGTCATGTGAAAGGAGGCACCTGAATCAAGAAGCCAAGGAGATTTACCTGGATCAGAAGTGCTACTGAAAGAAACTGTGGCTCCAACTGATGAAGATGCTCCCTTGAGTAGTGGTTGAAGTGCCTCCACCAATTGAGCTAAAGACATACTTCCAATGGAAGATTCATTTGATTATTTAGGATGTCTGACAGAAGCAACCTTTTTCTCATCAGGTCTCTTCAATTTTGGACAATGAGTTTTCATATGTCCTAGTTTACGGCAATAATAACAAATAATTTTTCTTTTCTCGGATTCATTTCCTTGCCTTTCATCATTTGTCCTTCCGTAGTTTGGGGGTTTGTATGTTCGAACATGATTTCCTGGTTTGGATATGGCAAGAACCGAGTCATCATCACACTTGGTGATTCTACTCTTGAGTCTATTTTCTTCCATACTTAGCTCTTCTATGGTATCTTCTATCTAAGGCACCTTTCCTCGATGAAGAAGAATGAATTAGTAGATTCGAACTCCGGTCTTAATTCGTTGATAAATTGAAAAAAGTGCTCCACATTTATTTGGTTTTGGCGAAGTTCTATATCTTGTGGGCAATGCTACTCTGGTTCAAGAAGTGTCAACTCTTCCCATAACTCCGATAAGCCATTATAGTATTATCTAATATTCTTGTCTCCTTGAACCATATTTCTAACTTTGATTTGTAAGTTACACACATGTGCAATATCTTTAAGAGAATGCAGAGCCAGACCTGTAAAGAGGCCAATGAGGCTTGGGCCTCAGGGCCCCTGGGCCCAAAAAAATTTTAGGGGCCCATTTTTAAGGCCCGAGCTCCCCCCATTTGTTTAGAAAAGGAACAATCAATTCTTTTTCCAATTTACTAGTCCCTATAATGGATCCGAGCTAAAATGTCCAGATATTAAAAGAACCTACTTTTTTTGGCGATAGTGTACGACACACTGTGTTGTATGATATGTATAGATGCAATGCAATGATCTATATGTTACGGTATCATAAGATATGATCATAAATCTTGTCATTTTATGACAATTTTTACCACATTGCTTCAAAGTAATTTGTTCTTCATTTTCTTTTTCACCTACAATCTCTAGCATCACGTCTCCTTGATATTTTATTGGACCAAATTTTCATCTTTCTTCTCTTGATGGTTTCTGGCTCCTGTATGTTGGGCATATTGTTTCTCAAATTAGACCTTCCTTACATGCTGTGTTTCTTTTCTAATGTTCTCTTGTTTTAGAACTTCCTTTGTCCTTTGAGGAGTTTGCACCACTGACCACTCTCATTTCTCCATTTATTTTTTCCCTACCCTCACCATCTTTCTTGATTTCTCGTGTTCTTTTAGTCAATTTTCCACCATTAGGTTCTATTGGTTTGTGCCCATTTGCGTGCTTACATGGCTTTTTACTTGCTACTGATCTTTTTTTTTATTCTTTTTTTCTTGAAAAAGGCAATTCTTCTGGTTAATTTTGCCACCACCATGCACTTTTTTCTTCATGTCTTACAGTTCTTATAAATTTAAGGGAAATTGTCAATAAAAATTTACCATTTTACTCTTTGGAATGTGCTGTGTATGATCATGGTGCTACCGTGTTGCCATAAGGGTGGTTCCCATCTGTGGTGGAATTGAAAAGAGTCTCCATTTGATCTTCTGAGAAACCAAATGGGTTGGTGCTGAAACCAAATATTAGTTTGTTTTTTCCATATTCAGAGGATTTGTGCATGAAATCTCCCTCTTTGATCATTGTGGGGAGTTTCGCATTCGCTCTCGGAGTTTCCCATTTTCCAGTGTCATGGATGAAGCTAAGAAACTAGCAAGTGACATGAGGTTTGAACCTAAATTTCGAGAAAAATGCATAACCCGAAGAAAGAAACAGTTTGATGAAAGTGGCAGTGACGATGTAATACTATCAAGTGAAGAATCTTTTAGAGTAGAATATTTTCTGTTTATAATTGATCAAGCTCGATCTTTCCTTCAACTCCGGTTTGAACAATTTAAACAATATGAAGAGACTTGGATTTTTGTTAAACTTAGAGAAGTTGAAGACTGAAGCCGATCCCTTAAATAGCTTAAAGAAGTATTGTGAGAAGCTTGATAAATTTTTAAGTCATGATGGACGTTCAAATATTGATGGTTATGATTTATCTACAGAGTTGATGACCCTGAGGTGTTATTTAACCACTGAAAGAACGACAATTGATGTATTACGTTATTTGGCGAAACTGAATGGTTTATTCTCAAATCTTATATTGCTTATAAGATTTTGCTAACAATACTAGTTACCGTTGCATCATCGGAAAGAAGTTTCTCAAAATTGAAGTTAATCAAGAATTATATTGGATCAATTATGTCTTAGGACAGATTGAATGGATTGGCTATGTTGTCAATTGAGAAAGAAATGGTTAACACCTTGATTATACTGATTTGATAAATATTTTTGCATCTAAAACAGCTAGACGAGTAGTGTTTAAGTAGTTTATATAAATATTTTAGACATTGTTATTTGATATAATATAAATATTTAGAATATCATATTTGTTTAGTAAAAATATAAATCTTATCATTATTTGAACTCAGGTTGTGTCTTATTCTCTTGACTTTCTTGTTTCACTGTAATTTCTAATTTCTAATTTCTAATTTTTGTTAGTAGTTAATTTTTGTTAATTAATTACTATTAATTATTGTTAGTTAATTTCTGTTAATTGATGTTATTGCTAGTTAAATATAAAAATAATATAAATATTTGTATTAGTTAATCTCTGTTAATTAATGTTGAACAACTTGATTAAACTGATTTGATAACTATTTTTGCCTCTAAAACAATTAGACGAGTATTGTTTAGGTAGTTTATATAAATATTTTTTACATTTTTATTTAATATAATATAAATATTTGGAATATTATATTTGTTTAATGTGAATGCAAATTTTATTGTTATTTTGATTCTTTAAAAAAAATTGGAGGTGCTGCCCCCCGAACTCCTACTATTAATAGGGGGCCCATTTTTTCCCTCCGCCTCAGGCCCCATAAAACACAGGTACGGCTCTGAGAGAATGCATTCTCTTAAGATAATCCCAAACATCATTAGCATGCTCAAATTTTGCAAGGCTTGAGCATTTCTTGATGTTCATGCTAGATATGAGCCAAGACATAATCTTGGCATGTCCCATTCTCCATTCTTTCTATTTTTTTTCGTAAGTCGCAATAGCTTTAATTTTTTCCACTTTCGTGAGAGGAATTTCTATCTCTCGTTCTATCTTTGTGAGGTTTAATGTAGGTTTCAAATTGGTCTCATTCACTAATCCCCACAAGCCCTTTCCCCATATAAGATGCTTCATGATAGAAGCCCATGTAACATAGTTTGAGTCGTTTAGTTTGATGGGCTTAATGGTGACATTATCCTTGTCATTCATTTTACAAGTATTGAGAAAAGAAATGACTAGGAGAAGAGTAAAGAAGAATATGGGAAAAGAGAGAACCAAAAGCAATGTTACTCCACCACGGATGATGTGCACAAAAATTCCTCCAATCTCCCAAGCTTTCACACGATCACTTGTAAAGAACTTCACCTCTTCCTTTCAAAAAAGAAATTGCGAATGTCACGCTTCCCAATGCACCAAGAAACCTTAGCTTGATCATTTCAATGGCTCTGATACCATGTAAGGAAATGAAGTCCACAATTGGATCTTCAAACGATGCTCACAACCAATCTCACAAAAGAACCACGAAGGTTCACAAATAACATCACTCAGAAGAACCATTAGGGTTCATACACCAAACTCAAAAAGAGTGCAAAGCAAATGGAAATAAAAAAGACTTAGATTCAAGTGGGAGAAACCCACACTCAAGAATACAAAATAAGAGGGGAGAATCCCCTATTTATAATACAAGAGAATGAGAGGGAAGAGGGAGTCGTTGAGCTCCCAACGGCTCTATTAAGAGCTGTTGGAAGTCCAATGACTCACTCTTCTTTGTGCTTTTTGACTTTGGTCAAAAAGCACCAAGGCTAAAAAAGTCTAAAAAGAAACCAAAAAAGTAATTATCCTAACCCTAACTAGACTATGTAACTAAACTAAAAAAAGATTACATATGAGGGATGTATTACATATGAGATTACAAATGATAGTTTTCTTTTAACAAGCAGTAGCCTGTGCACATTTCAGTGCGACAACAAAGTAAATGACATGAATTTAAATGGACAAGAATACGCAAAACTGCGTCGTTGAGTTAAAAGCATATATATATATATATATATATATCCCTGCTCGCTTCTCGCCTCTCTTCCTCGCCAAGATCGCCAGGACCTCGCCGGAGCAGGTGCGTGCCTCCCTGCTCCCTCTCTCCCTCTTTTCCTCGTTTCCCTTTGTCTCCTCGGTTTGCAGGGAGAGGCGTCGCCCCCTCCCTGTTCTCTCTCTCTATGTGTTCTCGAGTTGCAGGGGAGGGGCATCGACCCCCTCCTTGCTCCCTGTCCCTCTCTTCTCGATTTGCTAGGGAGGTGTGCAGCCCTCGCCGCTCCCCTGCCTCCTTCCCTCTGCTCTCTGATGTCAAGGGTGGGGTGCAATTCTCTCTGCTCTCGGGTGGGCCGGGCTAAGCCTGGTAGCCAAGCCCACCCCACCTCTTCCTGTTTGTTGAATTGAGCCCGGCTTGGTTAGGGGATTAACCGGCTCACTCGCTCGAGTGAGCCCGGTCTCCTCCATTTCCTAGCTCGGCGCTCACCGACTCGGGGCCTGGCTCAACCTAGCGACTTGGGCCCGAGTCAGGTTTTGCCCTTTGTGACCCAAACGCAATGCAACAAGTGATATTTTTGTTTTCCCGCAGTACGATGAACCTTTTAGCACACCCCATCGGTGCAACGAACTCTATGCACGCACTGAGGCACTAGCCACTTATCACTTATGCTCAGAATCCTCAGCGAATCCGGCGATCTCTAAGGTAGGGAAAAGTTGCACAAAGGACAATGGACGAACAAATCTTAAAACTTATAATTAAATATATATTTATACATGTATATATATATATATATATATATATATGTACACATTTAATTCAAGGACACAGTTTTGCAATCCTTGTCATCTTTTCTTTATGTCATTTACTTTGTTGTCGCGCTTTTACGTGCACAGGCTTCTGCTTACGCGTTTATTTAGCTCGATATGTGGTTTCACATATCGAGCATTGCTTTATGTCATTTACTTTGCCGCGATACTTTTCCGTGCACAAGCTTCTGCTTACGCATTTATTTAGCTCGATATGTGGTTTCACAGATCGAGCATTGCTTTATGTCATTTACTTTGCTATTGCGCTATCACGTGTACAGGCTACGACTTACGCATTTATTTAACCGAAGTACGGTTTTGTACCTCGTGCACTACTTACGTATTTATTTAGCCGAGGTACGATTTCATACCTCATGCACTGCTTACGCATTTATTTAGCTTGATGTGCGATTTTGCACATTGAGCCTTGCATTATACTTTACCATCACGCTGAAATATGCACAGGCCTGCATTATGTAATATATATTATTTATACATAGATGCGACTGAAAAGAAGTTGTTATTGGGTCTTGGACCCAACTCGTGTATGTGTAGGACCCGACCTGACCCATGTACTGGATCGGGTCAAGATTCGATTGCTGTGTAATGTATTTTAAGTCTGTTGTTAGAGGGTATTTTCGTACCCTAAAAATTATGTACTCAATATATATTTAATACAATGAAAGACGCAGGTGAATGGTCTGACGTCTTTTCTCCCTGCAGCCTATTCTCTCAATACCTCGTTCTCTCTTTTCCTGCACAGGTGAACGTGAAGCCCCTTTTCTAAGATGGTATTAGAGCGGTGTTGAAGCCTGGCCTGAGATCACCGATCACCTTCTCCTCTGCATGCGTCTCCTTCCTCCTCGTTTTCTTCCTTCTTTCCTCCGTGTTCTTCAGTTTCGGTAAGATTGACAACATCTCCTCTTTCGTCAACATCTCCTCCTTAAGATCCCCTCTGTCAACGTCTCCTCTTACCTTGCTCTTTAAGATTTGATTCTCTCTTGAATCAAAGCAGTCTTTCAGTTGGATCTGCCGACGTGAAGAGACGCAGACAAGTTCTCCTCTCTCAATCTGAATATTTCATTTGCTGAAGTGAATACTTGTGTTATTTCTGTGTGCATAAACTCTTGTTTTGAAATATTCATATGTCTGTTTCCCTTTTGCTTAATCTTGAATTATCTCTCTATTATTGGGTTGCTTCAGTTTGAATATTGCTTTAGTCTGATACTCTACTTTCTGAAAGTAGTATTATGCTGTTTAAGTTTGTAATACACTTATTCTGAAATATTTACAATTCTGTTACACGCTTTCATTGAGTATATCACTGATTCAATTACTGATATTCAGTTTTGATCAGTTACCTCTTTTCTCTTTGATCATACCCGAATATACATTATATCTGTCACTGCAAAAAAAAAAGGACAGAATATTCGGGTGACTGGTTTCTTTGTCTAGTCCAGATGTTTCTCCTTTTCTTTTCTTCTCTCAATATTTCAAATGGATTCACTTCATCCGCAGTCATGCCTTTCCTCTAACTTTCTCGGCCAGTTAGTCTCTGAAAAACTGAATAATTCCAACTTCTTGACCTGGAAAAGGCAGATTGTTCCTTTTATAAGGAGCCAGGATCTCTCTGGTCATCTGGATGGATCGGTCTCACTCCTTCCAGAGTTCACTTCGCAGGAAAAGACGGACGATAAAGGGGCGCAATCTATTGTTCTTCTCAAAAATCCAGAATATGTTGCTTGGATGAAAAGGGATCAATCGTTAGTGGCATACATCACTTCAACACTCTCAGTAGTCATTCCTGATGATTGTTCAGCCAAAGAGTTGTGGGACAAGCTAGTTCAGACATATTCGCATATCTCTGAAGCGAGAATCATGTTTCTCAAGCGAGAATTTCAAATGTTGAAGAAAGATTCAATGTCTATTATGGAATACCTGAACAAAATGAAAGGCATCACGGATCAACTGGCTATTGTGGGATGTCTCGTCAATGATAAAGATAAGGTGCGACAAACCTTCAGTGGGTTGGGGCCAGACTACCATGTTTTGACGACGTCTTTATTGTGTCTCCTAGAGCTTTCAAAGTTTGAAGACCTTCGTGCAAAGCTATTGCAGTATGAAATGACCCTAAAAGGGTCTTCTGAGGACATTCATGGGCTTTCACGAACCCAAGATGTGCTGGCCACAGGGATGACTTATGGTAGAGGTAGAGGAAATTTCTTTTGAGGAAAGGGAGGACAAGGGAGAAATACCTTTGGGGGTCGTGATATACTTTCAACGCCTAATATACAAGGACAAAGGCCCATTCCCACCTGCTTTTTATGTAATAGGAAAGGGCATATTAAAGCAAATTGTTGGTTTAACCCTCAAAATAAGGGAAAAACTCCACAAGCAGAGGCTATGAGGGATGAAGAAGTAAAAGAGTTGCTATTGGCAGCCTTGGCAGGCTTGAATATGAAACAAAATGATAAAGGCACTTGGTACGTCGACTCCGGAGCAGCGACCCATGTCTCAGGTGATGCGAGTAAACTCTTGAATCTTACTCCTTATGTTGGTAAAAATAGCATAGTTACGGGATATGGTTCTCATCACTCCATCTCACTCACATATTGGAAATGCCATTATACCCATGTCCAAGTTCTCTCTTAATCTTTCGAATGTTATTCATGCTCCTAATATTCAAAAGAACATTGTTTTTGTCTCAAAACTTGTTGATGATGTTAATGCCTCATTTGAATTTACTCCCTCTTCTGTTTATGTCAAGGATCTTCGCATGAGAAAGACATTCGCTGAGGGAAAAAGATGGGGCAACATGTACATCTTTCAAGAAGATCATTCCTCTGTTCATTCTGCCTATTCATCCTTAAGCCTCATCAACACCATTCTCTTCCTCCTTCTGAGTTTATGTTTGCCATTTCTAAATGTAATAAGCCGAAGACTTTGGCATAGTCGTCTGGGTCATTGTGGTCGTTATTTTATTGAAAAACTTGTCTCAAATAATCTCATTCTTAAGTCCAATCTGAGTTCAGAAGTTATTGATATAAAGTGTTCTAGTTGTCATTTATGTAAGAGTCGTGTTTTGCCATTCAATTCCATTAATAAGAGAGCTTCAAGGCCCTTTGAGGTCATATGTTCTAATGTCGGGGGTTCTGCCCCATTTGCTTCTCTTTTTGGCAGTAAATATTACCTTATTTTCATTGATAGTTACTCACGCTATACTTGAATATTTTTTATGAAGCACAAATCAGGAGTTTTTGGATTGTTTAAGAAATTTTATTCCTTTGTTCAAAACCATTTCTCTACTAACATTCTCAATTTTCAATGTGATGGAGGAGGTGAATTCTCCTCTAGTGACTTTGTTGGCTTTCTTCAACATAATGGGATAAAGAGAAGAGTGTCTTGCCCACATACACCTCAACAAAATGGGATTGCTGAGAGAAAACATCGATATATTGTTGAGAGTGCAATGAGCATGATGCACGAGAGCAATCTCCCTGCTGCACTATGGACTGAAGCTTTTCACTCCACGGTCCATGTGATAAATTAAGAAAATAGGTCACCATATTTTTCTCTATTTGGCATACAACCCGACTATCATGAATTACGTGTGTTTGGGTCTATTTGCTATGTTCACATTGACAGCTCGTTGATATATAAGTTTCAAGACAAAGCCTTAAAGTGCAGGTTTGTGGGATATGCTGAAGACTACAAAGGGTATAGGTGCTATGATTCATTGAGCAAACACATCAAAATATCGAGAAATGTAGTTTTTGACGAAATGAATTTTGACGATCAGCCGGCTAATTCAAGTCTTCATGTTGTTAACTCAAGTCCCAGTGTTGAGGTGTACTATCCATGGTTAAATTCAGAACTCTTCTCCAGTGCTAAGAAAGATTGTCCTGCAGACTGCAGTCAGAAGGAGATATATGAAGAATCAGCAAATGCATCTCAAACAGAAGAGGTTGTCACACAGAACTTGGAGCCAATAAGGTATAAGGGTGTTGTATACACCCGGCGAGAGAAAGAGCCCTCATTCATTCCTTGTACAGATACGGGTCCTTTTGACCCCCTCCACAGATGCTGGACATCAGAAGATCCTCCTGGACTCGACATCCGCTTGACAAGTGTGTAAGCTATAAAAAATTTCATTGGATTTTCAACTATTCTTAACGTCCATAAATAAAGAGGACGAGCCTCTCATGTTCTATCAAGCTGCAAGTTCTAGAAGATGGGTCAAAGCAATGAATGAAGAAATGGAAGCCTTGCATGAATGTGGAACATGGGAGATTGTGCCTAGACCACTAAATAGAAATGTCGTTGGGTCAAAGTGGGTGTACAAGATAAAGTATAAACCAGATGGGAGTATTGAAAGGTATAAAGCTAGACTTGTAGCTAAAGGATTCACACAAGAACAAGGACAGGACTTCGATGAAACTTTCAGTCCTGTCGTTAAGATGGGAACCATTCGTATTGTGTTGAGTCTAGCCATTGAACATGAATGAACATTGAGCCAGTTAGATGTAAAAAATGCATTTTTACATGGGGATTTAAAAGAGGAAGTCTACATGGAACAACCCACTGGGTATGCAGAACGAGACACCAATCAGTATGTATGCAAGTTGAAAAGAGCACTCTATGGATTGAAACAAGCTTCTCGATCCTGGTTCGAGAGTTTTTCGCTAGAAATACAAAGGCACGGCTTCTTTCAGTCTCTTCTGGATCACTCGTTATTGTTACGACAATGAAGCCATACACGATACTTCAAGTACAAGGTTTTGATGATGAACAAGTGAATCAACTGTATTTCAAATAAGGCAATGAAGAAAGATGAAAAGAATTGAAGAATTCGATGAAGAATCTTTAAAGACTAGTGTGCAAATGTAAAATTCATTAAAAGTCTTAGATTCTTGTAAGAGTCTTACTTAAAGTGCATATTTTGATTGCATTTCACCTAAAAAGTCTTTAGAAAAACTTTTCTAAAAGAACCCTTCATGAAAATCATTTTAGAAAACTCTTTACTTAATTTTTCAAGTTTATTAGTCGACCAATAGACTCACCAGTCGACCAATCTTTTCGCGCCAAATATTCTAAGCAAAAATGTCATTTTTGTAAAATTATTCGACCGAAGGTTTTATCAGTCAACTGGACAGAACATGTATTTTCTGGAAAATTTAGCAGCAGTCGACTGAAGGTTTTATCAGTCGACCGGACATAACATGTGTTTTCAGAAAAATTTAGCAGTAGTCGACTGAAAGATTTTTCAGTCTACTGATGATATTATCAGTCGACTAACTTTTTCTTTAGTCGACTAAGTTTCAAAACTTCAGATTTTCAAACGGCTATGTTAAACACATTAGTTGACCGACAATAATTGTCAGTCTGCTAATATTTGATTTCAGTCGACTAACTACTGTTCCAGTCGATTAATTTTGTCGTTTTTTCTGTAAACTTTTAAAAGGCGTGTCTTTTCATTTTTCAAACGTTTTGATCGTTCAAAATAGACTGTTTTGACACCCTTTCATACCCTCAACGTACGAAATCTTTCAACTATAAATATGAGTGCATTCCACACTCAAACATATCGAATTGAATCAAATCCAATCGAATTACATTGAATTATTCTTTGTTTTTCACTCATATTTGTTTTTTCACTCACTTGATATTTTCACTCAAATTCTTTTGAGAGACAGTGAATTCGTGAGTTGAGTATTTCAACAACCTCAAAAGTCAATTGCATTTCATTTGCATTCATAAGAAGAGTTCGTAGGTTGATTGTAAGTTGATTATTTCATTTTTCTGTAAAAGGAAAGGACTCCTTGGTTTAAAGGAGTTGTTTGCTTTCAGTAGGTTTGTTACTGAAAGTGAGACTGGATTTGGTCTGTATGATCTTGTAGTTACACAAGGTTGATAGTGGATATCTCAAGCGGGTTTTGCTTGGGGACTAGATGTAGGTCTGGAAGACCAAACCAAGATAAATTCTTGTGTTCTTTGTGTGATTACTTTGCGAATTTCAAAATCCGTCATAATTTTAAAGACGATATTTAAAAGCACTATTCACCCCCCCTCTAGTGCTCGTTGCCTCGATCCTACTGCACTTTCAGTTATTCATTGACGGTGAACGAGATGTCACTACTATTCTATTGATATATGTAGATAATATCATTATCACAGGGAACTGCAAAAATCACATTGAGGAGGTAAAGAAGTTATTAAATCAAAGATTCAAGATGAAAGATCTGGGGGAGCTACGGTATTTTCTTGGGGTGGAAGTTGATAAAAGATGTGATACACTCACACTTACTCAACACAAGTACACGTTGGACATTCTCAGTAGGGCAGGCATGAAAGATTGTATGCCACTAGCAACTCCAAGTGTCATTCATCATAAATTGAGTTCTAAAGAAGGAGATATATATGGAGATCCCACTAAGTATCGTAGCATAGTTGGCATGCTGCAATACCTGACCTTTACTAGACCTGATATAGTGTATTCAGTTAATCAGGTGTCTTAGTTTATGTACGAACCTCATACACCGCATATGGAGGCAGTTAAATGAATACTTTGTTATCTGAAGGGTACAGTTGGTGATGGGTTGGTGTACAGGAAAAGTGAATTAGATCCAGGAGGCGGTCATGAGATCATTATTTATACTGATGCTGATTGGACGGGTGATCCAGATGAACGACGGTCAATATCTGGTTATTGCAGCTTTATTGGATCGAACATGGTATCTTGGAGTAGTAGAAAACAAAAGGCGGTTGTTAGGTCAAGTACTGAGGCTAAATACAGATCGATGGTTGCTGCCACTGCTGAGGCTACATGGATAAGGCACCTCCTAATAGAAATTGGAGAACCGATTGCTAGGTCACTGCTATTGTGTGACAATCAAAGTGCCATCAATATGTCTTTCAATCCCATTCATCTTAGTCAAGCAAAGCATATTGAGATAGATCAACATTTTGTCAGGAAAAAGGTTGAAGAAAAAGAGATTGAGCCTATGTTTGTGTGAATTGAAAGGCAAGTTGCTGATATTTTCACCGAAGGGCTGACAAAGGACTGATTTTGGTTTCTGAAAGGCAAGTTGTTCATGGTCGAGGACCATGCACAACTTGAGGGAGGCTGAAAAGAAGTTGTTATTGGGTCTTGGTCCCAACTCATGTATGTGTAGGACCCGACCCGACTCATATACTAGATCGGGTCAAGATCCGATTGCTGTGTAATGTATTTTAAGTCTGTTGTTAGAGGGTATTTTCGTACCCTAAAAATTATGTACTCAATATATATTTAATACAATGAAAGACACAGGTGAATGGTCTGACGTCTTTTCTCCCTGCAGCCTCTTCTCTCAATACCTTGTTCTCTCTTTTCCTGCACAGGTGAACGTGAAGCCCCTTTTCTAAAAGCGACCACGTAAGGCAAGCAAGTGAGTATTCTATCCTACCTTGTATCATGCTTTCACTTTTACAAAAGACACAAATTTACGCATGAGCACAAAAATGTTAAAGAAAAAGGGTTTTCTTGCGAGAATCTAGCATTTAAAAAATGTGTAGTTTTGAAAAGCAAGTTTCAAATTGGGGGTTGCCTAATTGCAACTAAGTTTTTCTCAAAGCAGCATGATAGGAGGAAATGTTTTAACTTCGGTTTAATATCCGATATGACCCGGATATCCTCAGATGGGAGCATGTGAATGTGTTTGGTCAGGATTACTTATGAAAAACCCATACCCCTTTTATCATAAGTATTGTGAGACATGCACATCATGTTGATACTACGATAACTGGATGGGGGATTCGTGGCGATCTCGTATCGTGCAAATTGCACAATGATATAAAAGTAGTTGGAAATACCAAATCATGTTAAACTAAACTAAAATTGTTACATCGTTTCTTTCATAAAACATTTGAGTTGGGGTTTCTTTTAAAAAACTGATACCCCTCTCATCGTAGCAATACTATCAAACATATACGACATGTTAGTACTACGATGATTGGATGAGAGGTTTACTGTAACCTCGAAGCATGCAAAATGCACATTGTTGAAATCATATAATGGTGACGATCGCCTTCATAGGTAAGATGCTCGAGTTGGTTTGAAAGACCAAAGCTTATCAAATTAAACTAAAATGATTACATCGTTTCTTTCGCAACACATTAAAGCTGGGGTATCTTTCTGAGAAACTTATACCCCTCTCATCGTAGCGGCACTATCAAACATGCACGACATGTTAGTACTACGATAATTGGATGAGAGGTTTATGATAACCTCGAAGTGTGCAAAATGCACATTACTGGAATCACATAAATGGTGATCATCGCCTTTACAAGCAAGATGCTCAAGCTGGTTTGAAAAACCAGAGCATGTAGAACGGGTCTTCAGTTAAATAGAACCTAACGTACACATTCGCCTCTACTTCCATCAAGGGAGATGATGGGATGATACAAAAACTCTAATGGATAGGTTGTTAACAACCACCCCTCGGGCAAATAACTCGGTGTCCCCAGTCATCGGAGGTAGGGGACAGGGCTACTAAACATTATCTTAGGTGGTAGATTCCATGGATTTCTGCAGAAGTTAGATGCATTCCTAGCCACGAATGCCTCTTGAGAATTTTCTCTCGGTCATTGGCCGTCCTCTTAGAAACGAACTTCGCTAGTTGTCCGAGGTATTAAAATACATAACATAACAAACCCCCGGGCAGTCTCAGTTGTTTCTATGTTTTTCTGTGTGTACCTTCAGGACAACTAATATCGAAACAAAGTTATCATGTTCACTTTACTTATTTTGACTTGCACACTGCGAAACGAGCAACGTATATATATTAGCTTGGGTTCTGAATTTTGCTTATTATGCTCACTCTTCGTAGACATCTGATAATATTGGAACGATACAAAAACAAGATTAGCATGCTCACTTATGTTAACTTATATATCTTGTATGAATTAAAGCATGTGTTAGTTTTGTTCTAAATTGTTATACTTGTGCACTTATCAGTTTTTCATGAAACTGACCCGTCTTATTGGTACAGGTGATGATTAGGTTGGTACGATAAATGATGGCACGATGACGTAATGGTATCAAGATGAGACTCTTTTCTTGATGTTTCGCTCTTGAGGATCAACAACAACAACTACGCCTTCATCCCAAAACAATTGGGGTCGGCGATATGAACCAAAAAAGAAAATCATTCTGGGTCTTCCACATGAATCTTTCTCCTCCAATCATTTCTATCCAATGCCATGTCCTCGGTGAGGTTCAAAGCATTCATATCATTTCCTGTTATCTCCATCCAAGTCTTCCTAGGCCTACCCCGACCTCTTTTAACTAATATATTTTCTCATTTCTCCATCCTTCTAACTGGTGCATCATTAGGCCTCCGCCGAATATGTCCAAACCACCGTAAACGATTCTCTCTCATCTTATTTTTAATGGGTGCAACGCCTACCTTCTTACGTACCTCCTCGTTCTGAATCTTATCTTTTATTGTATTTTCATACATCCATCTAAGCACATGCATCTCAGCTACACTCATTTTTTGAATATGATGTCTCTTGGCAGCCCAACATTCTGTATCATATAGTAAAGCGGGCCTAATAGTCGTCCTATAAAACTTTCTCTTCAATCACAATGGCATTCTACGATCGCATAACACTCCAGTTGCACTTTTCCGTTTCATCCACCCAACCTTTATCCTATGATTTACATCTCCATCAATTTCTCCATACTTTTGAATGATAGATCCCAAATACTTGAAACAATCATCCACCAGTATTTCTTTCTCACCAAGCTTCACTACACTCCCATTACTACTTCGTTGCTTACTAAACCGACATACCATATATTGTCTTACTCTTACTCAACTTAAAACCTCTAGCTTCCAATGTCTGTCTCCATAATTCTAACTTAGCATTAACCCCAGCTCTAAACTCATCAATCAAAACAATATCATCAGCAAACAACATACACCACGACACATTTTCTTGAATTGATCTCGTAAGCTCATCCATCATTATAGCAAATAGGAAAGGGCTTAAAGCAAATCCTTGATGTAACCCAATTGTTATAGGAAAATTGGTTGTCACTCCTCCACAAGTGCGGACATTGGTTACTACTCCTTCCTACGTATCTTTAATTATACTAATGTACTTAAGAGAAACACCTTTCTTCATCATTGTCCACCAGAGAACGCCCATAGGTACTTTATTGTATGCCTTCTCCAAATCAATAAAAACCATATGCAAATCTTTGTTCCTCTCTTTATATCTCTCGATAAGTTGTCTAAGAAGATGTATAGCTTCCATAGTTGATCTTCCAGGCATAAAACCAAATTGATTCTCCGATATCATTGTAGAAGGTTAGATGAGATGCACAGAAACCTAGGTAGAGAGAGAGAGAGAGCTGCAAAATAAGAGAACTCGTTAAATGTTATTAGGGCTAATCTCTATGTTAAATAGAGAGAGGCCAAAAGGAGAAATTACATATAAGTCCCTCATTAAACTAAAATATCAACTAACCTCTAATCTAGGAAAACTTAAACTTAAAACCTCTTAATCTCAATACTCCCCCTCAAGCTGGAGCATAGATATTAATCATGTTCAGCTTGTCACAACATTTTGAGAAATTTGGTCTAGCAAGAGGCTTTGTAAACATATCTGCAACTTGGTCTTCCGACTTTAGATATTTGGTAGAGATATGACCAGCTTGAACCATATCTCTTACATAGTGGCAATCAACCTCAATGTGCTTTGTTCTCTCATGAAAGACAGGATTGTTCGCTATATATGTGGCAGCCTTGTTATCACACATTATGGTCATAGGAGAGGAAACCTTCACCTGAAGATCATGAAGAACAGTACGAACCCACATCAATTCAGCAGCTGTTTGAGCCATAGCCTATATTCTGATTCTGCACTCGATCTAGAAACCACATTTTGCTTCTTACTTCTCCATGAAATCATGGTTGTCTCCCAGAAACACACAGAATCCTGTGGTAGATTTTCTATCCACTATAGATCCTGCATAGTCAGCATCAGAATAGGCCACTATCTCCAGAGTTCCACCTTTCTTGAACAATAACCCTTTTCCAGGAGAAGATTTTAAATACCTGAGAATCATTATAGCTGCATTCCAGTGTACCTCAGTTGGTTTGTCCATAAACTGGCTAACTTTGCTTACTGCTAAAGCAATATCCGGCCTGGTTATAGTTACATACAATAGCTTCCCTACTAGTGAGCGATAGCTTTTGCTATCAACCGGTTTTGACCCTTCTTCAAACAACTGAACTTTATGGTCCATGGGAATATTTGCTGGTTTAGCTCCCAACATTCCCGTTTCCTTTAATAAGTCAAGAGCATACTTCTGTTGAGACAAGACCATCCCTTCACGGCTCCTGGCAACTTCTATACCCAGAAAATATCTAAGTGAACCAAGGTCTTTTGTAACAAAGTGTTTTTGAAGATGAGCCTTTGTGGCTTCAATATCTTTCACATCGTCTCCTGTAAGAATGATGTCATCCACATATACCACCATAACAACTATGCCTGAGTTAGTTTTCTTGATAAATAGTGTATGATCTGCCGCTGACCTGTTGAAGCAAAAGCGTGACATTACTTCAAACAACTTTTGAAACCATGCACGCGGACTTTGTTTCAAGCCATAAATCGTCTTTCTCAATCTACACACCTTCTGACACTCCCCCTCAACCTCGAAACCTGGAGGTTGTTGCATGTAAACTGTCTCAGATAGATCTCCATATAGAAACACATTTTTCACATCTAATTGACATAAGCTCCAACCATGATGAACAACTACTGAGAGAACAAAACAAATGGTGCCCATCCGTGCAACAGGAGAAAAGGTTTCAAAGAAATCAATACCATATGTCTGAGTATATCCTTTTGCTACTAATCTGGCCTTGTATCTTTCAATAGAACCATCTGATTTGTACTTTATTGTATATACCCATTTGCATCCAACAATGTCAGCATCTACTGGGGAATCAACTAAATCCCATGTATGCTGAGACACTAAAGCATCCATTTCTTCTTGCATAGCCAGCTTCCAACGGTTATCTAGCTCTGTCTGTTGATAGTTCAGAGGAATCGTTTCAGCAGATAAGGCTGAAATAAAAGTTTTCATCTGATTTCCAATTCTGACATCGGAGACAAAATGAGATATGGGATATAAGGTACATTGTCGTGTCCCCTTGCGTAGAGCGATAGGCCTGTTATCATCATCATGAAGATCACGATTGTCAGTAGTACTTACCTCAGGAGAAGAAGAGGATGGAGGCACGGGCAGAGGTGGAGCTCTACGTACATATACCAATGGAGGATTATTAAATCGTGAAGAGGATGAAGTTTGGTTCGGTACCAAGGGCACAGGTTCCAAATGAAAAGGAGGTATAGGTAAGAGAAAAGAGTCAGCTGGACCAACCTGCAGCGAGGTACCGGTACTAGAGAAATATGGAGTGGATTCCAAGAAAGATACATCCACACTGACATACTCTCGGCGAGAAATAGGATTATAACATCGGTATCCCTTTTGATTTTTTGGATAACCTATAAATATGCATTTTGTAGCTTGAGCAGATAATTTATCACGGTCAGGACCAAGTTTGTGTACAAAACAAACACATCCAAATATTTTTGGTGAGAAAGAGAAGAGTGGGGTATTAGGTTTTAGGATATATAATGGAATTTGATCACCCACAGAAGATGAAGGCATGCGGTTGATCAGATAACAATCAGTGGTAATCGCATCACCCCAATATAATGCAGAAACCAGTGTTGTGAAAAGCGTTGAGGCGTAGCGAGGCGCTCCACCAAAATCTGAGGCGAGGCGTAAGCCTCGAGGCGCAAAGCGTAAACCTCAAAAAAAAAAAATTAAACTTAAAAAAAATATAAAAATTATCTAAAATTATAAATAAATAAGAAATGCATTATTGATGAAGCACCAACCAACATGAAATAAAAAATCTCAAATAAATACGGAAAAAATATGAGATTAACATGTAAAAGTAACAACAAAATGCATATTAGCACTAACAACCTCGGTTTGGAAGAAAGCCTGATCCTTGTAAAAATTAAAATTCATTATGTAAAAAACCATACTAGTTGGAGCATTGACATGGTAAATGAATTGGATTCTGGATTGAAAAATGGAGTGGATGCCTTGAGACACTTGTTGCGTAGATTGGGTAAGACTAAACGCAACCCTACTTGGAGTGATGTTCAGTAAAGGTTTGAAATACTTAGATATCACTATTTTCTTAATCAAGTGCTACTTGGAGAACAATGTGCACAGTCGTGCTTAGTGAAGGTGACGCAGGTACGTATGAAGGTCCTATGAAATGCTAAGAAATGCATACGGTGAATGCATTGTGTAAATAACCATATTAATCGGAGCATTGATAACAGTAGTCTGGTCTGAACAATGGAGTGGATGCACTTTGTTACTTGTTGCATGAATTCGGTAAGACTAAACCCAAACCTAGTTGGAGCGATCGTCCGATGAAGGTTTGAATATTTAAGAATCACCATTTCCTTCATTCATTGCTACTTGGAGCTATTTGTAGAGCTTAGCAAAGGTGTGAAAGCAGCATTCTCAATATCGATAACAAAAATTCAAGGGTATATGAAACTCATATGTGATATTGTAATGTTGTTTGTGCAAGTGGAAATTCGGAGATGCTTTATTTAGTTAAGAATCATTTGCCACATGCCCCATGAACCATATTTCTTGTTGTTTCTAGCAAGGTTCCTACACAGCAGAAGGCCAAACACAATATTTTTTGAACAAAAGGAGGACGCAAAAGGAACTTGATTCAGCTTCCTAAAACACTGTCCAATTTCAATAGAACAGAAATTAAAGAACTGTATCAATCAACAACTGTGACCATGAATTTATCGAACTACATCAATTCTAAAAAATTCAAGCGTGTAGAAGCTCGCCAACGATCAAAGAAGCTGGTACAAATCATAAAATCATCGTTACGTTGATCAACCACTAAAATTCCGAAACGAACCAGTCAATTAGATCAATTCAACCACAGGAAGTTCCTGTCAGGAACTCGTATTTCGATGCGCAATCACGCCAAAATTCAGGATTTATCAAAAAGAAATAATTTGTGAATCTGAAACCACCAAAAACCCCACGAAAAACGAACCAGAACGCGCTACGCACCTTGCCGAGGACGATATCGAAGGTTTTGGGGGAGCAAATGCGACCGTGAGCGGCGTGAAGAATGGCGTTGCCCTTGAGGACGATCTTGGCGAGATAGTGGGCGCACTTCACAGGCTGAGGTTGAGTTCCCAATTCTTCCTCAGACACCGTAATATCTCTTCACTTAATGGAATTCATAAACGCCCCAAAAGAAATGAAGGATACTGATTCTGTTTGTGGGAGCGATGAATCTGACGGGAAGATTGGGGTGGTCGACGATGGGTGGTGGAAAGAAGGTGGAAGAGGCGATGGCCGGCAGCGGGTGGTGGCTGGCGGTGGTGGGGGACGAAGTGGAGAGAGACAGTTCGAGAGAGGCGCCTGTGTCTTTTTTAAAGACACAGGTTCTCTCGAACCTTCGAGCATATGGGTCCGGGTCCAGGTCCAGGTCGGACTCAGGTCCGGGCCCATCCGATTTTCAATTGTGCGCCTCACGGTGAGGCGCGCCTCGCCTCAAGGCGCATGAGGCGTACGCCTTGAGGGTTTTACGTCTGTTAAGTGCGCCTCAAGGTGAAAAGGCCCTCACCTCAAGGCGAGGCGCGCTTTTTGCGCCTTGAGGCGCGTTTTTAATAACACTGGCAGAAACATTGGATTGAATCATAATGGTCCGGGCAACATCAAGCAGGTGCCGATGTTTTTGCTTAGCCACCCCATTTTGTTGAGATGAATAGGCACAGGAAGTTTGGGGTTGAATGCCATGATCTTGGTAAAATTGTAACAATACTTTTGATTTAAACTCAAGAGCATTATCAGTGCGAACAATCTTGACAATAGATTCAAACTGAGTTTTTATTTCAAGAATTAAGGATTTGATAATACTTGGAACTTAAGATCGTTCTTTTATTAAAAACACCCATGACAACTTAGAGAAATCATCAACAATAACAAGATAATATCAACACTGAGTCCCAGTAGGAATCTTATTAGGACCCCATACATCTCCATGAAGAAGTTCAAAAACTTTATGACTAGACTGACTCTGACTCGAAGGGAACGAACTTCGATGATGCTTGCCCAACTGACATGCTTCACACTGAAATGATGTAGTGGAAGGAATTTGAGGAAAGACAGAACGAAGCTTTGACAATGAAGGATGACCAAGTCGCCGATGCCACTGAACAGGACTCGATGAGTGTTCCACTGCAGCATGAACAATACCCACTGGATGATGTAGGTAGTAGACTCTATTTTCTTCATAGCCTCCACCAATCTTCTTCCCCGTCAGCAAATCCTGAAAATGACAACCGATCAGATCAAATATCACTCTACAGTTTAATTCTTTTGTAAGGCAACTAACAGAGAATAAACTTTGAGGAAAGTTGGGAGCATGAAGAACATTTTTCAACTGTAAGGAGGAGGATATAAAAATGTTTCCCTGACCAACAATCGATGAGTAACTCCCATCGGCTAATGAGACTCCTCGATGAACAGTAATATCCTTTAGATCTGAAAAAACAAGCGAATTTCCACACAAGTGTCTGGATGCACCAGAGTCAATAATCCACTTACTGTCATTCGGATGAAGATGATTCCCTGTTGAGTAGGCAACACCGGCTATAGGAGGGGTGAAGAGCTATCAACTCATCATATTCAGCTCGACTGAGGGTGATACTGTCACTTGCAGAGATATTATCATGTACATTTGTTGCCTCTAGTGTAGTAACATTTGCTTTAGGAGCATATGACTTTGATGAAGAAGTGGTTGGCCGACCATGCTTATCCCAGCAACGATCTTCTAAATGTCCAGATTTTCCACATAATGTACATTGAAGCTTTCCTTTGCCTCCCATATCTCGTCCACGACCTCGTCCTCTGATATTCTGAATATTTTCACGCCCATAACCAGATGAGACAACTAGAGCAAATGACTGAGTCACAGGCTGAGATTGTGGAAGAGAGATCGCAAGTCTACTCAGACGATTATATGCATCAGCAAGAGTAGGTACATCTGATCCAGTCAACATTTGGACTTTTGCAACAGAGAATTTTGAAGATAGACCTGTAAGAAACCGAGCAACCATAGTCTGTTCTTGATGATCCTTTTGCTTTGAACAACAAAGAGGCCTGTGAGCATTGAGTCTTTCAAACGCAGCTTTGACAGAGGCATAGTACTGGGCCAAGGTCTGATCTGCTGTAAATTATATATCTCCTGTTCGACTTGCAGGATACGACTCACATTAGTCTCTTGTGAGTACGTATCTCGAAGATTGTCCCACATCTGTTTGGCTGTATTATAGTAAATTAAACCATCTGCAATATGGGGTTCGACACTATTCATGATCCATGACATAACTATGTCATTATCTTCATCCCAAGTAACATATTTTCCCACTTTTTCAGTGGGTTCGTCTTCCAACAAAATATGTTTTTTACGATGTCCAGATACCGACATCATAAAAGTTTTGGACCACCTGGCATAGTTAGTTTTATTCAACCTTACAGAAGAGCCGTACGAGAAGGGATTGACAAAAGCCTTATACTCCCCAATATGTTCAATTTTGGAATCACATTTCGAAGTTTCAGCCATACTGAAGATTTAATTCTATTTCAGCTGCAAAAAAAAAATCAGATTCACTCACTTGAACATCAAGTTTTATAATCACGCGTCAGGCAAGTCCACGACTACACAGTTTTCCACACCAGAGATAAAATCTGGATAGGCTTCAAGCGACACAGGGAATAGCGTGTGTTACCATCACGCATCAGCCAATACGACAACCAGCAGTTGTACTCAACACAGAATCCCACGACAGTAATGAACAACAGCCCACAAACAGGGATATTTTCCAACACAGCAGGGAATCACGCATGTTGTTTCCACAACAGAAACACAACTGAAACTAACATGCTTCTTTCACAACATACATGAAGAAAAAAAAATCACGACACAGCAGGGAATCACGACTGCTGATATTCATATTCTGAAATAGAACAACCAACTAAGATTTTTAGAAGAACTCGGCACCCAGATTCACGACCAACGATAATATGCAGACGCAGAAAAAAAAATCACGATAGCTGCTGCTCCCAGACATATAAAGCACGACAGCCAACAAGAATTTCATTTCTTCAAGGAACAGTTAAACAAATAAGTCATATCTCGATCACAAGCAACAACACAGGAAATGAGATTGCCGCTGCTCCCAAACAGCAGGAAATCACGGCAGAAAAAAAATCCAAAACTCAAGGGCTCAAGGGTTACGACTACCAGACCGAAGACACGCATCCACCGTGTCCCTTAGATCTGATGACAGATCTGGGTCATGACCTTGGTCAGACACCAGATCTGTTATCAGATCTTACGCAAAAAACGCAAAAAGAAACTGCACACCTGATTCCAACTTTTTTTTTCGTTGGTGTAGATCAATCACGATCGATCACGCTCCCGAGATCAATGGCTCTGATACCATGTAGAATGTTAGATGAGATGCGCAGAAACCTAGGTAGAGAGAGAGAGAGAGACGGCTGCAAAATAAGAGAACTCGTTAAATGTTATTAGGGCTAATCTCTATGTTAAATAGAGAGAGGCCAAAAGGAGAAATTACATATAAGTCCCTCATTAAACTAAAATATCAAATAACCTCTAATCTAGGAAAACTTAAACTTAAAACCTCTTAATCTCAACAATCATGACAACCTTTTTCAACCTAGACTCAATCACCCTCTCCCAAAGTTTCATAGTACGACTCATGAGTTTTATGCCACGATAGTTTGTGTAATCTTGTATATCACCCTTATTCTTATATAGAGGCACCAAAGTACTCTTCCTTCACTCATTAGGCATCTTATTTGTCCGCCAAATCTTGTTAAAAAGATTTGTCAACCATTCTAAACCTTTCTCTCCTAAGCATTTTCAAGCCTCGATAGGTTTCGCTCTTCAGGATATTTTTGTAATTTTGTATAAGGGTTTTTTTGAAAATTCTTTTTTTGTATAAACTCTAAATTATTAAAACTACATTTTTTAATCTATTTGGTTTTAAATGTACAGAGTTTCAAATCCGTTGCGTAAAGGAAAGGTTTCGCAAGTAATGCGCCCAAGGTTCGTTGACTTGTTATTTCAAAAATATCATTTTCCGTTGAATTACTATTTAAAACTCTGATAAAGGAATGTTTACAAGGCTTTCAAATTTTTTCTAAAAAGTTACAAGTCTAGGATTTTGAGGGCGTTACAAGAAGTGTTATGTCATTTGTCCTTGTATCCAACTTTCCCCTACCTTAGAGATTTTCGGATTCGTTGGCGATTTTGAGCGTAGGTTATTAGGAGCTCGTGCCTCGGGGCACATGTCGAGTCTGTTGCACCGATAGGGTGCGCTAAAAGTATTTGTTGTACTGTGAAAATAAGAACGAGGGGATTCTTTTTAAAACTATACATTTGTGCCAGGTTTGTGTCGCAGGGGTCGAACCCAACCCTGATTTGAGCCGACCAGCTTAGTCGGGTCTAGAATCGAGGTGAGTCAAGTTGGGGCCTGGTGTTAGCTGGGCTCGAATCGGCTGAGTCCGATTTGCCACAAACGGGGACCAAGTTGGGCTTGGTGAAGACCGAGCCCAACCTGATCGAGTCTGCCCAGCATGACTGGGTAGGCCACAACCGAGTCGGGCTCGGTTTCGGTTGCCTGAGGAAAACAAAAAAAGGGGGGAGGAGGCGGGCTCGATTGTCAGGCCATGCCTGGCCCTTCCTCTGGATGGGACCGAGCCTAGGCTCGATCCTCTGGTGTCGAGAACCGGGCTGGGCTCAGTTCAGACCGAGCCCAGCTCGATATGTCCCCTCAGCTGCAGCATCTTGCTGCAGCTGAAGGGCTCGGGGAAAAGAGCGGGGACAGGAAGAGGGCAGGGAGGGAGCAGGAGCTGGGGGGCTAGGTGGCTTGTTTGTGCTAGACCGAACCCAACCTGAGCCCTAGGGTGCACCCAACATGGGGCACCCAAGCTTGGTTGGGCTAGTGAGCTCAACTCAGCCGAGCCCAACCCACTTGATACCCCAGGCTAGTGGAGTGGGTGAGCTCGGTAGGGTCGAGCCCCTCCCCCTCCCTGACAGGGTTCGAGGAGCCAGGCAGAAAACGGGCACAACGGCTGCCTTGTTGCCTGGGGCGGTGGAACAGAACCACCGCCTAGGTGGCGTTGGCCTCCTGACCAAAATAGGTGACGGTAGAGGGGAGGGAGCGGGTTCCCTCTGGATGCCTAAAAATGAAAGGTTGTTGCCGACCCCTTTCATTTTCAGAAGCAAAACCCGACGAGCCAGAGCCACCACCACTGGTTGCTCTGGTTAGCCAGCGAAAACAGAAGAAAGAGAGGCAGCACCTGAGTGGTGCCGCTGCTCAGGAAGGATGGCGGCATCGGGTTGGTGTCGTCATCACCAAAGAGAGAGAACAGAGAGATTGAGGAGGGGGACTTACCGGCGAGATGAGCTCCAACGAGGTCTCGGTGTGAAGGGGCGTCGGTCCTGGCGATCCCGACGAGGGAGAGAGACGAGGAGGGAGACGGGGTTGGGAGGAAGAGGGTTACACAGAGAGAAGAGAGTGAGAGTCGGGGGTCTAGTAGGTGCGGGAGATGTCGAGAGGGTGAAGGGAGTTGCGCAGCGGAGGGGATCCTGTAGGGGTCTCAGAGGTGAGGGGGGTGCAGGCCTGCGATAAAAAGAACACCCCCCCCCCCTCGGGGGGTTTAAATAGAATGCAGGGGGGATGTTGGACTCGAATTTGGGTTGGATTCAAAACTTTTTTTTTTGAAAAATCTCGAGTGTTACAAGTTTGATCACTACAAGCAATCACTTCACTCACCTCCAACTCAACAACCTCAAAATCCAAGTGTATTCGCACATAGGACAAGAGATCAAAGAAACCCATGTTAGCAATAACCATGACCATGCGCTAGCAATACCGGCTGTCTAAATTGATAATAAACACCTAGGGATGGCAGTGGGGCAGGGCGGGACGGGGGACAAGGTCTCCACCCCTTCCCCGCCTCAAGATTAGAACCTCCATCCCCGCCTCCATCCTCGGCGAGGATAGATTTTAACCTCCACCCCCGCCTTCATCCACGTTTCATGTCCTCCATCCTCGGTTCAAACGGGGATGAGGCGGGGCGGGGCGAGGATATTGTGGGGAAAAGTGACAGGGATGAGGCGGGGCGGGGCGGGGATATTGCAGGGAAAAGTGACAGGGACGGGTCGGGGCGGGGATCATGGCGGTGATGGGGCGGGGCGGGGAAAAGTGTACGTCCATCCCCGCCTCCATCCCCGAATGGCGATGGATTTTAACCTTCGTCCCCGCCTCCATCCCCGTTTCATACCCTTCATCCCCTGTCCAAACGGGGCGAGGCGGGGCCCTGCTTTCCCCTGGTCCACTGCCATCCCTATAAACACCAGCTACAACCACAAGAGGTGCACAAACCTCACCTCACAAATGGTTGTAAAAATGTAAATAACACCATCAGTTACAACGAGTGCACATAACTCACCACACACATGGTTGTAAACTGATAAAATAAGAACACTTGTCCAAAGAAACATCACTTAAATGAGAGGGGAGAGTGAAAAAACATGAGGTAAAAATACTGTAATTGAGACAAACTAATGTCAACAAAAATGAGAAGATTTGAAAAGCAATATTCAAATCAGGGCAAGAGCAAGAAATTTTGCAAGCCAACATAATAACAAGGGACAAATAAGTAAATGAGTAATACAACACACTCACAAAATCAGGGATCAAACAATCGTCAGTTGAGCCAAACTGAGTGCCAACATGTCACTCATAAACTGACTATCTAAACTAACAAAACAACATGGTGCACACAACTCACCCCCAACAATCAAACATCTCTAGCTCCACAACAATAAGGTGTACACAGCTCACTTTTAAGGCCGAAGCAAAGAGATGATGCATCAAAGAAAATATTGTGATAGACTAAACCAAAGTTAAAATAAGGCAACAAGAGAACCTCAAAAATCACTTTCCAAAATGGGGTTATAAACAAGAGCCGATTTGAAACAGAAGGTTTCAAATCAAATCCAACAAAGGGAGTTTGAATCCTCGAGTAAATGAAGGTGCAATAATATACAAAATAAGATGACAAAATGCAAGCAAGTCACCATAAACCTCATGAGAGGACACATATAAGACATCCATAAATCACACAATAATATTCATCAAAAATTCAAAAGACATAATGCCTTATAAAGAATGCAATGAGAAGCCAATTCAAGAAGCAATCAAAACTGTCAACCTTATGGTGAAAATTGTCCTCTTCAACTGTTATAGTTGTATGGATAGCTCATCTCATTAGGATCTCAATGTCATTCTTCTCACTCCATAATCCTTTCTTATGACTAAAGTAATATTAGGCCATGCTTGCTCTAAAGACATTGAGTGGCCGAGAGACCCTTGAGAGGTTGATTAAAGTTGTTCATCATGATGGTGAGTGCACGAGGCTCATGTATTGAATCATTCATCCGATGATAGACTTCCCTCCAACGATTTATGAAGTCCTGAATTCCAATTCAAAAGACATAAAACCTTATAAGGAATGCAATAAGAAGCCAATTCAAGAGGGAAATAGCCAGTTTTTTGCATGTTCATGTTTCACTGATGACTTGAGGACTGCTAGGATATCCTGTTGCAGTTGTCTTTGCATAGAAATAGTCTGATCATGCTACATTTTTTCAACTCCATATTCCATTGAACTCTATTATTTGTATACTTTGTTCAGCATTTTGCTGGGAATTGCAAGTACCTGCCAAAAAAAGATAGAGAAGATGCATCCCAGATATCTGCGACCCTGGCCTTCAACAAATAGATTCAGTGGAAAGTTTCCCTTGTTCGCATTACTAGCATACTTGTATTGATTCCCATTATGCATTTTTTTGTGCAGATCTTTTGATGTCCATATCTGCCATATTTGGTATCTGGAATCCATCTTCTAGATTGTATTTTATGCTGACGAGATATTATGGTTACATTAAGAGAAGCTAGAATATTTCGTGCCTAGCTGTTTTCTGGGTCTGCCTTCCTCTTCTTAATATCAATTCATTACTTTAAGGCTAGTTTATCTGTCTGTGCTTCTTTTTCTGATTAAGATATGGATTCCAATTTCTTTGTTAAAAAGGGAAACTACACTATCCAAATTTTGGAAATTCTCAGCTGTGAACATAGTTGCAACTGTTTCAGAAACTTGTATTAATTTCATGCAGGGATGGAAGTATACCTGTGTCATATATTAAGCAGTATCTTGTGCAAAAGCTCAATTTAAGACATGAATCCGAGGTAATTGTCTTTTTCATGCTTGGATGAATAGAATAATTGTTAGCAATACAACTTCCTAGACCAAGGCAACTTTCTGAGACTCAATGTCGTTCTTTTCATTGGTTGGCTTATGTTAATAAAGTATAAATAAAGGTGTAATTTTGTTGCCAATATCATTTTCAAATTTGTTTTCCCTAGTATTAGGTATACTTTAAAACAATGTTTATAAGTTAACAACGTTTTAGTGTTTCTGGTTTATCTGTTTGTTCATAGCAGTTGCAACTGAACCATTGTTTCTGCATGATAAATGTTGCCTTATTTTGCTATTTTAAGAATTCAAATAATCAGATTGCTTATGGCAGAGAAAGGGCATATTTGACTTATGAGGTTGGAGTTGAAATCCTGTGGCCAATGAAAGCCTATTGAATTGAACGGTCAAAACTGAGTTAGCTGCTTAAGTGGTTTTTCTAAACCGATGCTGAAATAATTAGTAATGCACTAAGCAACAGCTATGCATGTATCTTGCACGAATCTGCAGAATCAGCCATCAGAGCAGCAGTTCAGAACATGGTTACCAGAAGCTCCTAAATATCTCAGAAGCCTCTCTTTGGAAGCATGAAACTATTCACTTCTTTTACGCTTCCGGAACTTGATGGGAAACCCACTTCACTGATATATAAAATCAAACTTTCTTTGATGTTGGAAATTCATTTTTCATGTTACAACATTTTTTAATTTTTTTTTATTATAAAGCCAACATATGCTTTTAGCAGTTTTAGGCAAAAATCTTAAAAGATTTATTTAGATGAAAATCAGGTTCTGTTTATTTCCCCTTATGTTTTCTAAACATTTCAATCTTCACATACTAAGGCATCTCTTAGACGTTCACTTTCTCACTTCATGCTTCATGCATCACTTCTCGTACCCACTGCTCATTCTGGCAACTGTGGTTCAGATGCACAGCAATAAGGCTCTGTTTAGGAGCCATGAATCAGAGGTGTGTTGGGGTTTCCTCAGTGCTTTCATTCTCTCTGATTGTTTGGGAGCACTGGTATTGCTGAAAAACTACATTGGAAATGGAGTTGGCAACCCCAACACCACATTTCAACACCATTCACAAGAGGATGTTTTGGGCAAACAGAAGTGGTGTTTCCATCCCAATGCAAGGCTCCCAAACAGAGCCTATATCATGAAAGTTTTACCTTCAAGATGTTCCTTCTGATTTTAAACTCACTGTTGTCATGCTTTTCAATCAAAGGCGCTGCATGTTCACTTGTTGATTATGAATAAAGTTCTTTGCCCTTTGTGAAACCTTGCTTGATATCTACTGCAGGTGGAGGTTACATGCTGTGGTCATTGTGTCGGGCCAAGCTTTCCTCTGCATGATTTAATTGATATCTGGATAAAGAACGCGGCTGGTAAAGGTGACGCTGCTCACATCCTTAAAAAGGATGGCGAGGGCTACAACGTGTCAGACTATGTCATGGTGTTAAATTACAGCGGGAAACCTGCATAAGGGATTGAAGGATCGTGTGTCCATCAATTTCAGCAGGAAATAGTTATTTTGTTATCAATATCTATCACGTTGCTGATGTTCAGTGTATAAATGCTTGCCATAAATGAATAATATTGTCATTCGTTTTCTTCCGTATTTCTAATCTTTATATAGGTTTTGCTTCATTTATAGCAGGGCACCCCTACTACAGCACTAGCAAGCTGGAAAAAATTTAATTGGTGTCCTTGCAATTATTGCTGCCAAATCGTGACATGAACATAAAAAATCCAAAAAAGATGACGATGTCACGATTCGGCAATAGAGGAGTTGGTGGGGATTTTTTTTTTGTGGAGTTAAAGCATACTGATGATTTGTCACGAATTTAATTCACGTGGCAGCCTTGAATGACAGCAGCAAAACACTGCTAATGGCGTTGCGAAAGAACGCCCAACAATCTCACGATAGGGTGTGCTCAAAGGATGCTTTGCATTTCATGCCCTAGCAGACTAATTTTTTATTGTCAAACCTCCTAAGAACCTACTAGGAGGAGCACTCATCAATTTAAGCAGGTTGTATGTCCTCCCCCAAGAAGATGCACTGTAGCAAACTTTTCATGTTGGGGGGTCGAAATGAGCATGAGCACCACGTATATAAGCATGTGGGGCTCGTATCTTTGCGTGTATCAACATTAGTTAGCATCAAAATCCGGTGCGGTTGCAAAGACTTAAGTACTCATTCTCGTCATGAAACGATGATTCAATAAAAGGACAAAAATGTTCTTCGTCCATAAAAGAGAGGATGATCTTAACTCTTTAAAGTTCAAACGTTATGTTTTTGCCTTAATCTCTAAACTCCTCTTCCGTAACAAGAGTTCTTCATAATATTTTGCCCTAAACGTTCTGGATCACCCTTTGACAATGCATCATCTGTTATAACATAAGCTTCCTTTAATGACGTACCTTTTGTCATCGGCTGTTGCTATCAGAGCACCCTTTATCGTCATCTGTTATCGTCGAAGCACCCTTTACCGTCATTTATTATCATTAGAACACTCTTTGTCATCATCTGCCTGTGAGAAATAGTTAAATTACCAAAGAAATTGATATTATGTCTATTGTTCATCATGATACCAGGGTGCAAGCATCGAATTTAGTAGATAGATAATAGTGATTTACAATAGAAATAATGGTGACAGCGTCGAACTGAGTAGATAGAGAGCAACGATTTACAATAAAGATTAGATCAGAGAGTAGCAATTTACAGTAGAAATCAGATCAGAGAGTAGCGATTTATAGTAAAAATCAAATCAGAGAGTAGTGATTTATAGTAGAAATCAGATCAGAGAGTGACAATTTACAGTAAAAAACAGATCAGAGAGTAGCGATTTACAGTAGAAGTAACGATTTATAATAGAAATCAGATTAGAGAGTAGCGATTTACAGTAGAAATCAGATCAGAGAGCAGCGATTTACAGTAGAAGTCAGATCAGAGAGCAACGATTTACAACAAAGATCAGATCAGAGAATAACGATTTACAATAAAAATCAAATCAGAGAGTAGCGACTTACAACAAAGATCAGATCTGATTTCTACTGTAAATCGCTACTCTCTGACCTAATCTTTATTGTAAATCGTTACTCTTTGATCTGATTTCTACTATAAATCGCTACTTTCTGATCTAATTTCTACTGTAAGTCGCTACTTTCTAATCTGATTTTTACTATAAATCGTTACTCTCTGATCTAATTTCTACTTTAAATCGTTACTCTCTAATCTGATTTCTACTATACATCGCTACTCTTTGATCTGATTTTTACAGTAAATCGCTACTCTCTGATTTAATTTTTATTATAAATCGCTACTCTCTGATCTTATTTCTACTATAAATCACTACTCTCTGATCTGATCTTTATTTAAATTGTTGATCTCTGTCTACTCAGTTCGACATTGCCACCATTATCTCTGTTGTAAATCGCTATTATTTGTCTATTCAGTTCGACGCATGCACCCTAGTATCATGATAAACAATAGACAAAATATCAATTCTTCTGGTAGTTCAACTATTTCTCATGAACAGACGATGACAAAGGGTGCTCCGGTGGCAATAGACTATGGCAAAGGGTGCTTTGGCGGTAGCAAACAACGACAAAGGGTGCTCCGACGATAGCAGACGACGACAAAGGGTGTATCATCAAAGGGAGCTCCTGTTATAGCAAATGGTGTGTTGTCAAAGAGTGATCCGCTGGCAGCATAGGAGTTTACTACTTAGGGCAAAAATGAAACGTTTGGACTTTTTGAAGAGTTAAGACCATCCTTCCTTTTCTGAATGGCGGACATTTTGTCCTTTTCTCGAACCATTGTTTCATGGCAAGAATAGTGTAAAACCCAGTTAAAAAAAAATCGGACCCGGGTCGGGTCGAGACCCGACCCCAATCCAACTTGTGCCCAGCCCCTCGAAAAGGGTTTTCGAAGGGGCTGGCAGTCCACGGAAGGGGGGGGGGATCTCCGGCGACACAGAGGGAGGGCCCTGTGTGCGCCCGCTCCTTATAAAAAGGCAAGAAGGGAGAGGGGAGGGCTTACGAGCCTCCCCCGACTCTCTCTCTCTCATCTCTCGTCTCTCCCCTCAGTCTCTGCTCTCTCTCCCCCCCCCCCGACTCCATCCCTCACTCTCCTCTCCGACGAGCTTCCTTCACGACAACCACTCCCCGGCGACCTCCCTTCTCTCCGACAACCTCAGGTAAGTACCCTTCTCCTCTTGCTTCCCCCCCCCCCCTCTTTTTTTCCTCTGGTTCGCCGGAAGGTCGGCAGGTGGCCGGCGGCCCCTGCCGAGCCTTCCTCTCCCCTTTTTCGTCAGGCAAGGGGCTCCGCCCCCCTTGCCTTCATTTTTTGTTAGCAGGCAGGGGGCTCCGCCTCCTGCCCTTTTTTCTATTCTGACATGGGCCATGGCCCCTGCCCTTCTCTTTCGTGTAGGGGCCGATGGCCTCTGCCCTTCCCTTAAGAAAGGAAGCAGGAGCCTTCGGCTCCTGCTTCACTTCTTGGAAATCTAGCAGGGGCCGATAAACCCTGCCCCTCTCTTGACCGACAGAGGCCTCTGGCCCCTGTCTCTTTTCTCTGTCGAGCAAAGGCTCGACAGGGGCCATTGGCCCTTGCCTCCTATCTTGATAAGCCGCAGGGGGGCCTTTGGCCCCCGCGCTCCCTCTCTCTACTCGTTTCCTTAGCAGGGGCCATCGGCTCCTGCCCCTCTTTTCCTTAAAACCCAGCAAGGGCCTCCTAAGGCCCTTGCCCCCTCTTTTTGAAGACCCAACAGGGGCCGAAGGCCCCTGCCCCTCTTACTTTTATCACGGCAGGGGCCGATGGCCCCTGCACCTATCTCCTTTAACGACATGGGTCATTGGACCCTACCCCGTTCTTTTCATAACTGTAGAGGCCGATGACCCCTGCATTGAGTTGCGGAGAAATTCGAGTTTTCTCCCTATCCTTATTCGTTTTATGCATGCTAAACAACATACTTTTGCAATGTTACGCAACGGAGCCCGCTCGCGCCCCGCGAACTAAACCAACGATCACCTACGCTCGTAGACGACTTCTTTCTCGCAATACCCCAAGGTAGGAGAAGTTGCACAAGGACTTAAATAATTAAATCAAGCTTAAATAATTAAAGATTAAAAAGACTTAATTACATATTTATATACATATACGTATATAAGTACGCTTTTAATTCAAGGGCGTGGTTTCGCGATCCTTGTCCTTTGCTTTCGCATTTCCTGTTTCTGTTTGCCGTCACACTTTGCGCATAGGCTTTTTCTTTCGTATTTACTACTTACTGTTTTTTAATTCAAGGATGCGGTTTCGCGATCCTTGTCCTTTGCTTTCGCATTTCCTGCTTCTGTTTGCCGTCGCGCTTTGCGCCCAGGCTTTTGCTTTCGTATTTACTACTTATTGTCTTTTAATTCAAGAACGCGGTTTCACGATCCTTGTCCTTTGCTTTCGCATTTCCGGTTTCTGTTTGCCGTCGCGCTTTGCGCCCAGGCTCTTGCTTTACGCATTTTTGTCTTTCGTTTTTGCTTTGCCACCGACTCAGTGTATTTGGGAGGGATACCTTTTCCACTATTTTACCCGATATGTTTTGGAAAACCCTTGATCTGGGATAAAATCAAGTTGATTAGGTGATAGGTTCTTTTGCGAAGCCCATTTACCCAGACCAGTGTCGAGACTTGCATAGCACCCAGACATTGCGTCATCAGATGTAAGATTCGAAAAAATCACATGCCATATGTAGGCAAGTTGTTGATCATTTTGAAAGATTTAGAATGGTAAGATAACTTTTTAAAAACATTATATCTTTGCGAAACACACTCCTGAGGCTCCATTTGAGGACCTATATCCCTTTCCTCGTAGTGTACTCTTGAACTTGCGAGGCATGCTAGTACTACGACGATTGGATGAGATGGTCATATGACCTCGATTAGTGCTTTGTGCATATTGTTGAAAACACATATAAAAAAAAATGGGATCTCCTTCATAGGTAAGATGTTTGTTTTGGTCTAATGGACTAGAGCATAAAGAATGAGGCAACGGCTAAGAAACCCTGTCGCGCTCAATTCAATCTGACTTCGTTAAGAGAGAGGACGAAGGGTACCAACTCCGATGGACAAACCATTTATGGCTTTTTATGGGCAAAAGACTTGTTTCCTCAGTCATCGGAGGTTAGGGGGGATTGGGGCTACAATAGTTAGCCTAACACTTCTGCAGAAGTTGGATGCATCCCTATCAGGCCTTGGGGACTTACTCTCTCGACCATCGGTCGTCTCCATAGGAATAAGATTCAGTCAGACAACCGAGGTATCTTAAAATACTTAACATAATGAACACTCGGCTTGGTTTCGGCTGTTTCGACTCACGTGCCATGTATGTACCCGCATGACCGGTTAACAAGTAATAACTAAATTGAGCATGTTCACCTTTCAGTTTATTGTACTTAGCTTATTTCTCCAGTTTATCTGCTTAGTTTGCTCGTTACTACCTACTGCATAAATTATTTATGCCTAATTTAGTTCTTTCTGTTTTTTTGCTCACCTACTAGTTTTTCGCAAAACTAACCCATTTCATGGGTACAGGTGACGAATAGGTGCATCACAGGCGATGGCGCGACTGCGAGATGACTTCAGGATCCACTGTTTCTGCTCGTAGTTCTTTTCCTGGACATTTTGGTTTTTGATACGGTTTCCCTAAAGAAAATCTAAATTTTGTACAAACCTGACATTCTCTTTGAATAGAAGAAATGGTTTCCTAAGTATTATTGTAGATCATTCATGGTAAATCTTTGTTCTCTCGCTAACGTGCCCAAAGTTGTCAAACTTGTCATTTTTCTTTTAAAGAAATCGTTTCCGCTAATTTTAAAAATAAACTCTGTAAAGAAAAAGAATTTTTCAACTACTTCAAGGAAATTATAAAGTTCGAAATTTTGGGGCGTTACAAATAGTGGAAAAGGGTACTTAAGTCTTTGCAATCACGCTGAACTCTGACGCTAAGTGATGCCGACATACACGGGGATACGAGCCCCACCTGCTTATATATGTGGTGCTCATTCGAACCCCCAAATATGCACTGTAGCAAACCCTACATCTTAGAGAGAACACACAACACCCTCCCCTCATCAATGGGATATGCAGCATGTTGACATCACCCGGTACGCATCCTCCCATCAAAACAAAGGCTTCCATCGATGGAAAACACAATCAGAAGTGGAGGCATATTAGCAAATGATGGAGGCCTGCGACCTCTATGGTGCAAGCTCGTGTGTAGCATGTTCAGACCTAGCACAAGGGATGGGCATGTGTAGCATGCTCCAAGGTCAGAGTATACTACGGTATAACACTTATTCCAACTTTGATGCAATGCAGACATGTCCCAAACTCTTTTGCCTAAATTTGGCTCAGCTTACTAGTTGGGTAGCGATTATGAAACAACAAAAGAGTAACTACGGGATCACCACAACAAATGAGGTTGTTCAAAACCTCATTTTTTAATCTTTGTGGAACCTAACTGTAGATACGCCACTAGTAAAGTGGGCTCCTTCGTAGGAAGCTCACATATGCCGATTGGCAATCTTGTTTCTCATTTTTTTTATTCCCTTTAGTTAACCTAGTGACTGACAATCCTCTAAGATGTAGGAACTTGTTTTGTTTTTGTATGATCTATTACCCCAGGTCCTTGATACAGGTCAAGTGGTGGAAAAGCCCAACCCAACTCCAAAGGTTTTAAAATATGCAAATAGGTCCAAGTGTGATTGACTCAGGATCCAAGCTCCAAATGCTCTAAACCACTTCAACCAATTGGGATCCATGCCAAGTGACGACCACATCAGCTTTGATAGCAACCTCAGCATTGTAGCCACTTTGCTATGTGAGACCCATTATTGGGCACCCTCTCTTATTTTATGATGTTATTAAGTGCAAGTGAGATCTTCATGGGATGTCCCCTCTAGAACTCCATGGAAGAACGTGTGTGCCCCACCCTCTTAGAGCCCCAATGGTCATTAATCCCTCCCTATAAAACTCGTGCAACCCTTTGTGTTCCTACCATAATGGACCTTAGAATCCCCAAGTGATTCATATGAAATTGGCTCTACATTTAATGAGTCAAGGAAGGTTTCATCTAAAGAGTAGGTTTATCTATGTTTAGGTATTTTCTAAATTAAATTGCTTTGTATTATGTGTGGCCTTAACAAAGGTGCATTTAAGCATATATATATATATATATATATATATATATATATATATATATATATATATATATATATATATATATATATATATATATATATATATATATATATATATATATATATGAGGCTCATTTTTGTATATCTAGAATTGTTTCTTCTCACAAACTTGTCTTTCTCTTCTGTCTCTTCTTTCTCTCTGGTTCACGTCCCCTTCTCTTTAGTGGACTCTCTCTCTCTCTCTCTTATACCCTTAAGATTCCATGACCCCTGACTCTTCTCACCATTTCTAAGGGCTCTCTCTTGCCAACTAAAGGTGATTAGATTCTTATTGGGTCTGAATTGCCTAAGAACTAAGAACAAGCAGCCAACTCCATTTGGTTTGTGTGGACTATAACTATTTGGATGATTTTACCCTACCTAGTCAATCCAACGAAACCCTGGCCAACCCTGAATGAATCATCAGCAAGCCTTAGCATATCTGGATCAAGTCCTGTAAGTCATTAAAACCCCTTCCTTAAGCTCCCCAGCCTAAAACCCCCTAAACCAAGTATGTCCAGAACTTATTTTCTTATAAAGCTGAAATTTCAACAAACTTGTCGAAGTTAGCCAACCCAAATCATAAATTATCTGAGATTAAAATTTTGACTCAAACTTCCTTAGGATCTCTAGTTCAGACCCACCAAAAATCATGATTTTATCATATCTCTGTGTTGAAATATAAATTTTATAAACCGGGTCTATTTTCCCTAAACCCAATCCATCCTGCAAAAAACCTATATTGACATGCAACTTGTCCTATTTGTTTCTCTCAGATTATAAACCCTATCAACCTGAAAATTTAGCTCGAAATAGTCTTAGGTGTCTAAAACCTTCTCCTAAATTTTGGGAATTTTTTGTGGTGTTGTTTCGGCACACCAGGTTTTTTACCAAACCCTATCAAAATCATCCGAAACTGTTACCTGATTTTCACTTTGACCCAAACTCTAACCTAACCCAGCCCACCTAAGCCCTGAATCTTGAACATAGGTTCATCAAAGTGCATCAAGTGCTGATATCAATATACCCAAGTTGATGGCTTCTAGTACTTGTTGTGAGATCCGAATATCCAAAATATAGGACAGGATAGAGGGTTTTGAAATTTCTCACAAAAAAATAGTGGCTTTATAATTAAAATCCTAATAAAATGAGGATAAAGAATTGAAGAACATACGGAAAGCAAACAAGGTCCCAAGCAAAATGATTTTTTCTAACTTGTTAGAGGTTGATATTTTTTTAGAAAAATCTGAGTGATATGTGATTCTCCAATAAGTATTTCTAATTTAATTGGGCTAAAACTAAAGCAAGAAAGTGCTCATTCTACCTAGGGTTTCTATCTGTGAAAATAGGAAAAAAACACACAAGAAAACACTATAGTTTCATGCAAAATCTTTACTCATGAGAAAATGAAAAATGGATAAGATATTAGATTAGAATGAAACCTTATCCAAAAGGCCTGTGGATCCAAATGTTGTAAACAAACATTCATATGTGGAACCCAAACACGGGTTTAAAAACCACAACCGAAAAAAAGGGTTTTACCAGATTTTGCCTAAGTCGAAGACCAGTAACTAACTTTGCTATCAATTTTTTACCGAAAAAAAGAGAAAGTCAGGAAAACACAAAACAAAGAAGAGATTCTAAATTAAAAGATATTTTCAACAGTACTTTACTCGCTAAAAATCAATGAATGGAAGCTGAGATATAGCCCTGAGAACACTCCTGAAACAGGTGATGAACAGGCGTGGTTGTGCCTATTCTGTCTGATCTACTTAGTTTTCCAGCCACCTGCACTAGAAATCTAAAGAAACAAAAAAAATGCTAGAAGATCAAAATATTATCTTTACAATGCCACCAAGATCACCTCGGTTTGATGATCAGTTGGAGAAAAATGTCTCCCAATTTTTTAAACATATACATTGTCGGGATTCAAAACAATCAATATAAATGTTTTTAAACATAAAGAGATAATCGAGATCTGTACCACTATATTTTCTTTTCTTGAACGAACTTGCAAACTGATATTTTTCACATAATGACAACATCCAATCCCACATGAAAACTGTTTTTTTTTAAACTGATTCTTGCGAATAATCATCACTTATGGAATGCATTTAAAATATGAAAACTATTTTTCATGAAAAAATAATATCTAATTACACGTAAACAGCCCCTTTTATTTTTTTGAAGAACCGACTTTGTGAAAGACATCAAATGGGTTGGATCCAGGATGAAGGTTGTGCAGTTTTTGGCTGTTCCAAATCCAATTCGAGTCGGGCTCCATGAATCCGGTGCTCTGTGCGTTGTAGTCGTTACGTGATTTGGGGCAAGTCTTAGTCAGCATGCTCATGCTCATGCTCATAGTTGGCAAACTTGGTGAGTGAACTTGTGACAGTTGGGTTGCCCTGTATTAAAACCTAACTGAGTCAAAGAAATCAGCTTAAGACTAAACTCAGCCAATTGAGACCAGTCATCTAAGTCTTATCCTATATATATATATATTGAAGGTAAGAAGCTAATGAGTAGAAATTACAAATGTGATCTGCATGGTTTGTTTAATAGAAAACTTGTTTTGAATCATGTGATTATGACACACCATCTTCAAGAAGGACCTCAAATTGGTTCCTCCGGGGACGGTTCGTAGCTTCTTTCATTTTCCGACGAGTCCTACGAAAGATTCAAACTTTAAGTCCAGCCCTGTTTTGGGTCCTCTTCATCACTAGTTTGGTCGGCTATTTCGCTGTGCATCGTTCTGCAGAGTGCAAGATCGATCCACATATGAAACAATATTTTGATATTGTTCTCATATGTAATCTCTTGAAGGTACGTGATTTCACTCTTCACCTCAATTTCGACTGCCGGTTGGGGTTGAAAGTTGAGGGGGAACTTCGATGTTAACCTAGGAAAATTGTCTTCTCTCCTTCGATCTGGTGTAGGCATCCACACCGACGTATCCCCCCAGGGCTACTGCAATGCCTTTAAAAAATATCTTCCGACCATAGCTCTGGCGAGAGATCGGGAAGGTGAATCACAATGGACAGATCGGCGCCCCTGATTTCTACCGGTTAGTCACCGATGTCTTTCTTGAAACTCGGCAAGCACCTTTGCCGGTGATAACTTTAAATGGTTCTTCCAACTGAACAGTGATCAGGAACAGTCCTTCCTTCAGAGTAGAAAGGGTGAGCCCTGGCATCTGCAAGCCATTGAGAAATCAAAGAGTTGGACATGTATCAGTAGGACATATCCATCTGTCCCCCAAACCACCGATAGCCATCCACCGACCGCAAGAGTTGCTCCATCGTAACGACTCGCTGGGATAGTTATCTTCGGTTTAAAACTGTTGAAGCCTGCCCTGAAAGACTTGACTGGAAACCTTGTGAATTCACCCAGGCATCTTTGGTTTAAGACCTTGGGATCCCAATCGACTGATTCGACTCTGGTGCATTGATGGCCTTCCTTCCCGACTCTGCGTGGGTTTCCCTCCCACCATTAATGGCCGTGGACCCTCCTAAAGGAGAGGGTGGTGTATGTTCGCCCCCGATGATTCACTGAATCCCACGTCTGTGTTTGGGGCTTTGAATGAGCACCACGTATACAAGCACATGGGGCTCGTATTCCCGTGTATGTTGACATAACTTTGCATCGGACTCTGGTGTTGTTGCAAAGACTTAAGTACCCTTTCTTGCTATTCTTCTCATAAAGTGATGGTTTGAGAAAATGACAAAAATGCCCTTCATTCAAAAAAGAAAAAACAAACAGTTCAAAAAAAGGACAAACATGTCCTCCATCCAGAAAGTCGAGGATGATGTTGACTCTTCAAAGTCTTCTTCTTTTTCTGTTCAAAAAAAGGACAAACATGTCTTCTTCTTCTTTCTCCGTAAAACACTGTAAAACCCTCTCTCTCTCTAGAGAAGAAATCAAGGGAAACAAAGAGTTCTTCCTGGAGAAGGCCATGAACATCAACCCTCTCTCTCTCTCTCTCTTCTCTCTCTACTTCTGTGCACATCCAACAGACGATCCTACATTGCTCCATCGTCATCTTCTTCTTCTTCCTTCTTCGTAAAACACTGTAAAACCCTCTCTCTCTCTAGACAAGAAATCAAGGGAGGTAAAGGGTTCCTCCTGAAGAAGGCCATGAACACCAACCCTCTCACTCTCTCTCCCTTCTCTCTCTACTTATGTGCCTGATTTAGAGTTTTTGCCCTTACAGGAGGGGGGTCCAGGGGTTCATCCCAGCGTGGGTAGCATCATTCAACTAAATGAGTTATAGATCCTGATTCAGAGTTTTTACCCTTATAGGAGAGGGGTCTGGGGGCTCCTCCCAACGTGGGTAGCATCATTCAACTTGAAGAGTTGTGGAGTCTGATTCAAAGTTTTTACTCATTCATATTTTAAGGCATTAGATCTCATGTTTGAACATCCACGCATGTGCAGTTTGCTTTCATCATGTTCAGTTGCTTTCTAGATTATACTTTGAATTCTTGTACATTTTAGATCTATCGATTTGTATGTAACCAGAGCTCATTTTAATCTGAAATTTTTACTGCAACTTCATGCATATGTCTTGCCTACTTGGATCATAAAATGAAGCGCAACCTTGGTCAATGCCCCAAAAAAGCTTACTTGAACAACCTTTGTCATCGCGCTTAGATCGACAGTCGAACAATACCCTCAAATCGCTATGATGCGATGCCACATATCGCTAATCAACGATAACCACAAATCGCCATACAGTGATGTCATCAATCGACTTTCTGCAGAAGCAAAAAATCGCTATCTATCGATTTAAGCAAATCCAACCACGGACCGCAAGTCGTCAGTGACAAATGACTATAAACGCAAAAACAAATCCGACATTGTGGAGATTGGGGCATGCAAAGAGGCATGACAACTAAATTAATAGTCCACACGAGATTCCTGTGACACCTCCAATTGCCTTTTGAAATCATTATTGTTATCCTGTGAAATGTTGTATCCATATATTATAAATAAAAGGCTACTCAATGTGTCTTTTCTCTTCCTCACTTCATTTCTTAAGAGGTAAGTCAACCTCTTCATCTGGTACAGGGGGAACTTTGTTCGCTTTAACAGTGGAAGTGCAAGTGTGAGTGGTACTCCACAATTTCTCACAATCGCGATGTGGTTCAACCCGTGGGTTTTTTTTTAGATCCGTGGGGTTATTATCAACAAACGTTCATTATCAATTTATACTAGTATCGTTAAACACCGCAAATCGGCGTTGACTAACACCCTTTACAAAGGCCGAGTATTGTTGCACAAATCGCTATTCAATGATAACCACAAATCGCCATGCAGCGAATATGAAGTCGAATTACTCAGTTACAACGGATAACAATAAATGTTTGATTTGTCGTACAGTATTCATTGATCATGTTGGTTGAGCAGTACATCTTTTAGGTCATAAATAGTCGCACGAGTACTAAAAGCTGTGTTTGTCTTCTACTTCGTGAACCAGCAACAATCAAACCGACGGTTCCTTCATAAACCAGGTGATCCGTCCTCCAACATACAAACTTACACAGACGAAGACAGCTACACGACCGTAGGTTCAGCAATACAGTGATTTCTGAGAACGAATCTTTCTTATTGATACGTTCACTGAATGCGATTTTTAGAAATATCTATCTCCATACAGTATTTTTCATTACTGAAGAACAACTTCTACCAGCATTGGTTATGCGCATACGACACAAAACTATTTCTGATTACGATTTACATTTCGTAGAACACCCGTCACCGGAACGAGATGAACACCCGTCACCGGAACGGCGGCTTCGCTGAGACCTCCTCGCTAGGGAGAGGAAGACGACGTGGTGGAGCTTCTGCTGGCCATCCTCAGCGCGACTGCACCGACTGGGTTGCTGTCGAGGAGGAGGGCGAGAACGGTGATGGCGGAGCTCGTTAGGTTGTACAGACAGAACAATCGATATGTTTCACTTCACATATTTTGTCTGCCATTCTTTTTAAACTCAATCAATTGTTCGCATATTTCATCGCGTATTTCTGGCATAATATCCTGCAACAAAACATGTAATGTGAAACGAATATATAACAAGAATAAACAATAACATCGGATACAAAGCTCATACAGCGTGGAATGTAACTTCTATTCCATTGTATATTGCTTCAATATGCTTCATTACGAATATGCCACAATCGACCCCATTACTTTGTAAAGGAGCATCGTCAGCACAGAGCAACATCCACTAGGCAATGTCGACACCCATAGCCTCGTTAAGGAATCCCGCCTGTGATAAAGGGATAATATATTACACTCCGGTCCACCTCGAATAGCTATGATTCACCTATGGCCACAATCTTACCAAATGCATAGCGTCGCGTTCTACGCCACTGTGGCAGTCCAATGAGTTGTAGCACCATAGTTGTTTTTCCAGAAAATTCATCTCGTATAGGACCCAATGGTCGAGATTTTGCCAGAGTGTAGGAAGTAAAATCTGCGAATCAAAAAAATAATTTTTCATTCCAGAGACATATCGTGATGGGGATGTTAAGACTAAACCTTGGAGAAGAGGTTTGTTCACTTACCTTTCCAAATTTCGAAATGTCTAGGCACTCATCATCGTTGTTCCAACAAGGTAGTGCATCTTTGAATCCAATGTTGTATGGCTTTCGCCGGACATACATCTGTTGCACGAAATAGTAAGATTTAACCACCAAGAAACCTGAGTACGTAATAAAAACAAACAAAACAACAGCGGAACAGCCATACCATGAAATAAGGGCTGATGATGCGTACTGTATTGCTCATTGGCTTGCTCTGGATGTAATTGACAAAATCACACATTGTCTGGTTGCACAAATTTACGAACTTCAAAACATACAAACCAGAACGACCTAGAAATTGATAGTAGTTAAATACTTACAAAATTACTGATAGTGTTCCCAACTACAAATTCATCTTGCATCTGCTCGATGTCATCTACGCACTCGTCAAGGCGTTGCCGCCCAACCTTGCCTGTGGATGTTGAACTGAGTGCACCATGAGCGTGGTATTCAGGATTCGACATTGAAATTATTGTCTACAGTAAACAACAATAGTCCAAATATATAATGAAAAGGCAAATGTTGACTAAACCGCTCAGGCGTTTCAAAAAATATACGTCTTAAGCGCTAATGCTGGTACTGTGGATGTGGTTGTCTTCTTCGTTGCAGCCGTGCCTGGTCGTTTTGCTCCCATCGTCCTCTCCGTTGCCGCCGTGCCTGGTCATTTTGCTCCCATCGTCCTCTCCGTTGCAGCCGTGCCTGGTCGTTTTGCTCCCATCGTCCTCTCTGTTGCCGCCGTGCCTGGTCGTTTTGCTCCCATCGTCCTCTCTGTTGCCCCCGTGCCCGGTCGTAGTGCTCCCATCGTCTTTGGCGCAGTGCCGGGTCGTATTGCCCCCGTAGTCCTTTCCTTGGACGCCATGGCTGGTCGTACTGCTCCGACTGTCCCCTTCTTCGGCGCCATGCCTGGACGGAGATATCGATGGCACCTTTGCAATGTAGATACGGAAACGCTGTCCTCAGTCTAATACAAAGGTAAAGTGCTTTAACGTCCCGCCCTTTTCCAAAAACATCCTGCTAATTAAATGATTGCGTTTTAAATAAATAAAAATACGTCTTTTCGCATGCCGCCCTTTTTTCGATACACGCCACCAAATTAAATGATTGCGTTGGAAGTATTTAAAAATGCATCTTTCCACAAACCGCCCTTTTTTCGATAGAAATAATTCAAAATACGTCGTCTCACATGCCAGACTTTTTCGGAAACACCCCGGAAATTAAATACTTCCAACTTTTAAATAATTAAAAACCCGTCGTTTGTCGGTCGCATTATAACAAGCTTTCAGGTATGAATAATCTTTCACGATTATTCTATTGATTATCGTATATGTATACATCGATATATTCATGCAACAAACTTTCCTCAGCGATTTTTTAACAACAAACTCTTTTCTTATCGCTATTGACTGTTATCATTTACGCCGTCAGAACTCGTTAAATTATTGTTCAGGGCTTACATCGCCAATCCTTTTTGCGATATTCTTTCGAGGCGAAGACAAATACAACGATCGCTAAACAGAAATGATATATCTTAGCGATGCCAGAGAGGTTAGGCAATGCCACGATTTTTGAACAAACATCTATTTTCGATCTTAGTTTATTTATTACCGAGATCCACAGACTAAAAGATGTAATAATAAAGAATTAAACAATAAAAGAATGTCACGTTACTACAACTCATTATACAATTACAACAAAAAACCTAGCGTGATAAAAATGAAAATCTAGGATTTATTCTGTGGCACTTGACGAATCAGATGAAATATCATAGACTTGTCTCTCACTTTTTATTTGTGCACTGTCTATCCTGCGTGGCATCTTCGTTGCGAGACCTTTATTAAGAAAACTGGTCATCATCTCTACCACTGAGTTCAATTGAATCCCCATAGTGCTTACTTCTGCCCTTAATTTCTTATTCTCCCTCTCCATAACTTCGAACCTTGCGGCAGAGACAATGTTCTCTTTTAGAGCAAGTGTTCGCTCTTCCTCGCGCTTTGTTACTGAGAGACTAGTCGTAGTAACCGAAGAGAGACGATGTTTTGGTTGTAGAGGTTGGGCTGCAACATGAGAAGGGGCAGTTGGGAGGCATGGGTTCACAATTTTTTTAATCTTCAGATTTCGCCGCATTGGTTCCCAATACCTTTCGAAATAGAAAGGATCAAATTGTCGTCCTTCATGATCATACGATACGGCAGGGAAACCACCTGAGTTCCAATTTAATAATTCGTCCCTGTAGCGATCGGGCCAATTCACGTTCCTGCCCCCCACCACTATTCATCTTCCTTCTCACTTCCAAAGGCTTATTTGGGATAGACTGCCCCAAGCCAGATTGTAGGAGAACTCGACTACCTTGCTGCAACTCGGCTTCAAAATTGCAGAATAGCCACAAATCGCGGTCAGACAATATAGCAGCCTCCACAACAACGTCTTCATCATCGTCCTCCCCATCTCCATAAGGTCTCCACAAAACCTGTACATTGGTAATTCTTTTTAATAACGAATGACAAATATATTAAAATTTATTTACACATGATATGGCAACAACGATATGTACTACGGAAGACAATCCTGCAGCGATGGATACTTAAGAATGCTGAACATTACAACGATTTATAATACTCAATGGTAAATGCTGACGCGATTGTAAACAATTTTAGAACGTTTACCTCGTTTAGTTGCAGCCCATCTAAAATGGACTTAGCATTATAAACTGCGACGTTTATTCTAGCCCAGCGACCGATCTTTGGAAAACCACAAATCGGAGGGCCACAACGTGGATGCAATGGGATAATATGTTCCAAAGCCCAGGCCTAACAAAAACAATATTATTAGTAACACCACAACCTGCAATGAGATTGTTCTACAATTACTAAGTATGTAATCAACAAATACCTGAACAAATGGACAAAATCCACCAACTGTTTTCGTACTGTTACTCGCACGGTGGAGTTGACTGTACAAGTGTGCGAGCATACCGGCACCCCAGGCATAGTTGTCGACTTCGTCTAAGTCTGCCAGGTACTGCAGCCACATGGAACTTATTCTCGAACCAGAACAATCGGAAAATAATGTAAGACCAAAAAAATATAGAAGGAAGTCGCGCAACTCTTGCTCAGCTATTTCAGATGCACAAGTAGCGGAGTGGCCTTCCCATTTATTACGAAAAATTGAGACCTTCATTGATGTGGAATTTATTCCACCAGAAATACATTGACTCCATTCGTCCATCGACATTCCTAACAGGGCCGTGCATTTCTCCCTTGCGTTATAGTTTGAATGTCGTAACAGGACAGCACTGCCATCGCACTTAAGGCCAGTGATCCTCGCCACATCTTCTAGAGTCATGGTGATCTCAAAAGAATCAAACTGAAATATGTTCGTCTTATCATTCCATTTATTTACCAGGTGGGTCATGGTATTCCAGCAAGTTTTAAAATATTGTTGGTCCAAAAGGCCACCGAAGTGCATATTTCGTAATCGGTCCTTCTGATATGCACTCAGCTGACCATACCACGACAGAACTACAGGTCATTGACACCGACCTCCGAGCTTTTCACCTGGTGCTCTACTTCTCCTGTGAACTCTCTTTAACACAAAATAACATATTATTCCTACCAATTGTAATTTAGTTCCATTTGTACTTATAAATACTATTCTACTAACCGTTATAAATAATATTGGTTGCAGACAGACTATCACAGTAATCGCTATACAAATTAATACCTAACACAGTAATCGCTATACCAAAATCGCTAAACATGTTATTAAATCTTCACAGACAGAATGAATATATTTACCTTGGTCGCTATTTTCTCCTATTTTCCATCCAACCAGGGACTTTCTGGTGGGTCCACTGCCTCCAATTGCATTTCAATCTCCATCTTTACAGGCTTCACCATCGCATGCCTTTCTCTCGCCCTCCTTCTCCAACCTTTCTCTATCCTTCCTTTTCTCATCCTCTTTCTCCTTCCTTTCTCTCTCCCTTTTCTCCTCCTCCTTCTTTTGCTTCCTTTCTCTCTCTCTATTCTCCTCCTCCTTCTTCTCCTTCCTTTCTCTCTCCCTTTTCTCCTCTTCCTTCTTCTGTTTCCTTTCTCTCTCCCTTTTCTCCTCCTCCTTTTGCTTCCTTTCTCTCTCCCTATTCTCCTCCTCCTTCTTCTCCTTCCTTTTTCTCTCCCTTTTCTTCTCTTCCTTCCTCTACTTCCTTTCTCTCTCCCTTTTCTCCTCCTGCATCCTTTCTCTCTCCTTTTTCGCCTCCTCCTCCTTCTCCTTCCTTTCTCTCTGCTTTTTTTCCTCATCCTTCTGCTTCATTTCTCTCTCCCTTTTCGCCTCTTCCTCCTGCTTCTTCCTTAACCTTTCTTGCACTTCCTCCTCCTGCTTCTTCCTTTCCCTTTCCTTTTCTTCCTCCTCCTTCTCCTTCCGCCGCCTTTCTTTCTCTTCCAGTTCTTGTTTCCTTCTTTCCTGGAATTCTTCCTCCTGCTTCTTCCTTTCTTTTTTCTTTTCTTCTTCCTCCTCCTTCTCCTTCCGTTGTCTTTCCTTCTTTTCCTCATTCTCCTTCTTCTGCCTTTGCATTTCCTTAGCTTCCTCAAACTCCTCTCTCATTCGCCTTTCCTTTTCTTCCTCATACTGAGGAATATTTTGTTCCTTCTTTTCTTCCTCCTTATTCATTTGCCTTCGTCTCTCCTCCTCCTTCTTCAGTAGCCATGCCTTGTTAAACATTGCACTGTGCTCCAAGTCTCTCCTCTTACATTGTGCCGCAGTTTCATCCACTAAATAGCTAACATAACTTTGAAACTCCTCCGCATTCTTCTTCATCTTTTCCCTCTCTTGTGCGTCAATCCTCCGCCTTCTATTTATATTCTCATCAATAATTCTTGCCTTTGCCTTCTCTTCGTCATCCTTGTTCTACATCTTTCGTAATTCAGAGTTCTTCCTTTGATCCGCAACCTCGATATCTGATGGATAATCCTCCGCATAATACGATTCCAAGGCTTTTTCCCTGTTTTCATCGTTCTCAATCTTAAGTATATTTTGGTATCTTTTCAAAAACCTTAGATAGATGGGACTGGCGGATCACTTCTCTAATAGACAACCCATAGAACGACAGGGTATCTCTAATCTGATGAGGCGCAGACATTGCTAACATGCACAACACATTACACGATCATCATGATTAGAAATCGTCAAAATATTTGGGTTCATAAGAAACAAATCGTTGTATAAGAAGCAATCTTCAGATTGAAGAAAGAAACCTTACACGAAACTCACCGAAACGATGGGAATTTGGATATTCCAACTGTAGAGTAAGCAGTGGTAAGATGAAAACAGATGCTCTGGAACAAAGGGAAAGGATGCTCCGACGACTCCAGATGAAAGCAAAGAATCTTCGGTAGAGTGCTTAGAGCGAGAATGGATTGTTTTGAACTATTTGAATCCTACAACATAACACTTGCTACATACGCAAACTCTGCGGAACGTTTTGGCGCGATAACGATGGAGGGCAGTTTTATCCTTTTCACGAACCGACGATTCAGTTTTCTAGGAGGGCATTTATGTCAGTTCGAGGAAGAGGAAGCGAATGACGGTAAAGGGTACTTAAGTCTTTGCTGCGGCACCAAATTACGATGCAGTATGATGCAGACACACATCGGGATACATGCCGGTCTGCATCTTATACATGGCGCTATTTGGAACCCCCGAACATGAGATCTCAGTACCGGCCCTGTTCGGGGGGGAACATATAACCTGCTTTGGTTGTGAGGAGCTTGAACATAATTCTGAACTTGTTGTAGATGGAATCATTCTCATGCTTTTTCACCTTGCTTCCCTACTAAGGTGGTGGGATGTCACCAGAGTGGAGAATGTTGGGGGTGTGTGGCCATTATCTGCACATCTCGGCATATTCATGATCAGGGCTTGTTCGTGGATATACTTGAGCAGTTTTGAAAACTATTTTTTAAAAAGAAACATTTATCTCTAAATGTTTGTTTTTGCCCATTCCAACAACCTCTCGCTGAGCTTATCTACAAAAGCTAAGCAAAAGAAAAACCCAGAGATGCAATCTATAAATTGAGACATGCTCAGCAGTTATGAGTGTGTGAAAAACTTAAAGTGAGTCTTTCGAAGCAAACCTTGAAACTTTAACATATCTTCTTCTCCTTCTTGACCTACTCTCTATCTTCTATTGCGTGATTCTGGGGGATACGATATTAGTGCTTCTATTGCGCCATTCAACAGTAGTATCAAAGCAGACTAAGATCCTTGGAGTCTATCGTATCCTTCTTCTTCTGTCTATCGAAACCTACAAGGAAAAGTATGACAGGTTAGTCAGGTTACATGAATCCCTCTATTTTTTCTGTGACTGTAAATCTATACAGACAGGATTTTTTTTAATGCATTTTTGCTTGAGTGACTCTAAGATCATAGACCCTTCTCTGTTTTGTATTGCGTCTATATATCTGAAAGCATACTGTAATCATACTTGTGTTATGTATTTGTGTGTTCTGTATTGATAACATAGCATGACAGATTAGGACTCCCTCCTTTTCACAAACAAACAAGAGGCCTCTTAAAACTACCAGGTAGTTATTAAACCACCCATATATACCAATGGGATTTGAACTTGCCATGTCCCATCGCATGGTGACTTGGACAATCTGCTACTACCAGATAATGAGAGCCCCCATTTGGTCTGTTTTGTGTTGCGTTTTTCTCTGCGTCTGTAGCGACCTACAGTAAGAATATGAGTTTAAAGAAAATAAAAAAACAAAACAAGGGAAAGAAAAATGATATTTTGTCGCCAATTTTTTCCTTTTTTCGGCGATCGCTGCTACTTTATCAGCGACCCCGGCCTTTGATCGACGTTTACTGTTCTCACTCTCTCTCTTTGCCTGGAACTGTGACCGACAGGGAAGATATCCATCGGTGTTCCTGAAAAGGCAAACAAAACAAACAAAATACTACAAAAACTCATTTGAGAAAACCCCAAAAAAGGAAAACACCAGAAGTCGGTCGTCTGGCTACCGTTTTGGTTTGGGTCTTTTCCCAGAGATAGATCTGAGTTGAGAGTACCAACCCAAACACTCGGCAGAGCTTCCTGTCGAAACCCCTCACCGGAAACTTGATAGAGGAGTCCATCTTCTCTGGCGAACGTTCGAGAGAAGAGAGAGAAATGAAACTGAAAAATAAACTTTTCAATCGACTTTAATGTATTTAAATCCTGTGGTGCAAAAAAGACCATCTTGTCCCTATATTTTTTCGGGTTATTAAAAAACGCACCTTTAACTTTTTAAAATTTAACCTGCATACCTTTTTAAAAAAAATGCTAAAAGAGGTTTGTGTGCTGTGAAATTTCTTGAAAAATTATCTTTTTGCCTGAAATTCCATTATGAAGCCAAAGAAGTTTTAAATTTTTAGAAACAGGGTTTTCTGTTTTAGTCTTAATATTTCTTCAGAATTTTGGCTAAAGACCTCTTATTTTTTGTTGATTCTTATTTTTCTCAGTGTAACATTTTATAGGTTGAAATTGATTCATGTTTTACTATTTCTTTTCTTACAAAAAATAAATATACATATATATATAATAATAATAATAAATAAATGAATTACTATAAATTAAAATAAAATATACAAAACAAAAAAGGATGACTAGTCGTGTGTGTGCTTCTGAGCTTACCAAAACTAATAAGTTAAATTGAACAAACTTTTTAATCTGAAAAAGGAGAATACATTTAGCTCTTGCATTTGAGGGTTTGAAATATGTACTACACAAACAAATAGAAAATATCGGAGAAATATGGTCAAAAGATGAGAAAGAAAAATATGAAAAGTATCTAAAAGATGATCTCATGGCTAGAACAATTATGCTAACATATATGGAGGATGACATGATTAGAGTCTTTGAAGACTATAAAATAACTAATGAAATGATGAAAGCAATTGGATCCAGATATGACACTACATCTGAAGTACATGTTCAACTTCTATTAGAACAATACAACTCATATAAGATGAAAGAGTCAGACAACGTAGTAAATCATGTAAACTGTATGTTGGTCATAGCAAAAGACTTAGCAATAGCTGGAAACGTGATATCTGACAGGATGCAAATCTCAAAAATTTTGAATAGTATGCCTGTATCTTGGAGAATGATAACCACAACACTTAGGCTGAATACTACAAGTCTATACCTTAATGAGTTACCTCTCCAACTAGTGATAGAACAAGAATACATGGTCAAAGATAAAAAATCAGAACTAATGATAGCCCAAGATGTCTCGTCCAACAATCAAGTACCCTTTAAAAGAAACAACAATAACTTTAAAGGAAAAGGAAAAGGAAACAACATGTTCAATAAAGGACATAAAACAAACTTTAGAAGGCCTCAGATAAATGGACCTCAAGTAAAGTGCTTCAAATATGAAAAGATGGGACACATCCAGAGAAATTGTAGAACAAAGACCTTCAACATGAGCAATGGACAACATGGAAATCAGAACAACAAAAGAAGACCTGATAATAAAAAAGTTGTCTGCATGGTGTCTGAATATCTCTTTGCAAACGAGGAACTCTCAGGATGGTGGGTTGATTCTGGTGCAACCCGACACATAGCCAAGACCACAAATGGATCTGTAAACATGAAACAACTAGGTCCAGGAGAACACAAGGTGTACATGGAAAATAATACCTACTGCGATGTACGTGGAATTGGGTCTTATAGACTTAATGTAGGTGGAACAAGTGTTATTCTTAATGAAGTTCTTTATGTACCCTTGATGAGGAGGAACTTAGTATTTGTCTCGGCATTGGCTGGAAAAGGGTTTAAAGTCAGATTCATTCCTAAGAAAGTCACAATAAGAAAACATAGTAGAGTCCTATTTGAATAAACATTTGTCAAATAACATTGTATGTTTGAGTTGTGTGATAATAAAGAATCAGTTTCTGCTTATATTGATTGTGTCTTAAACATTGATGTAAATGCATGGCGTAAAAGACTTGTACATATAAGGATAAAAAAAATAAAAATTTAGCACAACAAGAAATAATTCATACATTCAATTAATCACACTTTGAAAAATGTGAAACTTGTATATATGAAAAGATGGCTAGGAAACCTTTTCCACCAAATGTTGTACGTGCTAAAGAATTATTAAAAATAATTCATACTGATATTTGTGAACCATTCAAAGTCGAAACTCACAGCGGAATGTTATATTTTGTAACATTTATTGATGATTTATCAAGATACGATTACATATACCTGATTAAACATAAATTAGAAGCTCTTGAGAAATTTAAAGAATTTAAAAGCGAAGTTGAAAGACAACTTGGAAGATATATTAAAATAATTAGGTCAAAGAGGGGAGGCAAATACACCTCGAATGAGTTATGTAAATTCTATAAAGATCTTGGCATTAACAGGCAAAGAACTATGCCAAGAACACCACAACAAAATGGTGTTGCATAGAGGTGCAATAGAACCCTCTTGAACATGGTTAGGACCATGTTGGCAGGAGCATAATTAATTACCCAAAGTTTTTTGGGGTGAAACTGTAAATACAATAATGTATACCCTGAATAGAGTGGCTTGCAAAACTATCCCAACAACTCCGTATGAAAGTTGGACTGGTATGAAACCAGATCTGAGCCATCTTAGGAGATGGGGATATGTAGCACATGCTAAGATCTTGGATCAAACTATGGATAAATTGGACAATAGATCTGTTAGAGGTATTTTTATCGGATATCCTAAAAGATTAAAAGGCTATAGGTTATACCATGAAAGGATGGGACTGATTGAGAGTAGAGATGTTGAGTTCCTAGAAGGGCTCAACAATGAATTAAGTGATCTTGTTGAGGATCCCTTTGATTTACTAGATGATCTTGCTGATCAAGATGAACAGTTTGACAAGGAACCAACTGTGGATCAGTCAGGCAATGAACCAACTGATCTAGGCTCCTCTACTTCTCAAAATTTAAGCGGTCATAAGAGGACTAGAGCCCATTCATCCTATCTGGATGATTATTATGTGTATCTAACTGAAGAGTAATGCTATTCAGTAAATATAGATGAAATGATCGACAATCTATCATATTCCGATGCTATTAAATCACATGAAGCATCAGAATGGAAAATGGCTATGGATGAAGAAATAGAATCCATTGAAAATAATCAAGTCTAGGAATTAACTGATCTTCCTGAAGGAAGGAAACCATTTGGTTGTAAACGAGTTCTTAAAAAGAAGCACAAGGCTAATAGGTCAATAAACAAATTCAAAGCAATACTGGTAGCCAAAGTTTTTTCCCAAAAGAAAGATGTTGATTACACTGAAACCTACTCACCAGTTGCTAAGTTTGCATCCATCAGAATAATATTGTCCATAGCAGCTCATTATGATCTAAATGTGTGACAGATGGATGTAAAAATTGCCTTCTTGAATGGTGACTTAAAAGAAACCATTTATATGTTTCAGCCAGAGGGATATATCACAGATAGTGACAAAGTATACAAGTTGAAAAAATCTTTATACGGGCTTAAGCAGTCACCAAGACAGTGGTATTTAGCTTTTCATAAAGCAATAACCAAGATTGGATATGAAGCCAATCAATTAGACCATTGTGTATATGTCTGAAAAAGTGGGAATCACTTTTGCATTTTATCTCTTTATGTTGATGATATATTATTGACTGAAAATGATAATGATATGATAGTCAACACAAAGAGTTGGTTGTATATCAACTTCGAAATGAAAGATATGGGTGAAGCTTTATACATTCTCGAAATCAAAATTATCAGAAATCGAGAATAAAAAATTCTCAGTTTGAGTTAAGAAAGATATATTGATTATATTTTAAAGAAATATAAAATGCATGACTTTAAATCCATTGTGACTCCAGTTGCTAAAGGGATGAACTTAAGTAAAAGTGATTGTCCAGGAGAAGACCAAGAAAGATTAGATGTGCCTTATGCTCAAGTTGTTGGAAGCTTAATGTACGTTATGCTCTATACAAGACCTGACATAAGTTTTGCAGTAAGTCTTGTTAGCAGATATCAAAGTAATCCTGGTTGGCCTCACTGGCAAGCTGTAAAAAAAAATGATATTTGAAAGGCTCAAAAGGATTACAATTGAGCTTTCAATCTGACAAACTTGATTTGATCGGGTATTCAGATGTGAACTTTGCAGGATGCAAAGATGACATCAAGTCTAGCTCTGGCTATATCTTCCTGTTTAGAGGAGGTGCAGTAGCTTGGTCATGTAAAAAGCAAGGTTGTGTGGCCTTACATACCCAGAAAGCTGAGTATATTGCATGTAATGCAGCCACAACCTTTGCAATGTGGATTAGAAGGTTCATTTGTGATTTAAAACTAGATCTTGTATTTGAATCTGTACACCTTTTTTGTGATAACCAGGCTACCATCTCTCTGATAAAGAGTGGAGCAGACAGCTCTAAGAGTAAGCATATAATGGTAAAATACCACTATATACATGATATGATTGAACGAAATGAGAAAACCATTGATTATCTATCATCGTCAGACATGGTAGTAGATCCTCTCACGAAAGGGATCCCTGAGGATCTGTTTACAAAACATGTGGCACATATGGGATTAAGATACTTGTGATTACGATGCAAATCCTTATAGAAAATCCGCAATCAGTTCATAGAAAGCCCACAATAGTAGAAGCAAGGCCGACAGATATATGGCCAAGTGGGAGATGTTGGGGTGTGTGGCCATTATCTGCACATCTCGGCATATCCACGAATGGGGTACGTTCGTGGATATGCTTGGGCAGTTTTGAAAACTGTTTTTTAAAAAGAAACCTTTATCTCTAACTGTTAGTTTTTTCTTGTTCCAACAACCTCTCGCTGAGCTTATCTGCAAAAGCTGACCAAAAGGAGAACCGAGAGATGCAATCTATAAATCGAGACATGCTCAACAGTTATAGGTGTGTGAAAAACCTAAAGTGAACCTCTCAAAGCAAACCTTGAAACTTTAACCTATCTTATTTTTCTTCTTGACCGACTCTCTCTTCTTCTGCGTAATTCTGGATGATACAACATTAGTGCTTCTGCTACACCATTTAACAAAGAAATGGGCACCATCGAAGGTGGGGTGTTTTCGGAATAGAGAGCCGAGCAGGGAGCTGGCTCAGGGTGCACTCGACATGATGTGGTGTTGTTGCGTCAAATGGTAACCTCATGCGGGAGAGGGAGTGGAGCAAAGAGCGAAGAGGGAGAGAGTGAACAGGGCGTCACTGCCTTTCAAGAGAGAGAGGAAGGAGAAGAAGAGATGGGAAAGGAGAGATGGGCATCGTCGTCGTCGCAGGAGGGTGGGGGACCGCTTGGTCATCGAAGGGAGGGGGATATGGAGATGAAGAGATGGGAAAGGGGCTGGGGCTAAGCTTAAAGTATAAAAGAGATGAATATGGACTGTCCAATCATCTTTTGAAAGGACGGTTCACACTCAGTTAACAGGTTTTATAGCCCTTTTTATTTAGCAGGTCTCTCTCTCTCTCTCTATCTATATATATATATATATATATATATATATATATATATATATATATATTTGAAACCTCAATAAATTATAAGAAACTCTTGAGCTGAACTTGGATCTTGTTATTTAGATTAAAAACTATAATTTATTGAATTATAAAATTTAGTGCATTGTAGATCACCACTCGTTTTTTAAGCCCTTAAAAACCTGCTTATGTGTCACACTCATATAATTTAAAACTCATTTTTCACTGCACATCCATCATATTTAATTTACAAAAAAAATAAGACAAAACATGTGATTTTCAGCTCAATAATCCTATATAATGTGTTGCTTTCAAAGGCACTAAATATTAACTTTATACATGTATATATCCTAGATCGAGTAAGGGTAATAGGTGTCAAAAATTAGACTCTTTATTACTTTTTCTAAGTTGAAATCCGAATGCCCAAAGTGGTTTTGCTTAGTGGGATAGGGCCTAGGCCACTAGGCAAATAGTCTAGGTTCAAATCTCATGAGCATCACTCTTTGCTTGCACAAGTCTAAGCATGTTTACCCTGGGGGCAAGGGTAAGTCCACAGAGTTTTATGCTGTCATGACAACTATCGTAAGTACGATCGGCAAAGCCAACACGGCTAGGTGTATGAACCTGTGAGCGGTTTCTTTGTGCAAATATCAAAAAAAAAAAGTTAGAAATCATTTCCATATTTTTTCACAATATCATTAAAAATTTATTTGTCCTCCTTTATATAGTTTCTTAAAAAGAGGTCTTGCTTACATAGCATATTGTAATTTTTCAAAAAATCGTGAGTTACCATATATGACTTTCTCTCCTTTTTATTCTCCTAATTGTCATATAAAATGGATTCACTCCTAAAAATCTCTCTCCCCTAAAATATCTCACTGAGTCACCCCTCTCCTTTCTTATTGGCCATAAAAAAAATCACACATGGGGTTGGCCAGGCTCATCCATACCGTTCTCAACAAAATGTGTTTGAAATGCATACTTTTTACGTGTTTATTCATCTTATTATTATAAAAAAACTAACGTAATTTAGGCCCCATTCATATGAATGGGTCATTATGTTTTAATTTATATATATATATATATATATATATATATATATATATATATATATATATATATATTATGTCATATGCAAGGGCGTTTACTTGTTTTAGACGTAGGCATATTTGTATGTCTTTATTTATTTATCATGAACAGAGATTAATACAAACATAATTTATCTAACATGGCCATATGGACCTTTATATATATATATATATATATATATATATATATATATATATATATATATATATATATATATATATATATATATATATATATATATATATATATATATGTGTGTGTGTGTGTGTGTGTGAAAATCAACAAAATAGAATATGCTAGACGGCTTTTAAGAGGTTTTTTTGTTTTTAATTTCAACAGCACGGGCATGATCTAAATGTTTAATTTCCAATGGATATGTTTTTTAATCATATGATCCCGACACAACTAAATTATAGGGTTTGAAAAATCAATGGCTTGAAATCTTTGTAAAACTTTTAAGGATGAAAAATCATTTTTATTGAAAAACGTGATCAAGGTGTCAATTCCTTTCAAAATCCATCCTGTTGAACAAATCAACAAGTTCATAATTATGAAAAGGTGCTAGTGACAACCTATTTTGTTTCATTTGACATTTTATTTTTTTAGGTTTTATTTTTTATATATATTTCATGTCCTATATATATTTATCATTAATTAAAATATTTTTAAAATGAGGCATTTTTTAATATGGTTACTTTTGAGGGCATTATAAGTCTTTTAAACTTAAAGGAAAATGAAAAGACAAATACTTTTTAAGTATCTCTATGAATCTTTAAAAGTTGCTTTTATAACCTAAAAATGTAACTATATATTTTTCCAAAAAATGTTGTTTTTTAAAAACTATTTTAATTATTTTACAAAATAAATTCATCTAAAGTTAAATACAACTAATTTATTGTTAGATTAATTCATATATACCAACGGGGCCTCTTATTGTATGATAGAAGAAGTTAGTACACGTCTCTTTGTATTGGGACTTTGCAAGCTCAAATCCCAATATGGTTTTTCTAACTAGTGGGATCTGCCTAACCCTAGCTTGTCAAAAAAACACCAAGAGGAGTTGGTAATAGGAGCAGTTAGTGCACATCACCTTGTGTTGGGACGTTGCATATTCGAATCCCAATGGTATCGCTGTATAACTGCCAGGGGTCTGCCTAACCCTAGCTTGCCTATAAACAAAAAAAGGCGTTGATACCTCATGTCTCTGTGACCAAATGTGTGTATACAGCATACACACATGCGCACACTCATTTGCCATTTAATGAACAAAAAATAATGATTTTTTACCATGTGAAAAGCTCAGCTTAAGTTTAGCTTAGTCTAGGTCGAGCTTAACCGAGCTTGAACATGCTTATAAAAACTGAGGTCAAAGTAGAACCAAACCCGAGCGTGGTAGGCACAAAGCTTGAACAGCTCAGACTCTTGGCTCGGTCCCTGTGGAAGACCATGACCATTGACCCCGGCCTTAAATGGAAAAATATTCCCAGACAAACGCTACTGACCGAAGTTGCTGACTCGGCGAACCCTGTCTTCTAGCCAAAATGTTAATTCCAGATTGGACTTAGTCAATGCTGATCTGTCCCAGTCAGCCGAGTCTTTGACCAAGTCTTTCGCATCTCGGTTGAGCGAGATCCGAGTCCCGAGTCGTCGTGGCCAAGCCTGATCCAACCTCCTTGTAGTTGATATTTCATCGAGAATTCTTAATGTGGGTGTGGGCCCACCCGTTCGTCACATGTGGTCCCCTTAGATTTCTACTCAAGCTTGGGCCCACATAAACCAACATCGCTTACTGTTTCTCTTGTCTCTCCTGGGCCCCACCTTCCCCTCCCCACAGGAGGATTCGGTGTGGGTCCGGTATCATGGACCCCGTGATCCTTGATTCTTATGGTACCCAGCACGTTCTTTTAATCCATATAGTGAAATTACTAAAATGGCTCTGGTTTTTGTCGAACTGAAGCAACTTTGTCTTTGTTGAAGAAGAGAAGCTGCTTTTGACCATTGACCCTGTCAAGCCTGGCCAGGGACTTGACGGGCTGGGTTCCACGAACGTTTGAATCAGGCTTGGGTCAATGCCATGGGTGTGACTGGACCATTTGTGCTTGGGCCGAGCCCGACTGAACGCCCATCAGGATGTTTACATGGCCTGTATGAGCCCATTTGTTCTAGGCCAGGCACACCCACTAAGTATTTGGGATGATGTCCGTGCCACTAGCTATGGTTGGTCCGTGCCACTAGCTATGGTTGGTCCTTGCATCAATTAGGTTGCCTCAACCGACTTGGAGCTGGATTTGATCGGTCAAGCGTGTATGGCGCAACCAATTACATTGTTGGTGCATGCTTGCTCCAGGCGACCTGCATCGATCCAATGACTGGACTTAGGTCAAACCAGTTAGGTTTCCACATTTGATTCACCATATGAATGGAACCTACTTAAGACCCAGTCAAAGCGGGCCAGGGTATTGGCGTATTAGGAAAAATGCATCTTGGGTTCATGAAAAGTCAGAATAACCACTTCTTGTTCTTGAGTTCTTAATGCAATTGTCCGCAAACTTCTAATCTACCCCCACAAATATCACCGATATTTATTGCGATTTTGTTGCAATATTTTCAAACTCAGGTGTATTACTAAAGAAAGAACATGATATTACGACATTTTTCACCAAAATTTCCCAAAAAAAAGACATTTTTCACAATAGTAGAGTCATAAAAAACATTTTTTTTATCTTTTATATTAATTTATATTTTATGTAGGGGATTATAATGTTTAGTACGCTCATGGGTTTTGAATCCCCTAATAAAAAACTTTAGATTTATCTATTCAGTTGTTTGGTACTTCTACCATTATTTATGACGGATCTTCAAAGGTTAAAAAATCAAGAGCTTACAATATTCTGAATTTTCAACCCTCAAAACATTATATTTTTATGTTCAGAAAAATGATACAAGGGTTAAGGGTTGATTCCTGCCCCAAAAGGGTTTGGCGTGGTGGGATGAGACTTAGGGTAGGAGCCAAGTGACCTGGGTTTAAATCTCATTGGTGTCACCCCTTGAACAAGCTGAACTCTTTACGGGCAAAAGGTAAAGTTCACGGAGTTTTATGCTGCCAGGACAACAGTAAGTACGGTGGGCAAAGCTAGCGTGGCTAGGTCTCTGATCCTAGGCGTGGTTTCTCCGTGTAAATATCAAAAGGGTCTATTCCTACTTGTGACCATGTTGAACACATCTATGAGGTTATTTTAGGTCAAAATAGGGTCAACGGTGTTGGGTGTGATTGGGACTCAGGTGAAACCAGACCTGGCCTCAATTTTTGGGTATGGTATCAAGTCTGAAACTGGGTCTAATCAGACCCATCATAAGAGAAACCATACCCATACCCAATAAAAACTACATAAACTAGAGTCGATCATACCTGATAAAAAAAAACGAATTTTTATCATTTTTATATTAAAAAATTGCAGGTATTAATTGAAACTCGGGTCGGGATCAGGTCTGGTATAAATTTTCACAAACTATACCCGAATCTATGTATTAATGGACCTTTCAGATCTGAATCTGAATCTTAATCGGGTCTTCTTATTTATCACCATACCCAGACCTTATAAGGTTTGGTGGGGGGTGGAGTCCCCGTAAATTCGACCCTCTGACACCCCTAGGTCAAAACGACCTCTAGGTAGAGTTTAAACCAGAGAGGGTTTTATAACTCACGAGGATAGCCAATATTTTTCATATTCTGATATTTTCTCAAGAAAAGACGGATTTTGTGAAATCTTAAGAGATTTTTCGATTCTCTCGAGAACCAGAATTTGTCACATTGCCTCTCTAACACAAGGCCGAGGTGGTAAAGTGCATGAATTAAATCACCATCTTCGGTAAGATAACTAAATGGGCCCCACGTTGCCATTTATGAGAGGGGGGCACTTCTATGTGGTTCCTTCCTTAAACAAATAAAAATCTCTTTTTGAAATCCGAGAAGATACTGAGATATTGGGATGAAGTAGGTAATAAATGAGGCTTTCTCTCTCTCTCTCTCTCTCTCTCTCTCGTGTGTGTGTGTGTAATGCGCGTTCAATTCAATGAATGTCGACCATCGCCATCCCATCGCAAAAGCCGTTTGCCTGCACATCATCCCGTCATCACTGCAGGATTCGTTTTGCTCGTTTTTGGACTTACCGGCATATTCCCCCGTTTTGGTGTGTGTCCTTTTTGCACTTGCAAGTCAATGACCAAACTAACCCCTTCCATGTGCCCCGCTTTTTTTCGTGTCATATCATAGCGAGAAGGGGTGTCAACGGTTCGGGTTTGGTTCGGATTCAGGTAGAACCAGACTTGAATCAGATTTTCGGGTACGGTATCAGGTACACTATAAGAAAAAACATACCCGGACCTGATAAAAAATACATGAAACAAACCCAGATCATACCGGGTAAAACCATATTTTTTGTCATTTTTACATTGCAAAATTGCAGGTCTTAATCAAAACTCGGGTTGGGTCCAGGTTTGGTATAAAATATCACAAACTATACCCGTGTCCCTGTATTAATCGGACCTTTGGGTCCGGACCTGGGTCTTCTTATTTATCACCATACTCGGACCCTAAAGGGTTTGGTTCAGGTCGGGTTCAGGTAAACGAGGCACATGTTGACACCCCTAATGGTAAGTAGGGGTGTCAATGGGTTGGGTTTACCGGAACCCAACCCATACCAAACTTAGGGTCTAGGTATGGTGATAAATAAGAAAACTTGATTAAGACTCGAGTTCGGACTCGAAGGTCTGATTAATGCATGGAGTTGGGTATACTTTGTGAAATTTTATACTAGACAAGGGCCCAACCCTAGTTGGGATTAAGTCCCACAAATTTTCAATGTAAAAATGATAAACAATATTATTTTATCAGGTATGGCCCAGGTTTGTTTCATGTAGTTTTTATCAAGTTCGGGTATGGTCTCTTATGGTGAGTCCCATTAAACCCAAGTCTTACCCGATACAACAACAACAACACAACGCCTTCATCCCAAACAATTGGGGTCGGCGATATGAACAAAAAAAAATCATTTTGGGTCCTCCACATGAATCCTTCTCCTCCAATCATTTCTATCCAATGTCATGTCCTCAGTGAGGTTCAAAGCCTTCATATCCTTTCTTATCATCTCCATCCAAGTCTTCTTAGGCCTACCCTGACCTCTTTTAGCTAATATATTTTCCTATTTCTCCATCCTTCTAATCGGAGCATCATTAGGCCTTCGTCGAATATGCCCAAACCATCGTAAACGATTCTCACTCATCTTATTTTCAATGGGTGCAACGCCTACCTTCTTACGTATTTTCTCGTTCTGAATCTTATCTTTTAGTGTCTTTCCACACATCCATCGAAGCATACGCATCTCAGTTACACTCATTTTTTGAAAATGATGTCTCTTAGCAGTCCAATATTCTGTATCATATAGTAAAGCGGGTCTAATTGTCGTCCTATAAAACTTTTCCTTCAATCGCAATGACATTTTATGATCGCACAACACTCCAGTTGCACTTTTTCATTTCATCCACCCAACCTTAATCCTATGATTTACATCTCCATCAGTTTCTCCATTCTTTTGAATGATAGATCCCAAATATTTGAAACAGTCATCCACCGCTATTTCTTGCTCACCAAGCTTCACTACACTCTCATCACTACTTTTGAATGATAGATCCCAAATATTTGAAACAATCATCCACCAAGCTTCACTACACTCTCATCCACCACTATTTCTTGTTCACCAAGTCTTACCCGATACCATACTCAAAAATCGAAGCCATGCTTGGTTCCACCTGGGTCAGAACCAAACCCGACCTGTTGACACCCTGAATAGCTACAGGGTCCCTTTGGGTTAGGTTTGATTTAAACTCAGGTAGAATCCAAACCACACTTGATTTGAGATGCTGGTATGGTGTTCTCGGACACACCATGAAAAAAATCATACCCAGATCCTATAAGGATTACATGAACCAAACCCGAACCATAATACAATTTTATTTTTTTTACATTGAAAAATAGCGGATCTTTGTCAGAACTTGGGTTATTTCCAGGTCTGGTGTAAAATTTCATATATCAATCGGACCTTTGGGGTACGACTCGAATCCTAGTCAGACCTTCTTATTTATCACCAAACCCTGACTTTATAGGGTTTGGTACGGGTCAGGCTCGGGTCAAACCTGACCCCCTAATCATAGTATATTATAATTATTGTAAAATGTATGTAGGTTCCAAACGGGGCAGTTATGACCATTTTTTTTCTTCATTACGCTTTTATAAAATGACAGCCTTTACACTTGATTATTTATGGAAACTTAAATTTGTTTTGACCTTTTATATTGTATTTTGAAAATGTTTGGTTATATTACACCTAAGGGTGTCAACGATCCCGGTTTACCAACCAATCCTATAGGGTTCGGGTATGGTGATAAATAAGAAGACCCAGGTTTGGACCCAAAGGTCCGATTAATACATGGACCTGGGTACAGTTTGTGAAATTTTATACCAACCCTAGTTTTGATTAAGACCCGCAATTTTTCAATGTAAAAATGATAAAATATGGTTTTTACTGGGTATGGTTCAAGTCTGGTTCATGTAATTCTTATCGGATCCGGGTATGATTATTTTTCTTATAGTGGACTCGATTAGATTCGGGTCTGGACCTGATACCGTATCAAAAAATTGAGTCCAAGTCTAGTTCCACTTGGATCCCAACCAAACTCGACCCATTGATACCTTAAGGTGGGATGTCACTGCCCCTATCCAAGAAGTGGTTAGGCAACCATACGGTATATTTGCAGTAGCTTTTCAAAAATTACAACAAACAAAAACATCACAACTTGTAGTCAAACTATCATTTGCCCACACATACTAGGCTCATGTGGCAAGAGCGACTTGCAAATGTCACTAAATTATATAGGATGTCTCCAGTTGGAAGCCCAAGGAGAATGTTCTTAATTTGCTGAAAGTCCAAGCTAGATTTACACTTTGGTGAGGTCTTTCTCATTTGGCGCTATTGAATTTGAAGGCACCAAATTATATAGAACTATTGAGCTGAAAATCATAGGTTTAAGCTTTGTCAACTCAATCTGACCACATAGATGTGTTGAGAAAGGTTTGTTTACTAAGGCTCAAACCTAAGATATTGTTATTTTGATCTAAAAATATTATTTTTTGAGTCATGAAATTTTAGTGCATTATGAAACGTTAATTTTTTTAACCCTTAAAAAACCTGTTTATGTATCACAATCATGTAATTCGAAACCCATTTCTCACTAAATAAACATTGTAAATCACATCCACAAGATCTAATTTACAAAAAACATCTCAAACTTATGATTTTCATTTCAATAGTTTCATATAATTTGGTTGGTTCAATAGCACCAAATATTAACCCTATATATATATATACCCAAGGACATGGGGGTTTATTGGTGAAAGCTTCCTAGTCGTGATTAATGAGAACACATATTTTCCTTGACATAGTAAAAAAACATATATATATATATTTGGGCAAGGTTATATAATAAGTAAATAATAATAAAAGAAATTGTATGACCTTGTTCTCGAGGGTGTCTTACTATTCTAGTGAATTCCTTATATCGATATATATATGCGTTTCCAATCAAATGCGTGGGGGGACCATATGGGATCCTAATTGGTGTTATGGATACTCCAAGTTGAGAATATGTTTATTAGGGTTTGCTCCCGATGTCTTGTAGTTAGGTTGTAGACAGCTTGACAAGGTCTTAAATCTGAGGAAGTACCACTCTTTTCACCCATGTGAAGAAGCATTGAGAGCTTCTCCTTTTTGTTGGTGTCAAAGACATGACCAACTTACCATGAAAAAAGTACACCAAACTCATGACTATCCCTATTTACCAAACCTAACTTCTAAACCCTTTCCTCAAAGTCGTACTGAAAATAGGTGCATAAATGATCATCACCACAGGCACAGTGTGCAACAAATTGGCCCAAGCATGTCCTTTTGCCTTCGTTGATTTCATCAATTCCTTTCAAAACTTTGTCATGTCTTAAAGAATGATTTAACACCTAGATTGTAAACATTAGGGAGAAAAGAAAGATTTTGAGACGATCACAATCACGACGCTCTAGTGTCATATATGTCACAATGATTCATGGACTCCAGGTGACACTAGAGAATGACTTGTTCTTCCAAACAGGTCACATACAGGACACTCACGTACAGTTATACACACATTCTTTGACTTGGAAATCATCTATAATGAACTGATTTTTATTATCTGTATATTTTCTTTCTCTCTCCCTCTCTCTTTTTCTAATTTTTTGATAATTTAATATCTACATATAAATAACTTTCTAAACTACTTAAAGTCTCGTATATCTTACAGGTGGCTTTCCTAATCTCTCTCTCTTGCGTGATGGGGGGCATCTTTTCTTCAATAAAAAAGTCTAAAACAAATTTGTAGATAACATGCATACTATAATCCATTACATACCATTAGAAAAAAAAGATATAGCTGTGTTAATATTTTGCACAATGATTCCTTACTCTTTCATACACTATCGGATGTTTTTCATATGGTTAGGCAGAAATGGCCGGCACTATACCTTCGATGGATTCACCCCGTTTTCGCTAGCTGCCTTAATCTTTTTGTAAAGTTGGGGGTCGATATTACCCCGTCACCCTAGGCTTTTTCTAAACTTATCTTTAAATGAAACTAAGTTTCCTCGTTCCACAAAAGAAATATTTTGCACAATGATGCCCTCCATCTATCATTAAGAAGTATATACTAAGAAATATTGGTATTTCTTTTAGAATATCTCAAAAGGATATGACATTTTGGTAGTAGTTTGAATGTTAAAATATCATGATACTATTATTTAAATGAAAATATCAAGATTTTATTATGATGTTTTTGTTTAAGTTAGTTATGTTTAGAAAAAAAAACAATATTTATATCATAGTTACTAGAAGCCCCTCCCTAAATGGGGGGAAGCATGGGAGTAGGGATGGCAGTGGACCGGGGCGGGGGACAAGGTCTCCACCCCCCCCCCCCCCTTTTCAAAATCTGAACCTTCATCCCCGTTTCATGTCCTTCATCCCTGGTCCAAATGAAGGTGAGGTGGGGCGGGGCCCTATTTTCCCTCGGTCTATAGTCATTCCTTAAAGGATTGGGGACGGGACGGGGCGGGGCGGGGATTGAGACGGGGATGGGGCAGGGTGGGGGAAAGAGTAAGTCCATCCCCACCTCCATCCCCGCACGGGAATGATTTTAACCTTCATCCCCGTTTCATGCCCTTCATCCCCTGTCCAAATGGGGCGAGGCCGGGCGGGGGCCTGTTGTCCCTCAGTCCACTGCCATCCCTACATGGGAGAATGTTGCTTACCATTTGTAGGAAGTGCGCTTCCCGCTCAATTCCCCCTCGCATGTTTTTCGTTTTTCACTCATTTCTCCCTTACTCTCTTCATTCATTTTATTTTATTTCTGTGTTTTTTATGTCATTGTTATTTTTTGCTTTCCCATCACTTTTCACTTGCTTTCTGCCTCTGTCACAATGATTCGTAAACTCAAGTACATAGAATTCAGATTTGACTCAAAAGCTTGAAATTTTTCAAAAAAGTGACATGGGGATACATAATTTTTTAATCAATAGAAACTATTTTTTCAATAATTTAACATTGAAAATGACTTCTTTTTTAAATAAAATTAAAATACAATAAAGTATTATTTGAAAATTATTAAAATAATAACATACGTATCGGTGTCCAAGCATGTCCGCTTGTGTCACCATAGACACATCAGCCAGAATATCATGTCACAATGACGTAGCTTCATACTCGTTCCCCTTTTGTTTCCTTTTTAGTTTTTTTACACACTTTCACAATGGTTTACAAAATGAATCTCACTTTACGTTTTATGCTACTTATAAACACTCATGTTTCCTCTTTCTCTCTATGCATCATTTCCAACGGCGGAATCGGGATTTTGCTTAAAAGGAGGCAAACAAATAATAAAATAAAATATAAAAAAGGGCATTATAAATTTTTATAATAAAATAATGAAAATTTTCAAAACTTTAGGAGGAGCTGGCCTCATCGCCCTTGATCACTTCCCTGTATCCATATCGATTCTTGGTAACTATTCTTTATATACACATACATATTTATTTATCTATTCTTGTTCTTTTTATGGATCGTTCATTGAACTTTTTATAACTATATATGTTTACCAAGTGTGATTGCAGTCATTTTACAGGAAGATGAGTCGTTTTTTTCGACAGTTTATTTTGTTCAACAGACCACTGCAATCAATCACCCAGCGGGTGCAGCAGATAAAACTAAAAAATACGAAGGGTATTATCGGTATCTCAAAATCCAGGAACCCATCGCGGTCACATAATTGTCCGGTTTCCCTAACTTCGTGCTCTCCGAGTCTGTCCGTGACCCGCGAATATCACACTCACAGTACTGCCACACGAAAAAGTCTGTTGTACCCTGAGGAGGCAGCCATTGGCTTACTGACACCATCACGAGACCCGAGGGTAATTCAGTAATTCGTATTAGGGAATAACTGCCAGGTGTTGAAGACGGTTCAGGTCCGTGGGGCCCGCGCGAAAAGGCTGCATGTCTTTTAAGCGGGGAGGTTCGGATCCGAGCCTGGAGATCTCCCGAGCCTGACCGCCACGCGTCGGTCGACGACTGGCCTTGAACAAGTTAAAGGAAGATTTTCGGGATTTACTTTTGTTCCCCCTGAACACCAAGATGCGGGATATATATATATATATATATATATATATATATATATATATATATTTTTAAATGTCTGAAAAAAACCATATTAACAAAATAATTCGCTTTTATTTATTATTTACAGAAGTACCACTCATGTTGTCCTCAAACCAGACCGTTCAAAATTGG